>NC_040102.1:35067754-35370784 GCF_003369695.1 Bos indicus x Bos taurus
TCATGCTGACTGCTCTCATCCAGGGCTGGCAAGTCCTGGTGGGGAAGAAAAGCCTTTTCTGTTGACTTTGTTAATACTTGAGAAGAAAGAGTGAAGAAATGAATCACATTCTAATGGTCTCCAGGGGCGAGCACCAGTTCCTGGGGCAGCATAATCACATGCTTCCAGCCCATGACCTTTAATCCTTGGTGCCTGGCAGGTAAGGAAGCAGGGAGAGGAGCCCAGCGCGGCTCTCCAAGGCTCCCTGTGAGCTGCAAAGGTCGGGAAGCACTCTGCTCGAACAGATATGACAGAAATGTAGGCCAGTGTAGTCCATCAAGCTGCACCTAAATACAGCTCGATGATACTTCCAGCACGTCCTCTGAACAGATTCCAACACATCCCACCACCAAGGGTGGGTCTGAGCAGACCAGTGTTTTTAAAGCATCACACACACACTCACACACAGCAGACTAACAGAGAACAAATATGGAAATGCAATCATGATAAAGGGGTGACCTTTTTCAAGGTGCATCATTTGAAGTATTTTGATTAATTCCTCTTTCCGAATGGCAAAGCAGCTTTTGTGAATAAACAGCAAACTCTAGTTAGATATCTGTGCCTGCAGTCAAAGTGGAACCCTTGGCTGGCTCGCACGTGGCACGGGTTTTCCCAGGGTCTGGGTGCGGCCATCCAGCCTGGGTGTCGGGAAGGTTTCCAGCAGTCTCCCAAGGCACCTGTGTTGAACTCCTGGAAGCACACAGACCACTGCAGGCTGGCTGCTGAGCACCCTTCTCTCCTTTCCTTGCTTCTCTCAATCAGATCCCTGACCACCATGCAGTCTAGATAGCAGGACCCCCCGTGCAGAAACCACTCCCTGAATATAGGAAATTATGGAGCTGGCTATTCAGAGAGAAAGGAAACCACCCAGCACTGAAAAGGTCATTGATCATGGGCCAGCCACTGATCTGGATTTGACTCTCAGCCTTGCCATTTTCCTAAATAGGTGACTTGGGGAAACTGTTCCCGCTTTCTCAGCCCTGTCCTATGAATATCCATTAATTACTATTAATAATTAATATTTAGTAGCTAATGAGTATGAATATGGATGGGAATTTTAATAGTCACCCTTTTAGAGCCAGGCATTGCTGCAATGTGCTTGAGGACACAGCAGGAAATCAAAGTGGCAAAAATCTTTGCCTTTTATTTTGGTAAGGAAAGGCTGGCAGTGGATGAAAATAAGTGAAGTATATGGTATAACGGAGGCAATAGAGACCATGAAGAAGAAGAAAGCAAAGCAGGAATTGGAGTCGGGAATGTTAAGAGTGGCCAGGGGATTGGCCGTTCCAACGTGTGGGCAAACTGCCATGCTTGTTGAGAAGAGCAGCAGGGATGGGCAAGGGCAGCAGGCCTGAGACAGAGCTCTGTGGAGGTGTCTGGGGAGCAAGGAGGAGGTGAGCGGGTCTGGAGCTGAGGGAAGTGGGTGAGAAGCAAGGGAGGGGACAAGAGAGCTGGAGGCAGGACAGTGAGGTGGGTGCAGGGCCTCACGACTTTCATGGTGAGAAAGATGGAAACCCATCCTTGTGCTCTGGACCTAGGAGTGACCTTGTCCTTGAGGATTTAGTGAATTTAAAGAGGACGAAGACAGGAGGAGGAGAGGGACTGTATGAATTTACATTCCCACCAACAGTGCAAGAGGGTTCCTTTTCTCCACACCCTCTCCAGCATTTACTGTTTGTAGATTTTTGGGTGATGGCCATTCTGACCGATGTGAGGTGATACCTCATTTTAGTTTTGATTTGCATTCCTCTAGTAATTAGTGATGGCACCCTACTCCAGTACTCTAGCCTGGAAAATCCCATAGATGGAGGAGCCTGGTGGGCTGCAGTCCATGGGGTCACTAAGAGTCAGACACGACTGAGCGACTTCACTTTCACTTTTCACTTTCATGCATTGGAGAAGGAAATGGCAACCCACTCCAGTGTTCTTGCCTGGAGGATCCCAGGGACGGGGGAGCCTGGTGGGCTGCCATCTATGAGGTCGCACATGGTTGGACATGACTGAGTGACTTAGCAGCAGCAGCAGCAATTAGTGATGACGCACGTCTTTTCATGTGCCTCTTGGCCGTCTGTGTGTCTTCTTTGGGGAAATGATGCAGCCACTGTGGAAAGCACTATGGAGCTATGACCCAGCAATCCCACTCCTGGGCATATAGCCAGAGAAAGTGATAGTTTCAAAAGCTATATGCACCGTAATATTCATTGCAGCACTGTTTACAATAGCCAGGACACGGAAACAAGCTCAAAGTCCACCAACAGGGATGAATAAAGAAGCTGTGGTACATATATATGTGTGTGTGTATATATATATATATATATATAGTGGGAATATTACTCAGACATAAAAAGAAAACTGTGCCATTTGCAGAGACATGGATGGACATAGAAACTGCCATACTGAGTGAAATAAGTCAGAAAAAAAAAGTGCATATTAACACATATATATATAATCTAGAAAAATGGTACAGAGGAACCTATTTGCAAAGCAGAAATAGAGACACAGATATAGAGAACAAATGTATGGACACCAAGGAAGGAAGGAGGGGTGGGACAAATTGGGAGATTGGGATTGACATAAATATACTGCTATGTATAAAATCACTGCAGATGGTGACTGCGGCCATGAAATTAAAAGTTGCTTGTTCCTTGGAATAAAAGCTGGGACAAATCTAGACAGCATATTAAAAAGCAGAGATATTACTTTACTGACAAAGGTCCATATAGTCAAAGCTATGGTTTTTCTAGTAGTCACGTATGAATGTGAGAGTTGAACCATAAAAAAAGCTGAGCGCTGAAGAATTGATGCTTTTGAACTGTGGTGTTGGACAAGACTCTTGAGGGTCCCTTGGACTGCAAGATCAAACCAGTCCATCCTAAAGGAAATCAGTCCTGAATATTCGTTGGAAGGACTGATGCTGAGGATGAAACTCCAATACTTTGGCCACCTGATACAAAGAACTGACTCACTGGAGAAGATCCTGATACTGTGAAAAATTGAAGCAGGAGGAGAAAGGGATGACAAGGGATGAGATGGCTGAATGGCATCACCGACTCGATGGATGTGAGTTTGAGTGAACTCCAGGAGTTGGTAATGGACAGGGAAGTCTTGGTGTGCTGCAGTCCATGGGGTCGCAAAGAGTCAGACACGACTGAGCGACTGAAGCAACTGATGTATAAAATAGATAGCTAATGAGAACTGACTGTATAGCACAGGGAACTCTACTCAATGGTCTGTGGTTACCTAAGGGGGAAGGAAATCCAAAAAGGAGGGAATACATGTTTTTGTATAGCTGATTCACTTTGCTATACAGCAGAAACTAATGCAACACTGTACAGCCAACTATACTCCAGTAATTTTTTTTTAAGGAAGTTGAGAGGAAGGGGGACAGGGAAGATGAAGGAAAAATGATACAAAGTGCAATAGGGAAGAATAAATCTGACTTCATATTGGATCTGTTTATTTCACTTGAATCTTTGTATTCTATCACGTTTGCTACAGGTTAGTCACTAAAGGAATATTGCCTATAACTTAAAGAGTTCATAATGGCCCATCTCTGGGAACCCTGCTTCCCATGACTAAGCATGAACCTCAAATGCCTTTGTTTAGGTCACAGGAAACATCCTGATCAGATCCACTCGTGAATGGCTGCAGGAAAGAAGAAATTAATAGATGCCCTCCCAGAATCTGGTCAAAACCAGGAGATTTTTGCAACATCTTCTGACCTATCAACTTTACCTTTTCATCTCCCTCCTTCTTTGTTCCATAAAAGAAGTTAGCATCCAGATACTAACAAGATGGTTCTGTAGGAGCCAGATGTAGTTCTGTAGATGACTGTTCCATTATCTTTTCAGTCTGCTAGCTTCCCGAATAAAGTCTTTATTCCCTGTCCCAATACCTCATCTCCTGATGTATTGGCCCAGTGTGGTGAGCAGATGGAGCTCGGACTCTGTAACAAAAGTACTCAGGCACCTCCTGAGACAGGTATGTGCTTTAAAAATGCTGTTTTGAAACCATCTTCATATTCCCCAGAGAATCACAACCATCTCTCTTTCTCTTCTCCTTTGCCCCAAGACAGTGTGGTTTATACATACAGTTTTGCTTGGGAATCTTTATGTTGCCGGAATGAATGTCATGAAACCTAAAGAATAGAAATGAAGTTTGGAATGAAAGCACGTTGTTTTTACTAGAGATTCTGGAGATTTGTGTGGGTGGTTTGTGTCTTGCTGGGTCCAGGAGCATAGGTTTCCATCCGTCCATCACTGACTGTCAGAGATGAGGGTGCTCATGACCAGTGTTTGCACGTTCCAACCCCCACCCCCATGCACCTGCCTGGAGTGAGCAAGGATGCAGCCCTCCAAAGGGACAGAGGAAGACAGACAGGGGCAGGCTGGTAAGTTCCTCATCCACGTGGTGAGAAATTCATGGCTGCTGTTCTGCCTACTGACCTCTGCTAAGTAGACAAAAGTCAGAATCGAAGGGAGCTCACTCAACTCCTCTCTTTACAAGATTTGAGGTGGCCGCTGACCCTGCAGGGGTTGTTAAAATGCCTCCCAAGCAAGTAAAGCTCACAAATCCAGTGTGCATCTCATGCACTGAGTTATCATCCCAAGTCTGGGTGAATCAGTGCTGAGGGATCTACTGAATAAAATGCATTATTGTCTAAAGAGCATTCGTTTTTCCCAAGCTGTTGTCTCTAGACGCAGTCCCTCATAGCTGAGGGGATGACCCCACTGTCTAGTGTGCAAGTCAGAAATCTGTAAACAAGAGACGCCTCACACACAACTGGTGACTAAGTGATGTTAATTCTAACCTCCACACACCTTTCTGAGCTTCTCCATTTCCGGTGTTACTGTGATGGCCAGAGCATCCCCTGTTCTACCTCTTTTCCCTATTTCTTATTATCTTCCAATCCATCTACTAATTCATTTCGGAGGAAAGAAAACTTATTCAAACCCTTCTCTACTTAAAAGGCTTCCCAGGTGGCAACAGTAATAAAGAACCCGCCTGCCAATGAAGAAGACATAAGAGATGCAAGATGGATTGGGAAGATCCCCTGGAGGAGGGCATGACAACCCACTCCAGCATTCTTGCCTGGAGAATCCCATGGATAGAGGAGCCTGGCGGGCCACAGTCCGTGAGGTTGCAAAGAGTTAGACATGACTGAAGTGATTTAACATGTCCTACTTAAAACTCTCCAATGTCTCCTCCCTGCCTAAACCCCTTAGATGTACACATTAGACTCTGATTGAGCTACTGAACATCTCTGCTTATTATTGAGTCGGCCAAAACATTCATTTGGGTTTTTTTGTATGATGTTATGAAAAACTCAAATGAATTTTTAAGCCAACCCAGTATTTCTCAACATCTGCCCTTCATCTTTCTTCATTTCCCCATCAAAATGCACATTAGCCAGATGGATCTTGGAGATCACCTAAAAGGTACCAAACTGCTTTAAGCAAACACTTTGCTTAATCGGCCCTGTCAGTCTGGAGATCTGGCCTCATAATCACTACAGGGACCCCGAGAACATGCCCCAGGGACCTACCACCCACGGGGAGGGTGGCCTCAGACCCAGGATCCTGAGTACAGAGCTCTGATGGCTTCTCCCAGACCACAACTGAGGGCTGTTCCTTTCAGACCAAGGCAAAGGGCAGCCAATATGTTGAGGCCAATCCTTGCCCCGAAGGCAGGGAGCCCTGAAGCAGCCTCTCTCTGTCTTCCGATGATTTCCTTGGATGACAGGAATCTGGGTCACTTCTACCACCTTCCCTCACTCTTTCCTTTACCCCAGATCAGCCGGGAGGTCCAACAAGTTCCCCGGTTTCTCCTGGACCACCCCACAGTTCCTCTCACAGCCGTTCCCCCAGGAATATTCCTGCACGTTTAACCCTCTCTCAGCCTCTGGTCCCCTCACAACAACCATGGGGTGAAAGCCTCCTTTTTATCAGACGCATCCTCACCAAGGTGTCTTATGACCGACCCCTGGGTAAAATGATACATCATATATAAAAATAGTATATTGCACATTCTAATCATAGCACTGCTAATCTTGGAGAAGTAAATACTCTCATGTGTCCACGGCACCCCAGCTGTAATGCCATCACACCTCCCACTACACTGCATGGGCTCCTCACAGCCCATGTGGTGGCATCCAACACAATACCTCTGTGTCCAGAGAGCTGAGCACAGGGATTGGCCCACAGCCAGCAAGGGTTCATTGGTGATGAGAGAAGCGCTCAGCACACAACAGATGCTCAATAAATACACATTGAAAGAGTGAATGAGAGATGTTTACTGACTATATGAATGGATGCAAGAATGGATGCACACAAGTGTGGAGGGCAGGGGTCTCCAACAAAGGTCCTGGAGAAACCTAAGGGAGAGAGAGAAAATGTTTTGCTTCATACATCGGTACCTAGGTGTCAATGTGTGTGCATGGCTAGGTCCCCATGTTGTTCACCTGAAACTGTCACGTTATTTGTTAATCGGCTATACATACCCCAGCACAACATAAAAAGTTAAAAGAAAAAAAAAATTCAAGAAAAAAAAAAGAAAGAAAATGTTTTGTTTCCTTGAAAGAATAATGGAGGATAAGCATATTCTGACAGGTAAGGATCTGGAATCAAGCTTGCTAGGGAGAAATATCAATAAACTCAGATATGCAGATGACACCACCCTTATGGCAGAAAGTGAAGAGGAACTCAAAAGCCTCTTGATGAAAGTGAAAGTGGAGAGTGAAAAAGTTGGCTTAAAGCTCAACATTCAGAAAACAAAGATCATGGCATCTTGTCCCATCACTTCATGGGAAATAGATGGGGAAACAGTGGAAACAGTGTTAGACTTTATTTCTGGGGGCTCAAAATCACTGCAGATGGTGACTGCAGCCATGAAATTAAAAGACACTTACTCCTTAGAAGGAAAGTTATGACCAACCTAGATAGCATATTCAAAAGCAGAGGTATTACTTTGCCAACAAAGGTTCGTCTAGTCAAGGCTATGGCTTTTTCCTGTGGTCACGTATGGATGTGAGAGTTGGACTGTGAAGAAGGCTGAGTGCCGAAGAATTGATGCTTTTGAACTGTGGTGTTGGAGAAGACTCTTGAGAGTCCCTTGGACTGCAAGGAGATCCAACCAGTCCATTCTGAAGGAGATCAGCCCTGGGATTTCTTTGGAAGGAATGATGCTAAAGCTGAAACTCCAGTACTTTGGCCACCTCATGTGAAGAGTTGACTCATTGGAAACTCTTGACTCTGATTCTGGGAGGGATTGGGGGCAGGAGGATAAGGGGACGGCAGAGGATGAGATGGCTGGATGGTATCACTGACTCGATGGACGTGAGTCTGAGTGAACTCTGGGAGTTGGTGATGGACATGGAGGCGTGGCGTGCTGTGATTCATGGGATCGCAAAGAGTCGGACACAACTGAGCGACTGAACTGAACTGAACTGAAGGATCATAAGAAAGGTACAGAATTGTACTTCTGACATGTCAATTTAAAATATAACCATAAGTTAAATATTGGACGTATTGTAATTTTGCTTTGTGGACTGTTTGGGTAATTAGGCTGTTATGAGTTGTTGTGTAGTGGAGGATGGATTAAGTATAGCCTGGATGTTTGCAAAAGATGTGCAATTTGTTGTGGGGAACATACAACCTTATTTCTGAATAGGAAAGACGTGGATTTGCAGAAGAGACTCTAAAAGAAAGTCATCACCAGGTTATATGTTACTGCCATAAAACTGCATTGTCAAGAGCAAGGCTTTTTTCAAGAAATGAGATAGACCTGGAGGTTACTCTCCACTGGTCTTTTGTTTAGGAAGATATGCTGTACCTTAGGAAATGTTAGTTAATCCAGGATGTATCTGCATTTGCAATTTCTCATCTTAAGAAAGGAAGGTTATGATATAACCCAGTGTAAAAACTTGGATTCAAAAAGCCCAGTTTGCCTCTTGCTAAATAGGTGACTTCGAACAAGGACCTCCCAGAGACTAATGGCCTCTAAAAGTAGAATAATAATAAAACTTCCCATACAGGGTTTGTGAGGATCGAATGAGATAATAAATGTGAACGCCGAAGGAACGGTGCTCAACACACAACTGCTGCTCGATAAACACTGGCTTAATCGACAGCCAAGGCTGTTGTGACATCGAAGGCTTTTGAAATGTCTGAGATGAATTTACAGCGTGGTGTTTCTCCAAAATCCAAATCTACCTGGAAAGGTTGTACATCATAACCGTCTCTCACTCTCACCAGACTCACTCAACTGCTTTGGGCTGGATTCCCTACCCCCGTCTGAAGAGACCTCTTTTTTCGCCAGGTCTGAGAGATTTCCCCAGGCAGGTTCCCACTCTGATTGTCCTCTTCCCATCCGTCAAGCCACTATTGCTACTGCCATTGTCAGAGACTGCGGTCCGCCTCCGGGCCTCCCGATCTTGCCTTCCATAAACACGTGCAGCTATAAAGCTGGGATTTGAGTGCTTAATTCCCTGTCCTTTTCTATTGGAGCTTTGTCTCCCATCCCTGCCCCTGCTCTTCAAATCCTCGTGTCCTCTCCCTCCTCTACTTACTAAACCTGTCTTACATCCGTGGTGCCCCAGTGGTTAAGATGTCACCTTCCAATGCAGGGGCTTAGGATTTGATCCTGGTCAGTTAGCCAAGACCCCACATGCCTCATGACAAGCAAACCAAAACACGAAACAGAAACAATATTGTAACAAATTCATTAAGGCTTTTAAAAAAATGGCCCACATCAAAAAAAATCTTAAAAAACGAAAACAAAACCCTTTGTCCTGGAAAGTATCTGGTAAGTTACTTCCACTAGAGGTTTTTCAATACACTGAATTCATATTCATTGAACTCTTTTCTGTACTAGGCACTGTGTCCCTTCTTGCCATTTATTTTAAAGGAGACCATGTGTTAGAACATACAAATAAACATAAATCAAACTCTACTGGGAGAACCTGAGCAAGCAGTTGAAGTTGGTTGAGAAGGAAGACGCTGTCCCCATGCTAAACGGATCAGGAGCACTGACTGTCTCATACTCGAGTGATGTCCTAGGGGACTGTTCATGAAATTTGACCCTAAGGAAGTGTGGTGGATTTCAAATACATCCTCATATTTGTTCACATGCCTGCCTTCAAGAGGAGGAGTCTCAACTCAGACTCCCCTTAAAGTGTGGCCAGACTTGAGTCCTTTCTAATAAATAGGAAAAATGGTAGAGTTAACGGTGTCTGACCTTACAGACTTGGTCACACAAGATACTGTGTCTTCCTCTTGGATTTCTCATTCTGGAAGCAGCTGGCTGCATCTCATGGAGAGAGAGCCGTGTAGTGAGAACAGACACCTCCTGCCGATAGCCAGGTCGGTGTGCCGTCTTGAAAGCACATGCCTCAGCCCCAGTCAAGCCTTCAGATGACTATGTCACACATCATTCCCGGTTCCCAGACTGTGAGATAGCCAATATGTGCTGTTGGGAGCACCTTAGTTTGGGGATACTTTGTTACCCAGAAATAGTCGGTTAATATAGAGGAACCTGGACGTTATGATGCTGTACAGTTAGTTAGAAGTCATGGTGCTTCAAGGTGGCTGCTGAGCTTCTTGTACGATCACAAGGAAATGGGCCTAAAATGCTAAAACCAACACCACGGACAACCTCCAAAGGCAGAGCTGACTCTCACCCCAGGAGAGGGATGTCTGGACCTCAAGTGTCTCGGAGGACCAAAATAAAGGCGCCTTACATTCATGCATCATTCTGTGCCCGAAGTCATCTGATCTTCACAATAACCCCATTGGGAATGCAGGGAAATTATAATTATAAATATATTTTGTAGATGATAAAAAGTCAATGCCTAAGTTTCACAGATAATGAGGGATATGGATGGTGTGAGAATTCAGATCCCTGAATATCAATCCAACATCGTTTCTTCTATATTACGCTCTCTGCATGAATTTATTCCCAAGCCAATGACTGTGTTAGTTAATAGTAGAGAGGAAAGAAATAAACACTTTGTGATTGTTCATTCTGTGCCAAGAAGTACAGCAGGTGTTTCACACACACGATTTCATTTAATCACCACATCCTTTGGCATAGTTCTTGTTATCTTAGTACTTCTGTCCTTGGAATTCCTTGTAGTTACAACCTGACATGATATAAGGTCAAGGTCTGTCACCCCGAGTAATTTTTTGTCACATAAAGGCTTTTGTATTAGGGTAAAAGGCAAGAATAGAGCAGGCTTCAACTACAGCTACCAATGTCAAGGTCACCTCCAATTCCTGCTTCTGTTTTTGGTAAACCTATCACCATCTCTAACACAAGCAAAAAATTAACAACACAAAGCGATTTGGGTCCTGGAAATACACCAATGTAAAAACTAAATATAAACTTCTGCCCCACCAAGCCCTCTGAAAGTGTCAAGCAGTCCCACACGTATAGAAACCAAGTAAAAATCTTCATTCTGTCCCATGCTACTTCCTCATCCAGGTGGGGCATCGACGGCCAATCTTTTAATTTGTTCTCCATCAACTGCCTCACAAAGACTTTTTAAGAAATTGGGATATAGTTGCCTTACAACGTCATGTTAGTTTCTGCCGTAGAAGAGGGTGAATCGGCTGTATGTATACACATATCCCGTCCCTCCGGGCGCTCCCTCCCACCCCTCTAGGTCATCACAGAGCATGGCGATCAGTTCTCTCTGGTATTCAGCAGGTTCCCACCAGCTGTCTATTTTACACACTGTAGTATATATACGTCGATCCCAATCTCACAATTCATCCCACCCACCTCTTCCCCCACGATATCCACATATCTGTTCGCCATGTCTGCATCTGTATTCCTTCCCTGCCAATGGATCATCTGTACCATTTTTCTAGATTCCATATATATGTGTTAATGTTTGGTATTTGCTTTTCTCTTTCCGACTTACTTCACTTTGTCTGACAGACTTTAAGTCCCACTACATCTCTACAAATGACCCAATTCCACTCCTCTTTATGGATGAATAATGTTTCATTGTCTATATGTAGCAAATACTTCTTAGTCACAATCCAGGATGCCTTCAGATATCACAGTCTTCAAGATTAACCACCACGACAAAAGCAGCAGCTAACCTGCTGGAGCGCTTGTCCAGGTGGAGCACTGTGGGTAACTCTATGGTAACAATCTTATCTGTTTCTCAGACCCCCGTGAGATCAGCACAGGGATCCAGTTCTGTGGATGAAGAAACCAAAACCCAGAGAGGTTAAGCTACTTGCTCAAGTCAAACCATGAGGGAGTCACGTGCCAGCTAGCAATGGTAATGTCGGAACCCAAGTTCTTCACTACAAAGGGATGCGGTCTCTCCTCCGGTCCCCACCCCTTCATTCTCAGCAGCAGAGGTTTCCTCTTCACTGATAAGACTGATCTGTGGAACAGCCCACCCGCCTCCTCCTCTCCAGTAAATCACACACCCACAATCACTTCCGTTCTCCTTCCAGTTTCAGAGTGTGGGTCTTCCTCCTGCCTTTAGCTCTCTGCCTCTGCTTCTTCTAGGACTTTCCTTCCCTGTGAAAAGTGAGCTCTCTGCCTCTGCTTCTTCTAGGACTTTCCTTCCCTGTGAAAAGTGAGTTTATGCAGTGAAGGGTCTGTACCCTCAACTTCCCTTCCTCCCCTTTCTTCACCTTTTGACACCCCACAAACCGTCTTCGCTCCCGACCTCTCCACAAACTGCTTTTGCTGAGATCATCAAACCAGCCCACTTCTATACTCTCCAGCGAACAGGTAGAGATTATTTCATCAGAATTCTCTCTTGCATTTGACTCTGCTAGACTCCTTCCTTCTTCAAAAGCTGTCCAGTGTTCTGAGGTGCTTACCACACGATCCTCCCCCGATATAACTACTCCTTTTTCATGTCCTTCATTACCCATACTTAAATGCTTCTGTTTCCACAGTTTTTTCCTTGCCTTCCTCTCTTTTCACCTCTCATCCTCTTTCTATCCAATAGGACTCAGGCTCTTCAGTTTAATAACCACCTAATTTGAGGATTCCCAAATCCCTAGATGTGGAAACACTCCTCAGTGATGTTTGCCCCTCCCAACTCTTATATCCATTTTTAGATGGAAAATCTTTCTTAATGCTCCACAGATAACTCAAACTTGATATCAGATCAGATCAGATCAGTCGCTCAGTCGTGACCGACTCTTTTCGACCCCATGAACTGCAGCACGCCAGGCCTCCCTGTCCATCACCAACTCCCGGAGTTCACTGAAGAGTCCATCGAGTCAGTGATGCCATCCAGCCATCTCATCCTCTGTCATCCCTTTCTTCTCCTGCCCCCAATCCCTCCCAGCATCAGAGTCTTTTCCAATGAGTCAACTCTTAGCATGAGGTGGCCAAAGTACTGGAATTTCAGCTTAAGCATCATTCCACCCAAAGAAATCCCAGGGCTGATCTCCTTCAGAATGGACTGGTTGGATCTCCTTGCAGTCCAAGGGACTCTCAAGAGTCTTCTCCAACACCACAGTTCAAAAGCATCAATTCTTCAGTGCTCAGCCTTCTTCACAGTCCAACTCTCACATCCATACATGACCACAGGAAAAACCATAGCCTTGACTAAATGAACCTTTGTTGGCAAAGTAATGTCTCTGCTTTTGAATATGCTATCTAGGTTGGTCATAACTTTCCTTCCAAGGAGTAAGTGTCTTTTAATATCATGGCTGCAGTTACCATCTGCAGTGATTTTAGAGCCCCAAAAAATAAAGTCTGACACTGTTTCCACTGTTTCCCCATCTATTTCCCATGAAGTGATGGGACCAGATGCCATGATCTTCGTTTTCTGAATGTTGAGCTTTAAGCCAACTTTTTCACTCTCCACTTTCACTTTCATCAAGAGGCTTTTGAGTCCCTCTTCACTTTCTGCCATAAGGGTGGTGTCATCTGCATATCTGAGGTTATTGATATTTCTCCTGGTACTCTTGATTCCAGCTTGTGTTTCTTCCAGTCCAGCGATTCTCATGATGTACTCTGCATATAAGTTAAGTAAACAGGGTGACAATATACAGCCTTGACGAACTCCTTTTCCTATTTGGAACCAGTCTGTTGTTCCATGTCCAGTTCTAACTGTTGCTTCCTGACCTGCATATAGGTTTGTCAAGAGGCAGGTCAGGTGGTCTGGTATTCCCATCTCTTGAAGAATTTTCCACAGTTTCTTGTGATCCACACAGTCAAAGGCTTTGGCATAGTCAATAAAGCAGAAGTAGATGCTTTTCTGGAACTCTCTTGCTTTTTCCATGATCCAGCGGATATTGGCAATTTGATCTCTGGTTCCTCTGCCTTTTCTAAAACCAGCTTGAACATCTGGAAGTTCATGGTTCATGTATTGATGAAGCCTGGCTTGGAGAATTTTGAGCATTACTTTGCTAGCATGAGATCAGTGCAATTATGTGGTAGTTTGAGCATTCTTTGGCATTGCCTTTCTTTGGGATTGGAATGAAAACTGACCTTTTCCAGTCCTGTGGCCACTGCTGAGTTTTCCAAATTTGCTGGCATATTGAGTGCAGCACTTTCACAGCATCATCTTTCAGGATTTGGAATAGCTCAACTGGAATTCTATCACCTCCACTAGCTTTGTTCGTAGTGATGCTTTCTAAGGCCCACTTGACTTCACATTCCAGGATGTCTGGCTCTAGGTCAGTGATCACACCATCGTGATTATCTGGGTCATGAAGATCTTTTTTGTGCAGTTCTTCTGTGTATTCTTGCCATCTCTTCTTAATATCTTCTGCTTCTGTTAGGTCCACACCATTTCTGTCCTTTAATGAGCCCATCTTTGCATGAAATGTTCCTTTGGTATCTCTGATTTTCTTGAAGAGATCTCTAGTCTTTCTCATTCTGTTGTTTTCCTCTATTTCTTTGCATTGATTGCTGAGGAAGGCTTTCTTATCTCTTCTTGCTATTCTTTGGAACTCTGCATTCAGATGTTTATATCTTTCTTTTTCTCCTTTGCTTTTCGCTTCTCTTCTTTTCACAGCTATTTGTAAGGCCTCCCCAAACAGCCATTTTGCTTTTTTGCATTTCTTTTCCATGGGGATAATCTTGATCCCTGTCTCCTGTACAATGTCACGAAGCTCATTCCATAGTTCATCAGGCACTCTATCTATCAGATCTAGGCCCTAAATCTATTTCTCACTTCCACTGTATAATCATAAGGGATTTGATTTAGGTCATACCTGGATGGTCTAGTGGTTTTCCCTACTTTCTTCAATTTCAGTCTGAATTTGGCAATAAGGAGTTCATGGTCTGAGCTACAGTCAGCTCCTGGTCTTGTTTTTGCTGACTGTATAGAGCTCTCCATCTTTGGCTGCAAAGAACATAATCAATCTGATTTCGGTGTTGACCATCTGGTGAACATGACTAAAGCTAAATTCACAATTCTCCTCCTTCTTTCAGATCAGCTCTTCCTCCCTTATTCAAGTGATATTACCACCATCTCATCCAGTTCTTGAGTCTGGAGTTATAAAGATCACTTTCAATCTGCCCTTTCTTCAACTCCTAGTATTGATCCTATTAATAATATTGTTGTAGATAATACTGTGTATCTTACTCCATCCAGTCCTGCAACCCAGCCTCCTACTGCAGGAGCTCATCACCCCTTGCCTGGATCACCTTTTCGCTGTTGTTCTTGTTTGCATGAATGCATGCATGCATGCATGCCAAGTCGCTTCATTCATGTCTGACTCTTTGTGACCCCATGGACTGCAGCCCGCTAGGCTCTACTGTCCATGGGATTCTCCAGGCAAGAATACTGGAGTCGGTTGCCATGCCCTCCTCCAGGGGAACTTCCTGACCCAGGGATCAAACCCGTGTCTCTTACATCTCCTGCACTGGCAGCTGGGTTCTTCACTACTAGCGCTACCTGGGAAACCATAGTTGTCGTTGTTTAGTCACTAAATCGTGTCTGACTGTTTGCAACCCCATGAACTATAGCCCACCACGCTCCTCTATCCATGGGACTTCCCAGGCAAGAATACTGGAATGAGTTTCCTTCTCCAGGGGATCTTCATTACCAAGGAATGGAACCCACATCTCTTGCTTGGCAGGCAGATTCTTTACCACAGAGCCAGCAGAGAGCCCTGGATTACTGTAATAATTGATTAACTGTTTTCTCCATTTCTACAGTTTTCCAATCTGTTGCTTTTCCTTTTTTTTTTTTTTTTAATTGCAGTATAGTTGCTTTACAATGTTATGTTAGTTTCTGCTGTACAAGGAAGTGAATCAGCTATATGTATACACATATCCCCTTCCTTCAGTCATGTCCGACCCTTTGCAACCCCATGGCTGCCACACACCAGGCCTCCCTGTCCATCACCATCTCCCAGAGCTTGCTCAGACTCATGTCCATTGAGTCAGTGATGCCATCTAACCATCTCATCCTCTGTCCTCCCCTTCTCCTCCTGCCTTCAATCTTTCCCAGCATCAGGGTCTTTTCCAAAGAGTCAGTTCTTCATCATGTGGCCAAAGTATTGGAGTTTCAACTTCAGACTCAGTCCTTCCAATGAATATTCAGGACTGACTTCCTTTAGGATGGACTGGTTAGATCTCCTTGCAGTCCAAGGGACTTTTAAGAGTCTTCTCCAACACCACAGTTCAAAAGCATCCATTCTTCGGCGCTCAGGTTTCTTTATGGTCCAACTCTCACATCCATACATGACCACTGGAAAAACCATAGCCTTGATTAGACGGACCTTTGTAGGCAAAGTAATGTCTTTGCTTTTTAATATGCTGTCTAGGTTGTTCATAACTTTTCTTCCAAGGAGCAGGTGTCTTTTAATTTAATGGCTGCAGTCACCATCTGCAGTGATTCTGGAGTCCAAGAAAATAAACTTTGTCACTGTTTCCATTGTTTTCCTGTCTATTTGTCATGAAGTAATGGGACCGGATGCCATGATCTTTGTTTTTCAAATGGTGAGTTTTAAGACAGCTTTTTCGTTCTCCTCTTTCACTTTCATCAAGAGGCTCTTCAGTTCCTCTTCGCTTTCTGCCATAAAGGTGGTGTCATCTGCATATCTGAGGTTATTGATCTTTCTCCCAGCAATCTTGTTTCCAGCTTGTGCTTCATCCAGCCTGGCATTTCACATGATGTTCTCTGCATAGAAGTTAAATGAGCAGGGTGACAATATACAAGCTTGAGGTACTCCTTTTCCAATTTTGAACCAGCATGCTGTTCCATGCCCAGTTCCAACTGTTGCTTGTTGACCTGCATACAGGCTTCTCAGGAGGCAAGTCAGGTGGGCTGGTGGCTCTATTTTCAGTTTTTTAAGGAACCTCCATCCGGTTCTCCAGGGTAGTTGTATCAGTTTGCATCCCCACCAGCCATGTAGAAGGACTTCCCTTTTCTCCATACCCTCTCTAGCATTTATTGTTTGTAGATTTTTAGAGGATGGTCATTCCAACCTGCGCAGAATAATACCTCAAAAATGTATCAGTGTGACTCTATGATCTGTGAGACTAACTTTCTATTTCCTGTACCTCTACTCATCAACAACTTAAGTCAACTCAAGTCAAATACCACCTCTTCTAGCTTGGCTCCCCATCTTGTGGGCTCCCTGCTTTCCCCTAATATGGCATTTTCCCATATTATATTAACATTTTCTGTCTCTGATTATCTTTAATATTAGGAGACAGTACGTGCTTCCTATGTGCTGACCCCTTCCAGGCACTGGGGATAAAGCAGTAAAAGTGACCTAGAAAATCCCCGTTCCTCTGGGATCTTTACACTATTTGTGAAAGCATAGATACAGGGATGGATGGCTAGATAAACAGATAGATAGAAAATGCCAGAAAGAAACATGTGCTAGGCAGGGAATCAAAACAGGATGACACAGGATGATATGACAGAGAATATTTTGAAGTTTTTAAGCTGAGACCTGGCTGACAAGAGGAGCTAGTCACATGATGATTAGTTAAAAAAAAAAAAAAAAAAAAAAACATGATAAGGAGAAAATCCAGAATGTGTGGGAAATATTAGTTCAGGCAGAAAAAGTTTTTGCTGTTAGAAAATCAGGATGAACCCCACAAAGGAGGCCTGGAGCAGCGCAGTGGGCAGGGGGAACTGGTCTGAGCTGACAGAGAGGTGGGTAGAGGTCAGATGACATCGGGCTCCATGAAGGATAGAGCATCTCAGTTCTCCTCTGTGTACAATGGAAAGTCTTCAGTGGATTTTCAGTAAAAGAGAATAAGATCTGGGTTACATTTTTATGAAAAAAAGATTTTAAATAAAAATAGAAACCTTGATTAAAAATAAAAAAAGGTAAATAAATAAAAGCTCACTCTGACTGTGTATGAGGAATGGTAAATAGAGAGACAAACGTGCTCCCAGAGAGTAAGTTAGAGGGCAGTTACAGTAAGCCCAGAAAAGACAGAGTCTAGAGGCTGGGACTACAGTGCTAATAGTGATGGAGAGATCCAGACCTATCTGAGATGTGCAGAGGCAGAGTCATAGGATTTGCTGGTAGACTGGATGTGGAACTGGAGGGAAAGAAAAGGATCAAGGTTAATTTCTAGACTTTTGCCTTGAGAAGCTGGATAAACTGTAGTGTTGTTTAGAGATATGCGGCGATTAGGGGAGAAGGAAGAAGGAGGTTGCAGAGGGAAATTAAGGGTTCTTTTTATTTTTCTTTCTTACTTTTTAAAAAGTATTTTGTGGAGTTACCAAAAAATTTAAAGATTTTTCTTTTTTAAAGTGGAAGTAAATTGATTTATAATACCGTATTAATTTCAGGCATACACCACAGTAATTCAATAATTTTATCAATTATAGTCAACTTAAAGTTATTATAAAATATTGGCTGTATTCCCTGTGCTATATCCTTGCAACATATTTACTTTACACGTAATCGTTTGTATCTCCTAAGCTCCTAACTGTAACCCTCATCCTGCCACGCTGGTAGCCACTAGCTTATGCTTTACCGTTTCTATATTGTTATATTCATTTGTTTATTTTGTTTCTTAGATTCAGCATATAAGTGATAACATACATTTTTCCAAAAAAGACAAACATATGGCCAATAGGCACATGAAAAAAATGCACAAAAATAGGAAAATGTAAATCAAAACCTCAATGAAATATCACCTCACACCTGTCAGAATGACCACCATCAAAAAGACAGCAAATAACACGTGTTGGCAAGGATGTGGGGATCGAGGCACGCTGTTGGTGGGAATGCAAACTGGTATAGCCCCTGTGAAAAATGGCATGCAGATTCTCCAAAAACCTGGAAATAGAAACACTACCCAACCCAGCGATTCCATTTCTGGGTCTATAACTGAAGAAAATGAAAACAACAATTCAAAAAGACACATGCACCCTAATGTTCACAGAAGCCCTATTTACAATAGCCGTAAGACAGAGGAAACCTAAGCGTCCATCAGTAGCTGAATGGATAAAGAAGATATATACATCATGGATTATCACTCAGCTATGAACAGAATAAAACTTTGCCATTTGCAATAACACAGACAGGTCAAGAAGGCATTATGATTAGTGAAATAAGTCAGACGAAGGAAGAGAAATACTGTATATTATCAAGATTTCTCTTTTTAACTATGCTAAGTTTGAGGTCTGAATAGACAGTCTGGAGTTCTAAGGGAAAGTGTATATATACATACATATACCATCAAATGTATATATGATAGTGCATGTGTATATATGTGTGTATATGTGTGTGTGTGTGTATATATATATTTATTCATATAGATAAATTGTATGTCATTGAATTAGATCCCTTTTGGAAAATGTGCTAATAGAGAAGAACAGAGCACCCAGGGATGGTACCCATAAGACTCCTTGTGACCAGACTTTTTTGATAAGCCTCCTTGGTAGGAATTTTAGAGATGCTGGGGCTGAGCAGGGACTTGGAAGTCTTTGTCAGTTTCTCCCTTTTTGTTCCCTGAAGGATGTCTGTGCCCTATCTCCTGTCCTCAAGCAGTTTCAGGAGATGGCCCTGCCACTGTGATCCTAGACACCACTCAGTAAATTTCCAGCTCCGCCCATTCACAAACTAGCTAGGCTATTTTCTTCGGAAAGATCTTCCATAACCCTGTCAAATTTTAAATATATACATTGAAAGCAAAATAGACAATTTCGCCAAGGGAAATTGGACATTCTATCATAACTCGTTGTCCTGAACAAATTATATAAATAATAATACTTGCAACCACAGATGGTCTATTTCCCGGGAAAGCTCTGTAATAAATCCCTAAGCCATAGGGATGTACCAGCAGAAAATGTTTTTTCTCTTCCTTTTTTACTCACCAGTGGGAAAACAAATCATTATTTTCTCTCTCCCTCAAATAAATTTCAGCAATTCAAATTAGTTTCAGATGAAACCATGTATTCTCCAGGTGGTGTTTCAATTCTTTAGTATTCTTGGTTCAATTCATTTCTAGGTGGATATTAATTATCTTACATATGTGATTCTAGAGTATTTTTATTAAAGTCATCAGTTCCATTAAAAATGGTCTTTCATTTATAATTTTTCTATGTACCTAAAGCAAAGAGATTCGGAATGCCATTCATTAATAAAACAAGGTCATTTTCTTGAGAAAATTGGAGCCCTCTAAAGTTCCTCTTCAATTTTTTTCAGGGCAGGACTAAATGACTCAGCACTTAATGCTCTGAACTTTCATCTGGCATTTAACTCTCTTTGCTTCTATTGTTATCCAGCTGCTTTTTCAGTGTGCTGTGGTAGTTTTGTAGTGTGCTAACACGGCTAGACTGAATGTTTCCTACATTCTCCTCCACTGTCTGATTCCAGTTTTGTCTTTTCACGCTTGAAGGTCAAGGCTTTTGTGGCTCACGCAGACAAGCATCTGATTCCCCTGCAGAATGCACCCTTCACTGAGGTGAGTGGTGGTGACCAGTGAGCACTAACAAGGGATTCTGTCCACCCTTGTGGGTTCCAGCTGGTGATCAGGAATTCAAGCTCATCCTGGCACTTCTCCACTTTCAATTCCTTTTTCCTCCAACAGCCTGGGCTGCATCCTCCAAGCCCCAGCCTCCAAAGCAAAAGCAACTTAGAAAAGCAAAAAGGCTTAGAGAGTATTTAGCCAGCTGCCACAGCTGCTGGAGGTCAAAAACCTCTGTTGTGGATACCTGGTGGCGGATGGGGGGAGTTGTTCAAGATGCTGCTTTTTCCTCTCTGCTGCTTTCCCAACACCAAATGACACAACTACCTTCCGGGCTTTAACTTGATCCTCTCTGTGAAAGTGAAAATATTAGTCGCTTCAGTCATGTCCAACTCTTTGCGACTCCATGGACTGTAGCCCACCAGGCTCCTCTCTCCATGTGACTTCCCAGGCAAGAATACTGGAGTGTATTACCTCTCCAGGGGATCTCTTCCTGACCCAGAGATCGAACTAAGGTCTCCTGCATTGTAGGCAGATTCTTTACCATCTGAGCCATCAGAGAAGCCCTCTCTAGTTAACTCCTTAACTCCAACATCCCCATTTTAAGCCTTGGCTTGTATCTGCACTCCCCATCTATTTCCAGCTACCTACAGGACATCCCCATCCCTTCAAAAGCAATGCATTTAAAGCTTAACTGACTAAAATCCCTGCCAGCCTCCATCAGCACCTCTTCCATCTTCTAGACTGGACAAAGGCAGGCACCTTTGACTCTTACCTCTGTTATCTTCTCAGCAATGGTTTTCAAATGGTTCCTCAGAGTTCTAGAAAACAGTATGGGCCTGGGAAGAAGTCCAGTGGGTAACACTTTTGACCCTACATGTCCAGTTCCAATAGACAGAGTTCTGTTTTCATGGAATTCCACATGCAGCTATTTTAAGAGTTCTGCTATTTACTGTGGCATCTTCATGAAAAGTCCTATCCTTGGCATGTCCCAGAGCCACATGTCACCCTCTGCCCTCCTCACTGCTATTATCTGTGGGGCTGCAGGCCTGTCTTGCTCAACCTGTGAGAATATTGGTGAGGAACAACCTCACTCCACCCTCACACTCATCACTGGGGTCATCACAGTTTTCAAATGTCAGCCAGGCTCCCATGGGGAAAACCAACCACCACCTCCCACTAGACAAGCCAGGCTCCCATGGGAAAAACCAACCACCACCTCCTAATGGGCAAACTAGATTTTTTGGTCTCTTCCTACTTAACTCTTTCTGGTATGAAGTGACTCTGTTCTGTACTCTTTGAAATGCTTTTCTCCCTTGGCTTCTAAACCATTAGTCTGCTCTGTTCTCCTGCTATTTGAAAAGAAATAAAAAGCCATCATTATGGGAAAAGGGGGTGACGTCACTTCCTTTTGTCACCCTGTGTGTGGGCATGTCCATCGGTGTGTGTGTCCCTGTTTTTCTCCATACACTCTCTTTGAATGATCTCATCTCTTCCT
Source organism: Bos indicus x Bos taurus (assembly GCF_003369695.1). Taxonomy (NCBI): domain Eukaryota; kingdom Metazoa; phylum Chordata; class Mammalia; order Artiodactyla; family Bovidae; genus Bos; species Bos indicus x Bos taurus. The sequence continues at coordinate 35,089,170 of NC_040102.1, forward strand.
GGTTCATCCACTTCAACAATCTTCTATGAGCTGATGATTCTGAGTCATATCTCAATCACCATCTATGATTTGCACTCCAGTCTCAAAAAACCAAATGTCCACTGGAATCTTGACCTGAACACTTCTAGACCTTTACAATCATCCCATCTACAAATGAATCCATCCTTGTTCACCAGCCCAGATTCATCTCATCCAAGTGTATTTCCCTCATTTATTCATGCTGGTACTATTCTCCCCTTTCTCTCGATTCTTGCATGATGGTATATAAGATCACTCTCAGATATTAGCATTTAAATATTCTTTTATTATGTAATTCTATTGTTTCCTCATATAAACTCTAGGCTTCTTGAAGGCAGGGATCACACCATTGGCTGGTCTTCTAGACTCACAGTACCTTACATTTAGCTACACATAGAGCCAACACACAAAATGGTATAGAATTATTCTCTAGTATTTGGCTCAACTAATGAAATAAGATGCCAGAAAATCATAACTACATCCGCTCTCTAAATCCAAAAGTAACAGATGCAATTCATCTTATTTGAGTACTACTAACAGGAGAAATCATTCTAAAGTGGAAAACATGTAAGAAAAAATATATTCTAAAGTAGATTTTAAAGTTTGACTTAGAGTTATGCCTTAAACATATTCACCTGCATGACTTTGCATGACTTGATAATCCATCTTTCTCCAACTCCAGCCCTCTGACTGGACAAGGGCATATGAAGACAGATGAGAAAGGCATGATTTATTTGGCTATAGGGCTCTGTCCCTAGAGATAGTCAATCCTTGATTCTGAAAGCCAGTCAGAAACTGGGGGACTAAGGGGCAGCTGGGAAACAGAAGTGGGGCTTCCAGCTTTGCTTCCTGTGGCCAGTCTCCTGGTCCAGGGACAACTGCTGACCTTCCACCCTGTGGCCACAGGAGGAGCGGCCTCTCCACTCTCTTATGCCAGGTTCCCCCAGACTCTCAGAAGCCTCACAAATCTGCTATCTACTACCTTTCTCTGACTGAGAATGATGAAACGATAATGAAGCTACTTACTCACTGCTAGCCTGCCAAAATGATAAAAAAAAAGAAAAGAAAAACCGATGATGAGTCATGAGCTCAGTACATCCATAGTTGCTTTAGAATATTTGAAATCTTGGCTTGACGGGCACTAAGCAAGAGGAACCAAAAGAATCACCACGGACAAAGCCACGATGAGAAGGAGGTCTAGAAATCCTATGCAGGAGAAATAGTTAGCTCCTTGAGTCACACTTCTCACTTGCCCTTTTAAATCCAGACTATATAAAAGTAGACGCTATTTCTCCATCCTTGGGTCCCAAAAGGCCAAGCCTGGCCTGCCAGCGCCAGTCCCCCTCTGCCCTCTCTGCCCCACTCAATGACATGCTTTAAATGTCCACACCAATCCCTCCCATCCAAACTCCTCACAGATGAGATTCTCATATCTGTCGTTTACACATCCCATTGTACAACCAGCCCTGGGACTTCTATGGGAAAGCAGACAAAAGTAATTTTTTTCTTCTTCTTCATCAATTAGCTATTAGGCATGTGTGGAGGGAAAGGTATCATGATGAAAGAAGAAAGCCATTGCCTGAAATCAGACCCCAAGGTAGGTCCAGTGGTCCAGCCTGTCACATTGTCTCTGGGGAATAGCAAAATTACTCACAATTAACAGAGAACATTTTGGAATGATATTTGGTGACTTTAGTTATTCGTATGCTGTGTTGGTCTCAACCCTAATTAGACAGTTGAGGAAAGAAAGACTATTAATTGCTTAGCCTCCATTGTGGACACAGGATGAGGTATTTTAATCAAAAGATTCAGGAATATTCCTTCTTCAAGGTTAAAAGAAAAATTACCTTCATGGATAGTTAAAAAAAATGTGCTTTGGAATAATAAAGCAGTTCTTGTTATGAATATCTGACTCAGGCTGACTCTTTTATCTGTGTGCTACTTTATAGAAGCTAATCATATGCTATCAATGCCTAGAACCATATGCTAGAGCTCGTGTTAGAAGCATGAAGAGAAAACAAATAATTAGAATTTATTTTCGACAGAAGTTGGACAGATAAATGCATCTAATCATCATTCCTTGATCACAACTGTCACTTATTCCTAACGTAATTTGCATTCCTGGTTTCTTCTGAGGAATCGCCATGAAATATCCTATCAGGTGTTACAAGATTTAAATCATCATACATAAGACATGAGGGGTCTTCAAAGAAAACCCAGAAAATAGGGCATTTTGAGTGAAGAAAGCAAAGGCTTTTGGAGTAAAGTCTTAGAAGGCAAAGCTTCTGTGACAGTCCAGACAATGAAACGCCAAGCGCTTTCTTGATGCTTCACCCTGTTCATATCTGACACCCCTCCTGCATCCTCAGACCGCCTTTGCTCTTCCCTTCCCAGCTCAGGTTCCCAGCTGCTACAGAAAGTAAAAGCTGCACCTAGAATGCGCATTCCTGGCGACACTTTCTTGGACACGCAGCAGGGGATGCTATGCCTGGTCACCCAGTTGCACTGCAGTTGGCACCTGCTCAGAAAATCTGTCAGCCTCCATCACCGAGACGGGCCACCTTGCCCTCTCTCCTGCAATTTCAGTGGACCCTAAAATGAGAGGTCACTCTTGGGATCCCAAAGCTTTAGTGTTTAGGCATTTAAAAGGTGCATGAATGCTTTAAGGATAAGGAATGTAATTTGTTAGTTTACCATTCTCTGCTAAGTGACTTGGAACCTAGAATGCAGTGGATCACTCTGTCATGACTGATTCAACTATTGACCCGATCAGTGGATGACCTGGAGTTCTTTCACCATGACTTATTGTTTCAATGAAAATGTCCAGCTCATGAGTGGAGCAAATTCCATCAGCAGAATGAACTCTCAAGATTCAATAAAGAACTATCCATTGCATGCTCTAGAAGGTTGACTAATTAGTGGCTTTCGATTAGGTTTCTTGAGAGTTAAATTTAAATGAGAGATGCCTCCTCAATGTGCATACATACATGAAACCTGCTGGTAGATCTTCAATTTGTACTGATGTTTTCTGAAATACTGGTGTGAGGGAGCCTAACTCCTTTCCTGTCACTTTTAGAAGGAGAACACCAAATGTCTTCCTTCTAATCCAGTAAACTTCTTGTCTGTAATGAATCACTCAGATTACATTCTGAACTGGTCTCTCTCTTAGACAGAAAGCATCCTTTTTACCTCCAGGATTCTTACATAATATGAAATAACACAACTGTGACATCTGGTTCCAAGAAATAGAAAACTGTGTAGTTGGTCTAAAAGGGTCCTTTCTATTATAGATACTCAAGAGCAACTCAATAAGTTGCCTGATCATGAAAATCTTAGCTGTCAGGAAATTTATCTTATTTAGCACTGAAAAGATGTTAGAGCACAGAATCTATTGTTTAAGTTTTATCCATTATCAAGGAAGCCAAATCAGAGGTCTGAAACTCCTCTATTTGGGGCTATTATAAGATCATTCTTGTTAGAACAGGAATAAATTTGGCAGTGATGGTTTTGGAATCAAACAGAGTAAAGAGCACATGTTAGACTATTAGGTGTCTTTAGAAGAAAGAGCACTTAAATAAGGAAGCAAAAAGACAGATATATCTCTAGGGAATATAACAGGACCAGAAGCTGTGAGTAGAACTTTGAAGTAATTGTGTCCTGAACTTGAAATGTCACCAACATTTTGAAAGCTAGCTAGATTTTGATTTGTATTTGACTACTCAGCATGACACAGACTGAGGTTTCTCTGTGACCCTAAAACCTATAGAAAAGAAAATACACATTCCTATTTCCTGTTAAGGACTATTCAAAGTGACACATATATACTATAATGATGCTCAAAAATGTATATTCAGACTGAGGCCCAGATTCTGATTACATATTGCTATGCTCAACCCACTATAGAATGGCCTGGAAAATTTTAACTCCAAGAAAGAAAAAAACAAACAAAAACCTTCAAAATGTTTATTGCTGAGTTATAAATTAAATAACAGTAGTTAACACCTGCAGAGGTCACTCCCTAATACAGGAAGATCATTTGTTTTTTGAGAAAACCCTTCCAGATTCTAGAAGACGGGGCCACTTATCAAATGCTGTGAATCACGGTCAGATTTAATAAGTTAATGTTGAGATTAGCTAGTATCTAGCATGAGCTGCAGCAGACAGATGCCTGCATAAAAAAGGATACATATTATTTTTCAATGGCGAAATAAAAAATGCAAACGAAGAAGAAAAATGTGGTCTGTGTTAGCAGAATGGTAAAGAAAAATCTCTCCAAGGAGTCTCAAAAGAATATTAGAAGAATGACTTTAGGAAATGCATCCAAGAATATAGTCTAATTTATTTTATTTACTTTCAAGGTTTATAACTCCTGGTCTTTGGAGAATAGAGTGCTAATTACTGATGACTGGCAAAATGTAACTGGTAATCAGAGCCAGAGAAAGTCAGAAGCCTGAGTAGGAATCAGAGTGTAAAGACCACACACACATACTGGGAGCATTCAAAAAATTTCCTCCATAAAAAAGAATGAAATAATGTCATTTGCAGCAATATGGAGGACCTAGAGACTGTCACAGTGAGAGAAGTAAATCAGACAGAGAAAGATAAATATCATATGATATCACTTATATGTGGAATCTAAAATATGATACAAATGAATCTATCTGTGAAACAGACTCATAGATATGGAGAAAAGACTTATGGTGGCCAAGAGGGGAGAGTGGGGAGGGGAAGGATAGCTTGGGAGTTGGGGATTAGCAGATGTAAACTACCATATATATATATATATATAGAGAGAGAGAGAGAGAGAGAGAGAGAGAATGGATAAACAACACGGTCCTATTGTGTAGCACAGGGAACGCTATTCAATATCCTGTAATAAATCATCATGGAATGCTATTCAGTATCCATGTAATAAGTAAATCATATTATATATATATATGAAACTTAATCACTTTGCTGTACAGCAGAAATTAACACAATGTTGTAAATCAATGATACTTTAATAAAATAAATTCTTAAAAAGTGTTCTTTCTGATGTGGCAAGATTGAATACCAAGGTTGAAACTGTGTGAAATGAGGACTTGGAACAGGTGGAAGGCAATATATCCCAACAAACTCAGAATAAGACTAGCCTTCTAAAGACTGTCCTAGATAATTCTTTATATTCCACTGTCTGATTTAGGTCAATTTGGGTTCTAAACCCTGAATGGCCCTGAACTTTTGTTTGAGTACAAAATCCCAACTTTGAGCAAGCAACTAAACTATGCTATGAAGAATTCTGGAGCAATCTTAACAGAAGGAGTGTATGTGTCACTTAGTCGTTTTTGAGTCTTTGTGACCCCATGGGCTATAGCCTGCCCGGCTCCCCTGTCCATGGGGATTCTCCAGGCAAGAATACTGGAGTGAGTTGCCATTTCCTTCTCCAGGGGATCTTCCGAATCCATGGATCAAACCCAGCTCTTCCACATTGCAGGCAGATTCTTTACCCTCTGAGCCACCAAGAAAGCCAAAAAGAGTACTTAGGACAAAAAAGTCCTGAGGGAGCCATCAATATTCATCTCCCTGTTCCCCAAAGTCCATTTCAAATGTAATTTCATTAATACAGAATGACAACTAACACTTATGAGAAAAAGGTCCATGCCATTCAAGCCAAGTATTTTCATACTTGGTCCAAGAAGTTTCATATTTTTTGTTATTGTTGCTTTTTGTGGTTCTTAAAACTTAGTCCTCACCACAGTTTTGCTAAGAGTTTTTATTTTTTTATTTTTATTATTTTTCTCCTTCTATTTTTTTCTTTAATTTTATTTTTCTTTATTTTTTTAAATCTGTCACTTTTTCAGGTGTGGAAACTAACCTCCAGAGAGGTCTTTGTGTAAGAAACTCAAGGGCACCCAGTCAGAAGCTGTAGAGCCAGGATTGAACCCTGATGGTCTCATTCCTAAGTCCATTCCCTGCCCTCACCCTTGACCACCTTTCCTTCGGGCCTCCAACCAGAGGCAACCACCTCTTCTGAATTCCAGCAACATTTTCTGCCAACATATCCTGTATTGATTTTAGCTGCATTTGCTTGACTATGCATTGCATCCCCTCAACTAGATTACAAGCTTGTTGAGAGGCATAATGATCTTCTATTATCCCTAAGACTGATTTCAATGTCTCAGACACAGTAGGTGCTCAACTGATTTTGGTCATTGGAGTGAACTGAATGGGGTGAGGGGTAGATTTGTCCAATCACTCAAACAACTATCTCCTTTATTTACACTAGGAAAATCCCAGCCAGAGTGGACCTCCTCAGTCCTCTCCTCCAGCTAAAGGGCAATGATGGAGATCCAGACTCAAAGCCATAACCATGCCACATTTCCAGCCCCATCCTGTCTCCTCCAACCACTCCCCTACCAGCATCGACCTACGTGAAGCAAGGTCCTTTATTTATCTTACGTCAGTTTCCTGGCATTTCCTGTTCTATGACAATTTTAATAGATGAGACAAATGTTGGCCAAATTCAATATTTTTTCCAGAGTTAGGTTGGAGTAGAAGTCAAGGCAGCTCAAGATAGTTAACACATGGACATATTCTAGTTTCTGATCACCTCCGGTGAAATGAGTGAGAACAGGTTACAGTAACTTACAAAGGCCCAGAGTGAGTATAAAACCAGAGGCCTGACTGCTCAGGTGAGGGGCCAACGTCCCCTTTCCAGCCTTCCTCATGCCTTTCATCCATCCTGTTGGTCAGAGAAACCGACAGAATGAGTGCTTGGTATTCACAACACGGAATAAAGTGAAAGTAAGCTTTTTCCTCTACTCTCTCCTTGTATAATGAACTTCACCTCTTTTGCTCCAAGTCATAGCCTTTGAAAAGCCCCTTTGTCTTTGTCTAAGGATAGGATAAACAGGCCTGTAGGACACCTTTCCTTTAGCAGAACCTGACTCTGAGGGGGTTGGTCAATTTCTGGGCCACTCAGCAAGAGACAAATAAACTCTAAAGAAAGATGACTTGAGAGCCACTCTTCTGCACCTGGAAAATCCTAAAAAGCTTAAAAAGCTCAACCTTGAAGCATAAAATTAGATAATGTTGGCTTAACAGAGATCTTAACTACCCTGTATTCCAGGAGGGCTTTGAAACTCAGTGAGGGGACATGATTGAGAAGCACTGATCTAGGACTAGCTGTCCACCTCCCACGCTGGGACTATTGAGCTCCATCACTTCCTTCTGGTGGCTCTTTTCTCTCTTGACGCAGATGCACTTTCCAGAACCAAGTCGGGTAACAGGCTTGCACCCTTGGAAGTTGGTACCAAGTGACTTTCTTCTTCTTCTTTTTTTTTTTTTTGATGTGAACTCTTTTTAAAGTCTTTACAAAATTTGTTACAATATTGTTTCTGTTTCATGCTTTGGCTTTTTGGCTGTGAGGCATGTGGGATCCTAGCTCCCTGACCAGGTATCAAACCTGTACCTCTTGCACTGGAAGATGAAGTCTCAACTAGTGGACTATCAGGGGAGTCCCTAGGAGACCTAAGTGATGTTCTGAAGCAGGAAGACGAGAACATGAGAGGTAGGCAAGGGGACTCACTATCAAAGCTGAGACTTGAAACCATCAGCTCAGACCACTCTGGAGACAGCCATGACTCATGCAAATGTCAAGCAGGTCAAAATCAAAGGCCCTCCAGGCTTCCCTGCTGGCTCAGTTGGTAAAGAATCCACCTGCAATGCCAGAGACCCTGGTTCGATTCCTGGGTTGGGAAGATCTACTGGAGAATGGATAAGCTACCCACTCCAGTATTTTTGGGCTTCCTTTGTGGCTCAGCTGGCAAAGAATCTGCCTGAAATGAGGGAGACCTGGGTTTGATGCCTGGATTGGGAAAATCCCCTGGAGAAGGGAAAGGCAGCCCACTCCAGGATTCTGGCCTGGAGAATTCCATGGACTGTATAGTCCACAGAGTCGCAAAGAGTTGAACAACTGAGCAACTTTCACATCACATCCAGAAGGAGAGGGGTGGGAAACGAGTGAGCTAGAGAATACTAGGGGTCATCAGTCATTCTGTAAATAATATGAAAGAGTGCAAGAGCTCTGTATTTAGTTCTTTCCAAGCCCACAGAAAGGCCTAATCTATTCACAGACTGAAATTGTAACGTATCCTTAGATATGGCATATAGAGCAAACGCATGCAAGTGAGATTTAGGAAAAACAGAGATATTAGAATTGCCCGTGTACTAGTGCTATAGAGAGGGACGTATCTAGTTTTTTTCCTGCTTCTCTGGAATTCCTTTATCTATAGGCTACTGTCTCTTCCACTTGAGAAATTGGACTCTGGGGCCTTCCACAAAGGGAGGACTCTTAACAATAGTGGACTTGAGTATTCAATTTAAAACAGGGTTAATTGTGGAAAAGACTGGAGGTTCCTTAAAAAACTAATAATAGAGTTATCATATGATCCAGCAATTCTACTCCTGGGCATATATCCAGACAAGACACAAATTAATTTGAAAATATAATATACATGCACTCCAATATTCACAATAACACTACTCACAATAGCCAAGACATAGAAGCAATCCAAGTGGCCATCAACAGAGGAATGGATAAAGAAGATGTGGTAAACATGTATAGTGGAATACTACTCAGCCATCAAAAGGGAATGAAACTTTGCCATTTGCAACAACATGGATGTCCCTAGAGGGTATTACACTAAGTGAAGCGACTCAGGCAGAGAAAGACAAATATCATATGATATCACTGTGTGTGGAATCTAAAGAATGATACAAATGAACTTATTCACAAAACAGATTCACAGACATGAAAAACAAACTTATGGTTACAAAGGGTAAAGCAGGGGAGGGATACATTAGGAGTTTGGGATTAATAGATACATACTACCGTATATAAAACAGATAAAGCACAAGAATTTACTGTACAGTAATATATTTGATATCTTGTAACAACCTATAATGGAAAAGAATCTGAAGCTGTACATCTGAAAATAACACAACATTGCAAAGCAACTATAGTTTAATAAATATATTTTAAAAAGCACAGCTAAACAGAGAATGGCCTTTAGTCTACAAGCCCTACCTTAGCCCCATCCTTGTGCTTCACCAGGCACCCTGTTCATGGTGCCTAGGTTGTAAATGGGCTTCCCAGATGGCGCTAATGGTAAAGAACCCTCCTGCCAATGGAGGGGACATAAATGCATGTTCAATCCCTGAGTTGGGAAGATCCCCAGAGAAGGAAATGACAACCCATGCCTGGAGAATCCCATGGACAGAGGAGCCTGGCAGGCTACGGTCCATAGGGTTGCAAAGATCCAGACAAGACAAGCGACTGAGCACACAGGATGCAAATCCAGCCCTGGGGCTAGAAAGACGTGGTGACACCCCACAAGCTCCACTCCCTACAGGGGCTCGTCTGCACGGCCAGATTCATAAACTGGAACAAACAAAGCAGTTGCCTTGGATTCTAGACTGTGCCCTTTATTCTGAGCCTTTCCAAGCAGCTTACGAATAATTATCAGCAGAGGAGAACTAACCTCACCCTCTTTGGGTAAGGACAGCTCTGTTGTCAACACTGTCTCATGCCCTGTTGATCTCAGTACGCAGAACTAAAGTCCCAACCCCTCTGGTTATTGAAATTGGTTATTGACAGGACACGACATTGAAAATTCAACAAAAATTTCTATATTCTTAGCCTTCAAAGAAGTCCATGCCTTGACTTGGCTTTTGTTTGTTGGCTTGTTTCTGAAGAGAACATCACCTTGGAATATTGAGCTACTTAACTTATTATAATTGCTATTGCTGAATAGTCAATAAGTTATAGAATTTCCCAGGCAAGAATACTGGAGTGTGTTGCCATTTCTTTTTTCAGAGGATCTTCCCAACCCAGGGATTGAATCCAATCACCTGTGTCTCCTGAGTTGGCAGGAAGATTCTTTACCACTGAGCCACCAGAGAAGCCCAATAGTGAAGCTGAAGCTTCAATACTTTTGCAGAAGGGAAGAGCCGACTCATTGGAAAAGACCATGAAGTTGGGAAAGACTGAAGGCAAAAGGAGAAGGGGGCAGCAGAGAGTGAGATGGTTAGACAGCAGTGGACACGAAACTGAGCAAACTCTGGGAGATACTGGAAAACATAGCAGCCTGGTGTGCGACTGAACAGCAACAAATTTATTAAAATTCCAGTAGATTCTCCATGCTTGGCATCTCTTGCAAAAATATCTTATTTATTATTGATTGTACTCCCACCCAACTACTATCCTGAATGCAAGAACTGAATTCCAAGGTTTTTAAAGCAAATATATTCCAGCTCTGAAAATTAGATTGAACGTCCATTCAATCACTTCACAAATAAATGAACACAATGGGGAAATGAATAATATGAAGGTTTTGTCTGGATGATTCATATTAATTGGGAAAAAAACGGCAGAAAAAGCAGTGGATATCACCATTTTAGGCTTCTTCTCAAAGGAAGCAGCACATTTAGAAATTACAACTAAACTGTGGTCAGTCAGATTTATTCTCTTAGACACATGTATCTCATTTTGAACTGTCTGAAATATCAAAGTAAGTAATGACAACTTTTATATCCTTTAATTCTAGGTAATATAATGTCCTGAGGCTTGAAGCATTCCCTAAACTCAAATTTAAGTACGTTATGGGCGGGGGGACTGTTCATTAGTCTATAGTATGAACTCATGTGTCTTTAAATTTCATTTTAAGCATTTGTACTAATTGACAGGCTAGATCTCCTGGAAATGTTGAAAAAATCTACTAATGGGCAATTGCTTTATATGTCAGGGTAATCATTTGCATTTCTAAACCTTTAATCTCATTAGATACTGAATATTTCTCTTGCTATTTAGCCATGGAGCAACATTTGACTGTCATTTTGCTGTTTATGACATTTGCCTAAAAAAGAAAAAGCCATTTAACTAGTTGAGCCAAGAACAGAAGTCAGGTTATTTGCAACCACTATTACAGTTATAGCAATACTTAAATAATGCTATTATTGTCATATTGCTCTTAAGTATTACTATAACAGTAATAGTAAAGGTTACCAATAAACCTGACTTCTGTTCTTGGCTCTGCCGACCAATTATTCTGGGGGCCTTGGACAAGTCTGAGATTCAATTTTCTAACCTATAAAGTGGAGATGCGTGGCTCTGGCCAATTACAGGACTACTATGTGTATGAGATGTGATCCTTTCAAAGCATTTTAGTCTATAGCTGTGTCCTAGTCTCATACGAGTACCACTTCAGTTATCCAGGGTGGCGTCACCATCAAACCATCCTCTCCATCATCACCCCCACCATCATTGTCATGATCGGGAGCAGCATTGTAAGCAGGTGTCCAGAAAAATAGGACTGAAGGATTACTTACAAGACAAAGCATGTAAGTTTCACACTATATTAATTTCCTAGGGCTGGCCTCAAAAAGTAGTCAAAGCTGAGTGACTTCAAATAACAGAAATGTATTCTCTCTAGAGAATGGAAGTTCTAGAAGTTGGAAGTCTGAAATCAAGCTGTCAGCTGGGCGCACTCCCCCTGACATCTCTGGAGGAGAATCCCCTGGCCTCTCCCAGACCCTACTGGCTCCTGGTGGTCCTTGGCTTGGAAGGAAGCAAACTCCGATCTCTATCTTCACATGGCCACCTTCTTCACGTGTGCAAAGCTCCCTTTCCATCTCCTCATAAAGACACCAGAAAGATTTCACTTTGAGATTCTCAACTTTTACTTCTGTAAAGGTGCTATTTACAAATGAGGTCGTATTGTGCAGTTCTGGGTGGACATAACTGGGGCAGGGGAGGGTCATTGCCAGTTTCAGTAAACAGTTAGGGCTGACTGGGGGCATGTTTCAGGAGGAATTTTAGGTCTGAATTCAGGTTTCATAAAAAAGAATACCAGGATCATGAGTAAAGCGTGGAAAGTGGAACCACATTTGCCTCATTCTTGTCAGCACTAATCGCTTCTCTTTGAGGGAAGTGAGCCTGAAAGAGGGTTTGTTGGTGCCCAGGGTCACTCAGTGGCAAAACTGCCCTAGAAATAAAATTCAGTTCTCTTTCCAATACACAACTGAATCATGTTTGCTCATCTCAACACTTCTTTAGAAATGATTGCTAAAAATATAAAACCTTGAAAATTACTGACACTTTAATACTTATGTTGACTTAGATTAGAACAGTTAAAAAACCATTTGGCTGATCTCCATTTCTGGTTCTGGTTAACTGGTCACACTAACCTTCCACCTGAAGACAAAATAAGAGCTGGATGCAATTTAAAGGAAAAAGCTTTTGAAAGCCTTGAAGAGCCGCTGTAGTTGATGCTGGTATACCTCAAGGAAAATGTTACTAGTAACAAAGACAGACATTTCATGGTGGCAAAAGATGATTTTAGAAAAAGGGCCCATACAATAAGAAGGCATTAAAAATCCTAAACTTGTGAGTAGCTAATAATATAGCTTTCAGTATATAAAACTAAATACAAAAGATTAACAGGACACATAGGCTAATCCATACGTATAGCTGGAAGTTTTTAATTATGTCTGCTTCTCATGGATATAACAAATAGATTTAAAAAAGTCAGTGAGGATATACTAATTTGAACTGGATTAAGAAACTACCTAATTGACAGCAAGGATCATTTACCCGACAGTAAATTCTTTTCAAGTAAACATAATACATGAGCAAAATTGACTGTATGCCTGGGGAACAGAGCACGTGCATGCGTGCTAAGTCGCTTCAGTCGTGTCTGACTCCATGGACTACAGCCTGCTAGGCTCCTCTATCCATGGGATTCTCCAGGCCAAAAAACTGGAGTGGGTTGCCATGCCCTCCTCTAGAGAATCTTCCCGACCCAGGGATTGAACCTGCATCTCTTAAATCTCCTGCATTGGCAGGCAGGTTCTTTACCACTAGCACCACTTGGGAAGCCCCAGGGAACACAGTAAGTCTACACAAATTTCAAGAGACTGAGGTCATTTAGAATATTTCCTCTGACCCTGGTAGAATCCAGATACAAATAAATTACAAAAAATATAAATAGAAAAATCCTATAAATATTTGATTTTAGATATAACACTTCTAATCAAACATGAATAAAAGGAGAATTTCTAAACAAACACAAGTAAAAGGAGCAAAACAGAAAGTATATTGAAATAAGTAACAAAAAGCAAATACTACATATTAAAACTTTTGTAATACAAAAATTTGCTTTTAGAATGCAGCTAAAACAGTCTGTTGAGGTACATTGAAAACCTGCTGCTGCTGCTAAGTTGCTTCAGTCCTGTCCGATTCTGTGTGACCCCATAGACGGCAGCCCACCAGGCTCTGTCATCCCTGGGATTCTCCAGGAAAGAACACTGGAGTGGGTTGCCATTTCCTTCTCCAATGCAGGAAAGTGAAAAGTTAAAGTGAAGTCACTCAGTCGTGTCTGACTCTTAGCGACCCCATGGACTGCAGCCCACCAGGTTCCTCCATCCATGGGATTTTCCAGGCAAGAGTACTGGAGTGGGCTGCCATTGCCTTCTCCGAAATTCTTATACTAGAAAAAGAAAAAGCATTGAAAAATTGCTAACTTACACCTTTTTTTTTCTCTAATTTTTATATTGACGTATACAGTTCATGGGGTTGCAAAAGAGTCAGACACAACTTTAGTGACTAAACAATAACAGCAATAGTTAATTCACAATGTTGTGTTAGTTTCAAGTGTACAGCAAAGTGATTCAGTTTTATATATATGCATATATACATCTTTTTTCTTTTTCAGATTTTTTTCATTATGGATCCTACACTTTTATATTAAGAAGCTAGAGAGGAAATGCAGATTAAACCTTAAAAGGTAGCAAAAAAGGAAATAATGTTTTAAAGGTCATAAAATAACTGCACATAAAGAAAATAAACAAATCCCCAACATCTGATCATCTAAAAGAAACTTAATAAAGAATGACAAACTTCTAACAAAAAGTTGAGCCAAAAAAAGAGGAAGAAACAAATAAACAATGTCCAGAAAGAAAAAATATTCCACAAACATCAAAAATAAAATTAGGTGATAAAGTAAACAACTTTATACCAATATATTTTAAAATGTAAATAAAATGGACACACTCATTGAAAGACAGCTTATTTAAACTTGTATAAGAAAAACAGAAAATATGAACAGTATGGTAGTAAAAAAAAAAAAAAAAAAAAGACTACTTCTCTAATCAAAATACTCCCATAGCATAAATCCATCACCAACTCATTGGAAAAGACCCTGATGCTGAAAAAGATTGAAGACAAAAGGAGAAGCGGGTGACAGAAGAGGAGATGGTTATATAACATCACTAACTCACTGGACATGAGTTTGAGTAAATTCCAGAAGATGGTGAAGGACAGGGAAGTCTGGAGTGCTGCAGTCCATGGGGTCGCAGAGAGTCAGACACAACTTAGCAACTGAACAGCAAAGCATAAATCTCTAGGCCTAGATGACTCCACCAATGAATTCTTAGTTTTTAAGATAAGAAACCAGAAGCAGTCTACCACAAACTCATTCAGGGATTAGAAATAGAAGGAAGAGCTCTCAACTTGTTTAAGGAGGCCCCCACACACTTGAAACCAAACCTAACAAGGATATTACAAGACAGTTATGGAGCAGTCTGGCTCATAAGCCAGGATACTCAGATTCAGTATAACAGCGGGGGTTATACTGTGGGGCAGTGGGGCAGAGCTGCGACACTTGTTTTCTTCACATTTCCCTCATTTCACTCTTCAGAAGCACAGCAACCTCGTACTTTTGTGGTTAAAAAAAAAAGCAAACTCTTGTTTATTGAAAAGAAGCCAGCACAGGAGGTGATGTACCGTTCTGAAGTCAGGTATGTTTATTAAATTACACTAGGGAGGCGATGCCCTTTTTCAAAATTCACCATGGGGCCTTCTACCGGCTGTCCCTGACATCCTGTGTCCCAAGCCGGTCTGCAGTGACTGAATGACATTAATTAATTAGAAGCGTGAGTCAGATGCTTCTGAGTCCAGCCCTGGTTCTGCCATTTGTCGGGTGTTGGCTGACTTACTTAGCTTCTCTGAGCCTTGGTTTTCTCAAATCAAATAACAGGTCAGTAATATGTATGTTGGGGCTTCTGTTGTAGCTTAGCTGGTAAAGAATCCATCTGCAATGCAGGAGACCCCAGTTCGATCCCTTGGTTGGGAAGATCCCCTGGAGAAGGGACAGGCTACCCACTCCAGTATTCTTGGGCTTCCCTGGTGGTTCAGGGGGTAATATGGGAGACCTGGGTTTGATCCTAGGGTTGGGGAGATCCCCTGAAGGAGGGCACAGCAACCCACTCCGGGGTTCTTGCCTGGAGAATCCCATGGACAGAGAGCCTGGCGGGCTACAGTCCATGGGGTCGCAAAGAGTCAGACACGACTGAGTGACTAAGCACAATACATATGTTGAGATAGTTAAGGGGACAAAATAAGCTAATAGATGTGACTATGCCTGGAAGGAAAGTTATGACCAACCTAGATAGCATATTGAAAAGCAGAGACATTACTTTGCCAACAAAGGTCCGTCTAGTCAAGGCTATGGTTTTTCCAGTGGTCATGTATGGATGTGAGAGTTGGACTGTGAAGAAGGCTGAGTGCCAAAGAATTGATGCTTTTGAACCGTGGTGTTGGAGAAGACTCTTGAGAGTCCCTTGGACTGCAAGGAGATCCAACTAGTCCATCCTAAAGGAGATCAGTCCTGGGTGTTCACTGGAAGGACTGATGCTAAAGCTGAAACTCCAATACTTTGGCCACCTCATGGGAAAAGTTGACTCATTGGAAAAGACTCTGATGCTGGGAGGGATTGGGGGCAGGAGGAGAAGGGGACAACAGAGGATGAGATGGCTTGATGGCATCACTGACTCGATGGACGTGAGTTTGAGTGAACTCTGGGAGTTGGTGATGGACAAGGAGGCCTGGCGTGCTGCAATTCATGGGGTTGCAAAGAGTCAGACACGACTGAGCAACTGAACTTAACTGATGCCTGGCTCAAGTTCTATCACAGGAAGTTTTATAGGAACACAGAGAGAAGTAGACATTTTCCTAAAACTGAGATGCTATCTACCTGCATTAGTTATCTACATGATCCTTATCACCTAAAGTCATTATTGTCTACCTTTTTCTACCCACGAAGAGCAATAAATGTGCCCTAAATGATGATTGTTTCATGCTGCTGCTCCTTGTAAGGTGTGTGCGTGTTGTTAGAATGTTGGTTAGGATGCATGCACTGTGATCATTAGAGATGCTGAAGAGATTATGTTTTTGGTTGGGGGTGGCGGGTGGTATAGCAGCTCCTAATAATCAATGCAGGTGCTCAGGAACCAATCATAGAAAATACTGCTTTGGAAGATTTCCCTTGACAGAAGCCCTGTGGGGGTGAATAAGAGTAAAGCAAGTCATGAAAGCAGCTTTGACTCACCCGACAGCACAGCACGGAGGGAAAACTGAGTCAGTAAAGGTCAGTCAGAAACTCTGGGCTTAAACTCCCCCACTGCAGCCAGACCCACTGTGATCTACACATCTTTACAATATCTCTGCAAAGACATTTCCTATCTGCTTGGAAAGTCATTACTTATCTTTTTAAAATCACACATTCACGCCATCAGCAATGTATTGCTCTCGTTTAGTCGCTAAGTCGTGGCTGACTCTACAACCCCTTGGGCTATGGCTGACTCTACAACCCCTTGGACTTTAGCCCACCAGGCTCCTCCGTCCATTGGATTTCCCAGGCAAGAATACTGGAGTGGGTTGCCATTTCCTCCTCCAAGGGCTCTTCCCAATCCAGGGATCAAACCCGTATCTCCTGTGTGGTAAGCCGATTCTTTACCACTGAGTTACCTAGGAAGCCCATCAGGAATGTTCATGAAGCACTAGAAATGTATCAAGTGCTGTGCTGGCCACTGAGTGATAATAGAAAACAAAATCAAACCCCAACTTCATTGTTATGAACTCAGCCTCTATGTCGATGTCCCTGGAAATCTTTCCCTGTCCCTGGTCCTCAGAGCTTAGGGTGCCCATTTTATGGTAACAGTGAACAATCTATGTGTTTATATGACTGTTTCCCCAGCTTGGCAGAGCGTTCCCCAAGAGGAAGGCTTAAGTCCACTCAGCTTTTCTTCCCCAGGTCACACTCAGGGTCTGACACACGTGGGAGCTCCATCATTGTTTGCCAATGAGTCATTCATTATTCATGAGGCCCTGATATAGTCTAATCTGTTTCAATGATTCTGCTTATGAATATGAGAGAAATGAAAACAATTATTTTAAGGAAAATTGCATCTTTTTGAGATATCCTTTGATTTTTCCCTATTTTATTAGATTTTATTAGCAGTTCTAGCAGCTACTTTAAAAATACCTAAAAGCATTGGGTTTGTAAAAAGATGAGCAGTATGTATACAGGGGTAACAATGCCTGATTAGCTTTTTCTGCTATAAAATCATGAGAATCAGAGGGGGATGTGGAATGAGCTTCCATTCAATTGAAAATAGCTATACATGTGAATGACTTAAAATTCCAGAGTTGTTAGTTTTCCAGACTGATCAACCATACTCTTCTAGAAACAGAAAGTGGTAGAAGGCATGCATAGAATTTGACTTCACAACAAGGAGGCCTGGTCCATCCCCAAAGTATTAAGAGAAATTATATTGTTTATTTTAAAACATTTAATAGACTTAAAGATTTCTGGGAAGTTCATACAAATGTGCTTACTGTCCTTGAAAAGAAGGAAAGAAATGGGGAAAAAAAAAAGTCATCACTGTATCCAAAAAAAAGGAAAAAGTCACTCTTCAAGCAGTGTCAGGCAAGCTCTGTAGGCTTGAGTGGCGTAAACATCAAGGGAACCTTGGAGATCAGAGATGTAGTTTTCATCTACTTATTTTGCAATAAGTAAAGCGGTTAGCCTTCATTCATCATACTGAAGGTTACATACAAAAGGGCTGAAGAGCGAAAGCATGAAAGTACCTACTTGGTCTGGTGTTTGGATCCTTTCAGATGGGCATGATACTGTTCTATTGAGTTTAGAGAGACACTGCAGGTGGTACATCTGTAATTGCGCCTCAGACCTGTGGATGACAGACACACAGACCTGGTTAGCTGCATCATTGTCATCAACCACAGGAACAAATCCCGGAATCTCCAAACGTTCAGGGACAGACTATCTTAGAAGCCACCCGATCTAACCCACCGGTAACATTTCAATCCCTCCTCCCAAGAACCCAACCAGCAGGTTCCTTAGCAGAAGCTGACTGTGAATACGTTGGAAGCAGCCTGTCTCATTGCTGAATGACTGAAATGATCAGGACATACTTTTTGGTGTAAAATGTTTCTGGATACTTTGTAACCCAAATAAAGAAGCATTCTAGTTTTTCCTTAAGGCAGACAGATGTGGTAAGCTACTGTTTCTGCAATGAAATTTGAGACTCCAGAGAAAAATTCTGTCTCAATTCCTCTTCCACCTCTATTCCAATCACAGAATCAGAAATTCAACTTTTTATATCATTCATGTCAACTCTTCTCCCAGGATCATCTTATAAAATGCAAATACCCAGGAGAAGGATTAATTAATCTATTTATTTTTAAAGATTTTTTTTTTTACTGTGGATAATTTTAAAGTAAGTCTTCATTGAATTTGTTACAATATCATTTCTATTTTATGTTTTGGTTTTTTGACCCCAAGGTACTTGTGACCTCAGCTCCCTGACCAGGGATCAAAGCCACATCCCCTGCAACGGTAGGTGAAGTTATAACCATTGGTCCTCCAGGGAAGCCTCAACTAACTTAAGTCACATGAAAAATCACTTCCCACCAGAGAGTTGCAATCAAAGTTATTCACTCATCTGTTTACTCATTTAGTTCATCCAGCAATAGAGTGTCAACTTTGGACCAGATATTAGGGATTCCAAGATATATAAGATGCTCTTTGTTTTCATGAACGGTAGTTCAAAAAAAAAAAACCTTGACTGCTATATAATACTGATTCATCTAGAGTCAAATGTGTTAGAAAGAAACTTCAGCCAAACATCCACCACAGCTCGTATTCCTTCTGCTGCTGTGTCCCCATCAGAGTGGAGAGAAAAAGTAGCTTCAGTGTCATGGCTGAGACTTCAGATTTTAAGTCTTGGCTCCAAATAGTCCTGGTTGTGTAATGTAGAGGAAGTCACATAATTTCTTACTGGCTTTAGTTTTTTCATCTATGAGATGAAGACAAAGCCATCCATATCACAAAGTTTTATAAGAATTAAGTGAATATAAATACTCAAGTGCTTAGCAAGCGAAACTTCTGGTTAATTTTACTCCAAGATTCTCTCTTCCCATTGTCAAACCCAGAATATTAAACAGTTATAGCATTTTTCCTGATGAATGCATAATATTTTCTTTCTAAGGGGCAATATCATTCTTATTTTCCTAAAAAGAAAGTAATGCATAGAGTTGGAAGAACTTTGAGTGACTTTACAAAAATTACTTGACTTCTCTGAAGTTCTGTTTTCTTATAAGATTGTGAGGAGGACTGAGTAAGATAAGGTATAAAGCAGTGTCTGCTACACAATAAATAATCAACATAAACTAGTTATTATATAATTGCAAAGAGGTATTATAAGGGAATCTTGGTTTCCCAATGCCCTGGATGAAGTCCTAAGTTGAATTTCTAAGACACAGATGCTAGTTGCACCACCATGACTAAAGTAGAGATAAGAGTCCCAGTTCAGGGCATTCAACAGAAGTGATCAAGAACCAATTTCTAACTCAAACTGGCCACTCATCACCAGGGTGAAAAAAGACACTGAGAAGAAAGAGAGAATTTACCAAAGGGAGCTCTCTCATACTATAAGTTTGACTTACCCTTGTCCATGTCAGATGGGGGATTCCTTCTCTTTCAACTAACACCCCTGGGAAAAGAATTCAGTGGAACTACCCGGAGATCTTGAGAAATTCCTTCCTGAGTTTGATTGTCCTGGACTGGACACCATCCTCAAGATCCAAAGAGCAAGAGACTGTGACTGCTTAGCTGCTCTGATGGGGAAGTAAGAGAGGTGGAAGGATTGTACCTGGCATGTATTCTCAGAGCTTGTTGGAGCAAAAGATGTTAAGTGTCCCACAGACCACGTGTGTGCCATGTATGAACAGTTGGAGCAATGTGACCTCAGCAGAAGAAGGCTATAGAGTTCAGCTGGACATCGAGGGCCTTAAAGTGACCCTGGAAGAGATGCTTAGCTTAAGGTTAAGTATCAAGTAATGCTGAGTTCTTGAAAAAGCCAAGAAATCACCCCATGGGAAAGAGTCAAATGGCGTCTAGGCTAGCTTTGTCTGTGTATCTATCAAGTAAGCCTTTATCTCCCTTACCTTTCTAACCTGATACCCTGCATCCCTCAGCCCTGGAGGAACCTGAGCTGAGAGAAAGGAAGAAAAGCAAAAGCCAAGGGCAGCGAAAAAGAGAGAAGCCTATTGCCTCCTTTTGCATGGCTAACAGGCAGCCCAAGCAGAACTGACCTGAAGGAGGGGAGAAACTCACTTTCAATTAAGTTTGGATTATTTAAAAATTATTCTTCTATCCTGTGTGAACAAAGATGTCACTCGCCATCTCAGTCAACAAAGGAGCCATCAGCCTCTGCAGCTGCTCCTGCTGGCTGTGCTGCCTGAGGGGATTCAGGACGGAGGAAAACGGACACTGGCCCCAGGGGATAAAGGTGAACACCAAAGGAAACGACTTCAGTGGGCCAAGACTCTTGTATCTTCCCAGAGATGGAAAAGCACTGAAATCATTAACTTGAAATGTTTTGTTTTTCTTATTAGCAGTAATCTTCTGATGTTCAAATACATGTTTTGTTATGTTTTTTCTCTCAACAAAAACTCCTATATATCCTGGCTCCTCCCTTATTATTTTTTTGGAACAGTCCCTCAGAGATATCGGAGAGACTGTATCTTGGGCTAAAGTCCTCCATAAATTCCACCGAATAAAGATAATTCTCAACCTCAAAGCTGTGTGTATTTTTTTTTTTTCCAGAAGACACTAGGATATATCAGCTAATGACATAGAGCTTCTATGTAGCTAAGAATGAAAGTCAAGAACTCTTTACTAGTTAAAAGTGAGTGAAAATTCATGAAACTTACTCCACTTTATACCCGAAGGGTAGGAAAAAATTAACCCTCCAGAAATGGCATGAAAGGGCGGTGGATGGCAAAAATAAAGTTAGTTCTGATGATATCCAATGAGCCCTGTTTGTGGAACATTGTGGTGTCATCAGAATTGATCTTGTGTCCGTATGTGGCAAAGGGTAGAACTTCCTGTAGACTTTAAGATTCCTACAGTTCAATGCATGTTTCCGAGAAATCTATTTGACATGGCGTGATAACTTGATCTGGCCAGAGTATGAATTAAGTCGTTGTTTTGTTTTAGCTTCAATTACAGAATAATTGGACATTGACTTACTAATTATTCAATGAGGAATCAATTCAGTTATGAGAAAAGCAATGAAACCACAGTATCTTCTGGAGAAGCAACCTAAGGGACTCAAAACTTTCCAGGCACAGACTGACAGATCAGAGATGAAAGACATAATTCTTGTCTCTCTATTCCCTCAAGCAAAGACTCCTGGACATCCTAGAACATGCTCTGGTGATGGTGTTAAAATACGGATCCCTAGGCACAGCATCTGAAGGTTCTGATCCTATAAAACTTGGATGGGGCCTGAGACTCTACAAGAAGTTTCAGACTTGTAACTCTAACCTCTAATACACTACACACACATTTTAAAAAGTGCCATCCCATAGAGTCATACTTCTTTTGGTAGCTTGAATTTGTCAGAACAACACTGGGTCTTAAAGAAAAAAGTTATTCTATAAAGAAGAGCTGTGGTTCCATGGTTTTTCCATCTCACAGGTGTGCATGATTCAGAAAGTTTATCACAGTCTCCAAACCCAGAGGCAGTAAGTTATCAGAACCTGCATGTGAGTTGTTTGAATGCTTATCCAGGGCTGGTCTATCTCCACTTTTATGCATGGAATCAAAATATAAAAGCTAGCTTCAGGCATTCCTGCCTCCAGAGTTCTCTATCAATCTTATCATAATAAATGGTAACCAGTGTTTATATGGGTCCTCTTCAGACTACAGACTCATCAACGGTCTCCTCACAACGAATGGAGGTGAAGTGTGGCAAGAGGCATAAATATTTATGTTTTCAAATAGGCATTTTTAAGAGCACCAACAAATCTAAAAAATATTCGGATCTGTTGCTTTCCATTACAGCTCTCCAGCTCTGCAGCCAAACAGAAGCGTGGGCAGGAAATATTTGGCACTTTATTGCAATGCAAACTACAGGGAGCATAAACCAGAAAGGCAGTGCATATAAACAAGAACAAAGGCAGAGAAGGGGCAGAGGAGTCCTCCCCCACACATGACACAGTGTCCTTGGTGGGAACTTAGGGCTTTATTAATGTTCAGCTGAAATCCTAATTACTTTGGAATTATACAGCTCCTTTTTCCTCAGAGAAATGGCGAGTCTTATTAAACAAAAATGCTAACTTTCTTATTCATTTTCAGTGCAATGCCATTTTATGTGTATACCCAAACCTCTGCAGATATAAAGGTTAATTTCTGCTGTATTGCCACTGTGTGCTCTGAAATACCATTCTTGCCTGCAAGGACTGACAATCCAGTTGCAGCGGGAAGATGTGTATGCTGTGCTTAGTCACTCAGACGTGTTCAATTCCTTGCGACCCCATGAACAGCAGTCCACTGGGCTCCCCTGTCCACGGGATTCTCCAGGCAAGAACTCTTGAGTGGGTTGCCATTTCCTTCTCCAGAAGATATGCATACAAAACAGCAATAATACAAGGTGAACCACAAAAAGTACTACAGTCAGAATGAAGTGGAATGTTAGGAGAACTAGAGGAGGAGATTGTTTCCGACTTAGAAAATCTGGAAAAGCTTCCTGAAGATGGTTCACTTTTAAATTTATATTCCCTAGCACAGTGTGTGAAGCAGATGGTCCTGGAGAGTTCAGCAGTGTGACTACTCACTGTGGCTTTTCAGTTCTAGCAGAGCTAGACTTTGGGTGCCCCTTAGCTTCAGGTGCATTCATTCTACGTTAGGGAAACATCCTTGTGCCTTTATTATGATGCCAGATATTTCACCAAATGCCAAGAATATAAGAGAATATAGAGTAAATTTTCATACGGAGCTATTCACGTAGAAAGACAAAAAGCAAGGAAACAAATACAAACGTTGTAGAAATATTACAGAGGATGTAAACAGGAAAATGAGAGAGTCACAAAGAAGGCGGGTTTTGGATAGTATGGTTAACAGAGATCTCTGAGTAGCATGAAATGAAACTGGAGAGACAAGAATTAGCCTGTGAAGTGAGGAACCGGTTAAAGAGTTGCCCAGGGAGAGTACAGGGCAAATAGCAAACAGAGAGGACCAGGAGTGAAATGGGCATGAATGGTCTAAGGAACAAAAAGTGGGGAAACAAACAAAACAACTGCCAACTTAGAATTCCATATCCAGCAAAAATACCCTTCAAACTTTAAAGTGGAATAAGGGCATTTTCGATAAATGAAATAACAGAGAATGGTCTGCCAGGAGACTTGCACTAGAGAAATGCTTATAAAGTTCTTCAGTTGGAAGGCAAATGACATCAGACGCAAACTCATATCCACAGAAAAAGTGAAGAACACCATAAATGATTACTATTGGTATTTTTTTATTGCTCCAAGTTTATTTAGAGATAGTATTTAAAGCAAAAACTATAACACTCTGCTTGTATCGTGCTATTTATTCTGTATACAGATGTAAAAATATTGAGTTGTAACATATTATGAAAAACTCAAACTTTTTGACCAACCCAATATGTGACAAGAATGAATAAGAATAAGCAGTATTGTTGGAAGCTCATTATATTTTATATAAAATATAATTAACAATTAAGAAATAATAAATTTACCAATATTAACTTAAATATAGACAGTGGTCATTTATGAATGCACACTAATCCCCTAGAAATAAATACAAAGATATAAAGCTTAGGAGACTCTAGAGAAAATAAAACAGGATGATTAAAAAGTATTTGATTAACCCAGAAGTGAAAGTACCTATATTAAAATCAAACAAAACAGACTTCAAGACAAAAAGGATTTCCAGAGATAAAGATGTTTGGTAATAATAAAGAGAGAAACTCATTAGGAGAACCTAACAGTTCTAAATGCAATTTAACTAATAAAGCATAAAGATACATGAGGTAAGAACTGACTGAAGTACAGGCAGAGACACCATAACCATAAAAGATTTAACACTCCTATCTCAGTAGCTGACAGAACAGTAAGATAAAACAATTAGTAAATTTTAAAAGATCTAAATGAAACTATCAATTATATTGTACCAGAGTTTATAGAATGCTACACTCAACAACTGGAGAATACACAATATTTTCAAGCGTACAGCAAGTAAACTAAGTTAGGGAATATGCTAAGCCATTGACAATTCTTACTAAATTAGAAATAATTACATTTTGTACTGTGATTTCTTTTGACTACCATTGAAATCAATAAGGATAAATAATATTATTTATAAAAAGACCTAAAATACTTCTAAATAACCTATTATCACCATAGGGAAAAATATCTAGAGAAATCAGAAGATATTTTGACAAGTGTAATAAGTTTTTAAAGGAAAATACATAGCTTTGTGTTAGAAAGAATGAAAGGCTTAAACTCAGTGGTCAAAGTTTAAATGCTATGAAACTAGAAAATGATAAGAAAATTAAAACAAAATCAAATATAAGGAAAGAAATAATATACCGATGTCAATTAAATATAACGCAAATTACCAAAAAAACAAAAAACAAACAAAAAATCTGTTCTTTGAAAGGATTAAGCAAGTATTACCATTAGCAAGCTTGATGAATGCTTTTTAAAAAGGCAACATAAAAATTACTAAAATAAAAGAATTATTTTTAGTACAAAAGCTACAGACAATTTTTAAAGGATAATAAGAAAATATTATGAACAATATTATGCCAATAATAAACATAATAATGGACAAAAGCCATGAACGCAACAGAACGAGAGTCCAGAACTGGACCTAGACCCAAAGAATCAATTGATTTGCTCTCACTTTCATTAAGATATAACTGACATGCAGCTCTGTGTAAATTTAAGGTATACACAATAATGACTTGACATATATATATTGCTAAATGACTACCACAATGAGTTTAGTTAACATCCATTACCTCACATAGATTCAGAAAAAGAAAAAAAAAGTCCTAGTTATGAAAATTTTTAGGATCTACTCTTAGCAGCTTTCAAATATATAGCAGAGTTAAACTATAGTCATCATATTGTTCATTACATCCCCAATACTTAATTATCTAAAAGCTGGTATTTTCTATCTTTTGATAACTTTCACTGATTTTCAACAAAGGTATCAAGGCAATTCCATGGGAGAAATGAAACATTTTTGAGAAAAGGGGGCTGGGATAATTGAATAAGTGCAGGAAAAAAAAAAAAACAACACAATCTCTACATCACAGTATCACAGTACACATTAAAATTAAGATTGATTATAGACTCAAATATAAAGGTAAAGCTATAAAGCTTCTATAAAAATACAGGGGATTATTTCTGTGAACTTGGAATAGGCATGGATTTCTTAAGAAATAAAATACAGCAAATATTTTTTAAAAGATGAATTGGATTTTACAAAAAATCAAAAGCTTTTGCTTCAAAAAGACACATCAAGAAAACCAAGTAAGCCACATCCTGGGAAAAATTAATTGCAATTCATATATCTGATTCAGGACTTCTGTCCAGAATATATAATTAACTCCTACAAACCAATAATAAAAAGACAAACAATTCAACTTTTTCAAAGGACAAACTATTTGATCAGATATTCCATAAAAGAAGATATAAAAATGATCAACAAGCAAATGAAAAGGTGCTCAGCATCATTTGTCACCAGGAAATGAAAGTAAAAGAAAAATTCAAAATCATCTCGTAACTATTACAAGTGCTAGCATCAAACAAAGAAATAAACATCAAATAAAACAATACCAAATGTAAATAACCACATGGAACAGCCGAAATCCACATACAGAAGAATGTAAAATGGGAAAGTTTTCAATTTTTTGTAAACTTAGACTTACTCTGTGACTCAGAAATCCTACTAGACATTTACCCAAAAGGAACAAAAACTTAGTATAAAAAGGGACTTGTGCAAAAATGTTTATAGCAGCTTTATACATCATAGACAAAATTCAAAATGTTCAACACAAGAATTGATAAGCAAATGGTAATGTATTTATACAATGAAATAATAGCTGAAAATTAGAAGAATCTACTGATTTATGAACAACATAAATTAGAATAAAAAACATAACATATAGGTAAAGAAGTCAGATAGAAAAGAGAACATACTGTGTGATTTCATCTATATAAATTTCAAGAACAGCACAGCTATTCCATAATGTTAGAATTCAGAGTAGTGTTGCCTTCTGCAGGTAGGGAGTGACTGGAAGGGGACATGAGAATTTTCCAAAGTAACATAATGGTTCTATATCTTAGGATGGTAGCTACAGGGTATATTCATTTACCAGAAGTCATCAGATTATATACCTAAGACCTGTATATTTCACTTTCTTAAAAAATAAAGTTGGATGGTCATGGTTCCACAAAGAAATCTCAGCCAACTTTTTGAGACTTCAGTTTATTCTCATTTACTCTCTACAAATTCTATTGTTTTGCATTCCTAGAAAGTAAACTTTATATTCCTACTTATGCTTTGATAACCTTGAATCACTCACATAAATTTTTGCATATGTTCTGTATATTTAATGCTTACGAAAGCTAGAACCATTTCAAAAGATAATTAATAAAGTAAAAATGAAAAGAAAAGGTCTTTGGTTTGGAATGATTTCCTTCTTCTCTGACTCTTAAATATTCATGAATCAAACTGTCTTGTAAATGGATGCATCATCTTCTGGAATGAAAAATAATAACTAACACTTATGTATGTCATATATTAGCACTGTTGGATTCATTTATTCTTAGCAACACTCTACAAGCAGGCACAGCTGTTATCCTGTTTTAACAGATGAGGAAACCAAAGTGGGGCAACTTAGTGACCTTCACAGAGCCACGTAGAGACACAGCTGGGTTTGAACCTATCCGTTCTGCTCAGGCTGCTCCTCCCACTGTGCATGGGACAGACAACTGGGAACAATAGATTCACAGAACTATGGAAGGTTCTTTAGAGTTCAACTGGTCCAGTATTTCCCACATGGGCCACTAGAGAATTACGTGGGAGCTATTAACAACACAAATCCTAGGCCTTACCCCAGATGACTATAAGTCAGAAAATCTAGAGTGAGACCTGGAAGTCTGCATTTTGTAGAGCTTCAGAAGGTGCTAGTTTTAGAGAAACCATTGGTCTAGTCCAAAACCCCATGGGCGTCACATAAGAGTTTTCCAGGCAGAACTGTTGGTGTCCACTTGCGTTTGGAAGCTCTCCTTTCTCAAATAACCCACTTGTCCGAATTCTGCTTTGTGCACAAGTTTATTCGCATCTTCTCAAAACGATCACATCCACCAAGGTTCTGTTTACCAGGTTGAACGTCCATTGATACTTTGACAGTGTTCTTCATTAAAATATAATTTCAAGTTCCCCTTATCATCTCTATTACCTTATGAATGAAATTTCCTGTTTGTTGATAACATTTTAAAACCATGACCCTGAAACTCAAGTCCAAGACCCTCGTGTGGCTGCATCAGTACAAAACACAGCAGGGCTGTCACAGCTCTTGTGCACCATTAATTCTATCAATATCTTTAAAGCTTTAAGTGTGTGTGTGTGTCTGGCACCCCTGACCCACTGTAATCTATACTCATACTGAACCTGCTAGCAATCAATTCTAAGTCTTTTCCACATGGATTTCTGCTAAGCCAAATCTTCATTTCCTCTACTCCTATACTTGATGACTTGGATGTTTCTGTTTATCCCCGTTAAGTTCTATCTCAGTGAACTCTGCTCATTCCTTTGGGGCATCTAGCAGCAAATGCAACCTGCCTCATGATCCATTCTGATTGGCAGCAGCAATGCTGTGAGGAGACTGTGAGCTCTCACTCCAGATGACCATCAAGGACGGCCACCATCTAGTAGCCAGTCTCTCACTGGCCCCTGGTGTGCTTGGCCTGTCGGTGAGATTCCAGCTCCAGCATGTCGACATATATGGAAAAGTCAGGGCAAGGAACATTCTGGTAAACAAGGCTTCATCTACATCTAGGTGGTAGTTAAAGCTGTGAGTGAGTGAAGTCGCTCAGTCATGTCCGACTCTGTGCGATCCCATAGCCATAGCCTGCCAGTCTCCCCTGTCCATGGAATTTTCCAGGCAAGAGTACTGGAGGGGTTGCCATTTCCTTCTCCAGGTTACAGCTGTAGGGCTGGTCAGATCATCCATGAAGGCAATGTAGGTGAAGAGAGAGAGTGGTGGAGCAGTTAGTACCCCTTTATATTAGAGATACTCACCTTGACACGTGGGGTGGAGCCAGACTCACAAGCATCTCTGGCTCCGCCTTCCAGGTTACTGAGCCCTAGGACAGGTGTGGATTTGGGGACTGGGTATAAAGCCCCAGCCTGTCTTACATGTCACCCACATCATTAAGGCTAGAGCCCACCTGACCTGGAGGGGCTGAATGACCCCAGGTCGCCCTTACGGGCTCCAGCTCTCCCTCACAATTTGCTCTTCCCTGGAGCTCATGGCCATCTTTCCTTTCTGATTGCCGGAGCTACTGACTTCAGGCCCAACACTAGACGCAGAAGAAAAAGCATTACAACACTGCCTCACCAGTTGCCATAATTCTTATAAGTGCCCCTTTTGTGTCAGTCATGGTGGTTGTACCGCTCCGAGCAGACCCCAGCTGATAGAGGTGATATCGAGGAACTAGAGAGAAGAAAGCTTTGCTAAAAGGTCATTGTTCTCATGTTTAATCCTCAAAACCACTTTATGAACATTATTAGCCCATTTTCCAGATGAGAAAAACCCTACTTCAAAGACATTAAATCCATAGAACTAGCAAGTGGATAAAGAGACATGAAACTGCTTACTTCTGAATTCAAAGCTATTGACCTTAATGACGACACTAGGGCTTTTAAAAGAAATATAGGAGTGAAAGAAAGCAGGAGAACCCTGTTTTCAAAAACAAAAACTGTTAATGTGAAACATATTAATATATAAGATTGACAAAGCACAGCTACTCGAGTTGAAATGGGGGCTAGAGGTTTCAAATACCAGCCAGACCATCAAACTCCAAGCATAGCGCTTAGGGTACTCCAATAAGGTACCTTGAGCTTGGTGGAAAAGAGTTTGAAAATCACTGCATTTCATCATGCTACTCATCACAAGGATAACAGGAGGACTGCTGCCGTATCCGAACTTAGACTTGCACTGTGGAATATCTCTTCCTTGTGAACGTCAGTTAAGGAAACTTCCTAGGATCAGGGCTGGCTGCAGACCCAAATAAAGAAGATACATATTACTCCATGCTAGAATCACTATGACGTACAGAATGTTTAAACACTTAACCTTCTGAATTCAGCCCACTGCTTGCAGGCACAGACTGCAGGATATCTAACAGTCAATTAAACAAAGAACACACATTTTCTAAAACAATTCTTTACTTAAATAGTATAAATGTGAAGCCTTGAAAATGGAATCAAGAAGCAGAAAGCTTTAACATCTTCAAAAGCTCTTGGCAAACAAACAAAATCTAAAGCTATGGACTAAATGTATTCCCCATAATTAAAAGACAATTTTTAGCCATGTTGGATGCCTGACCCAAGAAAGGACTGGAAAATTGTCATCCTACTGTGATGATTCAGAAGTAACAGAGTAGTTCATTTTAAGTACTTAAAGAGCTACTTGATCAGAAGATGGTTTAAATGTATTCTATCTGGTAGAGGACTGAGGATACTTTTCTTTTCCTGAGGCCATGTGGCATGTGGGATCTTAGTTCCCCAACCAGGGATTGAGCCATGCTCCCTGCACTGGGAGCACAGAGTCTTAACCACTGGACTGCTGGGAAAGACCCAACACATTTTCATATTTTGAGCAAATCAGCACCCAGACAGCCTTGATTTTTGCCTTGGAGGGGATCACTATTATTATGATTGCTAATAGAAAATGGGCTTCCACAGTGGCTCAGCAGTAAAGAATCCACCCACAATGCAGGAGCCTCAAGAGACGTGACTTCAATCCATGGGTCAAGAAGATCTCCTGGAGAAGGGCATGGCAACCCATTCCAGTATTCTTGCCTGGAGAATCCCATGGACAGAGGAGCCTGGCGGGCTACAGTCCATTGAGTTGCAAGAAGTCGGACATGACTGAAA
Source organism: Bos indicus x Bos taurus (assembly GCF_003369695.1). Classification (NCBI taxonomy): domain Eukaryota; kingdom Metazoa; phylum Chordata; class Mammalia; order Artiodactyla; family Bovidae; genus Bos; species Bos indicus x Bos taurus. The sequence continues at coordinate 35,119,571 of NC_040102.1, forward strand.
CGACTTTGCACACACACACTCACTAGAAAATGACAAGCAACCCAAAGAATTGAACTGATTTTTGATTTTGTGATTTGATCTAAATGTTAAGAAAAGAGAAATAAGTAAACCTACTCTGAAGTCATCTACTATTTGAACGATACTCAAGATATCTATAATCATATGTTATAAACCAACACATGGGGGAAATACCCTCTTCCTGGCTTGGATATTGATGTGATACAAGTGGGAATTTATAGAACATGAAATGTGCTTTTTCCTTTGGGTCCCACGGGCTATGCCATAGATCTTACCTTATACAGGCAACTAATAACATAGCAGGGCTGTAGGTTTTTCATGTAAAATGTTCTCATAAAATGTGTTTTCTTTTTTCCTACAATACAACTTTTGATGACAGATTGCTTCATCCATAAAATAAACTGTACCCCTAAGGTGAAGTTGTGGATTAATGGCATCAAGGTCACCAAGGAGTTACATTAAACTCAAATGGGTTAAATTAAACTCATGGGGGCTGTTAGAAAGCATGTAAAGGAAAGAAGATGTGTGCCTCTTCCCTTCTCTCTCCGCCTTGTGGAGATGTGTCTTCCAGGCCATCTCTCATTTGTCCCCGAGAACTAGAGAATCACAGGCCATGTGATCTCCCCGAAGAATTGTCCTGATAGAGCTACAGCTATCAAAGAATCATGTCCCTAGCTTGTTAGCTGCATCAGCTGAGGACACAGTGACTGTCAACTCCTTTGTCATGGGCTAGAGGTCCAAATGCAACCCTGGTGACATTTGCTTTAGAGCTGTCCTGGCTAACTGGTCAACCAAAAGGCCCCAGGAAGCAGGAGGAAAACTGCTGGTCATTTTCAAGAGACCTCATCCAAGAAGGATTCAAAGGGGAAATATGAATGAAGAAAAAGTCCTAATTGTCAGTATCTTCCTTGAATCACATTATGAATGAGATCGTTCTCCCTCCCTGTTTCTCTCTTGCTATCAGTTCACACACAAGTCAGCTGTCGGGTGCTTGAATGTTATCTTTGGTGTCCTTCTGGTTCTTGTTAATCCCTCTTGCCTGCCTGTAGACATCTATCTCAGATGACTGGGTCTTTATCTTGCCTTCAGCAGACAGCCTGCCAAACCCCTTGTTAAGTCACGGCTGTCTGATGCTTCCTGCAGTATTGGCTCTTTAATAGGGATGTTTGACATTAAAAAGCTTTCAACATTTGAAGAAAAACAATGTGAAAGGTGAAATTTCAGGCCTGACCAGACAGGCAAGAGACCTTAAGAAGACAGTGGCCTTCCAATCTCAGAAGCCACCTGAATGTGCGCCCTGCCTTCCTCTGGACCAGACTGACACAGACACCCTGACACACGTGGCCCCACTGTGCCTTGAGTAAGTGACTTTTCTCTGCAACATGTCACAAGAGATCTCCCTGTTTAATACCACTGTCACAGGAGCCTCACCCACTTACAGAAGCACATTGACCTTATTCGATTCGCAATGTAATAGAGAATAGCAAAACGCACAATTTACTGATAAAGGTTGATTTTAACATTGCAAAAAAAAAAATCTAGAAAATGACTGAGGCTTCATAATTCTCAAATATAATTCGACCTGTGAATACGGGAAACAGAGAACATGAAAATGAAGTACAGATCATTTTCAAGAGGAGGAATTATTGGGTTGGCAAAAAGTTCATTCAGGTTTTTCTGTAAGATGGTATAGAAAGACCCAATAACTTTTTGGCCAACCCAATATATATTTTTTCCTCTTTCAATTTAAGCTTGTTACTTAATGTTTAGGTGTCTCTATTTCCTGACCTATAAAAGGAAGATAATAATTTTACCTATTCAGAAAGTTTCTATGAAAATTAAAAATGTTAGTGTAGGTGAACAACTTAGAAAAGAACCAAACAGCTTAATAAATGCAAACTATCATTGCTATTTTTAACCACAATGATTCTTTTCTTTGAACAAGAATAAAGACCTAAATCATGAGAGTGAGACTTCTTAGTAATTTAATATTCTATGAAGAGTTCTCTTTCATATAGCATCCTGAGGCATATTTAAATTATTCTGGCAAGCTGCCTTCTCTACAGATGCTATTTATACACATCTTTTTTTTGACAAGGTCAAATGCTTCCTTATATAGTAATCATCCTATATAGTTGCTTGGCATAAAGTTGATTGGAAAATTATCTCTATTATTCATTTTTTAAAATTTTTTTAAAATATGGAAGATATGACATTACATGAACTATTTCCTAGGAAGCTGTTGACAGTAGATCTCAATATATTTTGCCTGGCTTTGTTCTTAAATTGAATGATTGAGGCTATTGAATAGGTAATTAACCAAGTTCATAAATTAGAATAAAAGGAAAATGCAGAAGAGTATATTGGAAGTCACGTAATTGCATCTTTTTTTTCTTAAGGCATGCACTCAGGAGCCATCTGAAGACCCGTTTTTATTCTTCCATTAATAGCCTTTGTTCACAATATTCTTTGTTCTCTTGGGCCCTTATAAACACTGAGCAGGCAACGGCTCTGGTGAGAGCAGCAATTCCATTCCAATGCTCAAACCGACTTCCCAGGAGACTTTGATGTACCTGAATAGAATATATATACAAATAAATAAGTATATAAATGTATCTCCTTATTAGTATATTATATATATTATTTGATTGGCGAAAAAGTTCATTCAAGTTTTTCATATTACAGAAAAACCCAAATGAACTTTTTGGTCGACCCAATATATTACATTATATTATATTATACTATATTGTATTATACTTTCTAGATCTGTATTTGTGAAATCACCTACCACTAAAATTTATTTGTAATCCACAAAATCAATATTAATGATGATTTGTGGTCATTCTTGGAACAGCCCACATGCACATTCTGTGATGAGGTTGAACAGGTCTGTCTCCTAGCTTCAGTTCTCACTGAGATGACCAGAGGTGGAGATGGTGGGAGCCACCAGTGTAGGGCAAGAAGTTCTAGCTTTGGGACCTGTTGATGGGATTTGAATTTCAACTCTAGTCCCTTTTGCTGGGCAGCCTCAGGTATGCTGCTTATCACTTCTAAACCTCATTTTCCCTTTGTTAATAAAAGGAAAATAGGCTTTCCTGATTTAAGTTGTTTATTAATATTATAATCTACTTGAGATGAACCATAGTCAGCTCTCAGTCTTGTTTTTGCTGACTGTATAGAGCTTCTCCATCTTTGGCTGCAAAGGATATAATCAATCTGATTTTGGTACTGACCATCTGGTGATGTCCATGTGTAGAGTCTTCTCTTGTATTGTTGGAAGAGGGTGTTTGCTATGACCAGTGCATTCTCTTGGTAAAACTCTGTTAGCCTTTGCCCTGCTTCATTCAGTACTCCAAGGCCAAATTTGCCTGTTACTCCAGGTATCTCTTGACTTCCTACTTTTGCATTCCAGTCCCCTATAATGAAGAGGACATCTTTTTTGGGTGTTAGTTCTAGAAGGTCTTGTAGGTCTTCATAGAACCATTCAACTTCAGCTTCTTCACTGTTACTGGTCGGGGTATAGACTTGGATTACCGTGATATTGAATGGTTTGCCTTGGAAACGAACAGAGATCACTCTGTCGTTTTTGAGACTGCATCCAAGTACTGCATTTTGGACTCTTGTTGACTATGATGGGCTTGATGGCTACTCCATTTCTTCTAAGGGATTCTTGCCCACAGTAGTAGATATAATGGTCATCTGAGTTAAATTTGCCTCTTCCTGTCCATTTTAGTTCGCTGATTGCTAAAATGTTGATTTTCACTCTTGCCATCTCCTGTTGGACCACTTCCAACTTGCTTTGATTCATGCGCCTAACATTCCAGGTTCCTATGCAATATTGGTCTTTACAGCATCGGACCTTACTTCCATCACCCATCACATCACAACTGGGTGGTGTTTTTGCTTTGGCTCCATCTCTTCATCCTTTCTGGTGTTATTTCTCCACTTTTCTCCAGTAGCATATTGGGCACCTACCAACCTGGGGAGTTCATCTTTCAGTATCATACCTTTTTCCCTTTTCATACTGTTCATGGGGTTCTCAAGGCAAGAATACTCAAGTGGTTTGCCATTCCCTTCTCCAGTGGACCACATTCTGTCAGACCTCTCTACCATGACCCGCCCATCTTGGGTGGTCTTACCTAGCCTGGCTCATAGTTTCATTGAGCTAGACAAGGCTGTGGTCCATGTGATCAGATTGGTTAGTTTTCTGTGACTGTGGTTTTCATTCTGTCTGTCCTCTGATGGATAAGGATAAGAAGCTTACTGAAGCTTCCTAATGGGAAAAACTGACTGAGGGGGAAACTGGGTCTTGTTCTGATGGGCGGGGTGATGTTCAGTAAATCTTTAATCCAATTTTCTGTTGATGGGCGGGGCTGTGTTCCCTCCCTGTTGCTTGCTCCTGCTACTGCTAAGTCACTTCAGTCTTGTCTGACTCTTAGCAACCCCATGGACTGCAGCCCACCAGGCTCCTCTGTCCATGGGATTTTCCAGGAAAGAGTACTGGAGTGGGGTGCCATTGCCTTCTCCCCACTGTTGCTTGACCTGAGGCCAAACTATGGTGGAGGTAATGAAGATAATGGTGACCTCCTTCAAAAGGTCCTGTGCAAGCAGGGCAGCACTCAGTGCCCCCGACCCTGCAGCAGGCCACCACCCACCCACGCCTCCGCCAGAGACTCCTGGACACTCACAGGCATGTCTGGGTCAGTTTCTTGTGGGGTCACTGCTCCTTTCTCCTGGGTCCTGGTGTGCACAAGGTTCTGTTTGTACCCTCCAAGAGTCTGTTTCCCTAGTCCCATTAAGTTCTGGTGGCTCTATGGTGGGGTTAATGGAGACCTCCTCCAAGAGGGCTTATGCCATACCCAGGTCTGCTGCACCCAGAGCCCCTGCAGCAGGCCACTGCTGACCCGTACCTCCACAGGGGACACTCAGATACAGTTCTGGCTCAGTCTCTGTGGGCTGGGCGTGTGTTTCATGCCCTTCCCAGGTATGAGCAGCTCAGGAGACCAGGTGCTTTTGGTGAGTGCACTGTCCCAGGAGGGTCATGTGTCTTAATCACCTCCCGGTCCCAGCCGCTCAGTTTCCTGAGTGTGCAGGGAGAGCACGGTCTCAGGTGTGCCATGTGTCTACTCTGGGGGGCTGACCTCAGGCTGCGACCCTCCTGGAGGACGGCAACCATCCAGGATCCCAGGAAGACGTGGTTAGCAGCTGGAAGCTGGCTCACAGTTTGGTGGAAGATGGCATCTCTGGGGCTGAGACTGCAGCATCCTCTTGCCTTCCAGCTCTGGCTGTTGCAAGCCTGCCTCTCTGCCTCTGTGCAGAGAGGGGCTGGTCTGCAGCCTGCCAGCTCTCCTTTGGTGTTCGCTCAACCTTGCTCAACCCTTTGTTCTGTGAGCAGGCCAGGCTGTGTGTTAAGTTGTTACATTAGAGTCTTTTACAGGAAAGTTCTCTTTCCCGCAGTTGCAGCTGGGTGTGTATTCTGTGTGTGTGTGTGTGTGTGTGTGTGTGTGTGTGTGTGTTTTAATCCAGATTATGTTACCTTCTGAGATTCCAAAACTCCCCGCAGACCCTTCTGTGAGAGAGTTTCCTACTGTGTGGAAACTTCTTCATGACTCCCTCCCCAGGACCGGTCTCCATCCTTTTTTTTTTCCGGTCTCCATCCTTACCTCTTTTGTCTCTCTTTTTGTCTTTTATATTTTGTTCTACCTCCTTTCAAAAACAATGGGCTGCCTTTCTGGGTGCCTGGTGTCCTCTGCCAGTGTTCAGAAGTTGTTTTGTGGAAGTTGCTCAGCATTCAAATGATCTTTTGATGAATTTGTGGGGGAGAAAGTGGTCTCCCTGTCCTATTCCTCCACCATCTTGGCATCTAATTGGATTGCAAGGAGAGCCAACCAGTCAATCCTACAGGAAATCAGTCCTGAGTATTCACTGGAAGGGCTGATGCTGAAGCTGAAACTCCAATACTTTGGCCACCTGATGCAAAGAACTGACTGATTGGAAAAGACCCTGATGCTGGGAAAGATTGAAGGCAGAAGGAGAAGGGGACAACAGAGGATGAGATGGTTGGATGCCATCGTCCACTTGATGGACATGAGCTTGAGCAAGCTCTGGGAGTTGGTGATGGACAGAGAAGTCTGGTGTGCTGCAGTCTATGGGGCAGCAAAGAGTCGGACACGAGTGAGCGACTGAACTGAACTGAAATACTTGACCTATATATATACACACACATGCATATATATACAGATAAAATGATAGATGTTGTGATACTGTGATTTATAAGAAATACATATTTTATCTTCACCCCTGTTTCTGGCACAGAGGTTCTAAAACACTGGGAATTTCCAAAGTGGGGTCAGAGAGGTGTCTTGTTATGTTAATGAGGGGTGGCTGCCAGGAGAACCAACCATGTGATTAAAGGGTTAAAACTTTCAAGCCCATCCTTCCTTCTGATAGCTGGCTGGAGGTTGACTCTATCAACAACAGCCGATGGTGTAATCGATCATGCTGATGCATGACGAAACCTCCATAGATACCCAAAGGACTGGGTTTGGAGAGCTTCTAGGTCGGTGTCCAGGTGGAGATGTGGGGAGAGGGATGCCCTGTAGGACACTAAGGGGCTCCTGCACACAAAAGCCTTTCTGTGTACCCCATTCCTGGATTATAGGAAATAGGCTTCACTCAGCCTTCATGATCTTCTCTAAGTTCCAAAGGGCAAGTTCACATTGTTGCTAATTAAGAAAGCAAAGAGGTGTAGAGACAAGGAAGAAACAGTCAAAAGAAAGGACAGTGGCCAGCCTTAGGGCAGGGTCCTGATTCCCCCTTAAAGGATATAGAGAACAATATCTCTGAGCTGTTTCGCAGATACTCCCACCCTCAAATCAGGTGGGAGAAATCAATGGTGTGCTACACACAAGCACACAGAACCCAGTCATGTTGGAACCAGCAGGTTGACGATGCTGACTCCCACTTACTCTACCAACCAGTCAGAGGAATGTCCATGAGCTGGCCACACTGTCTTTGAACCATTACCATAAAACTCCTCACTACTTTCTCCAAGTGAGGACACACAGTTTTGAGGACATTAGCCCACTGTGGCCCTCTTTGCCTGGCAATGCAACAAAGTGATTCTTTTCTACTTCACCTAAAACTCTGCCTCTTTTTAAATATAGCAGTGTATACATGACCTTCCCACACTGCTATATTTAAAATGGATAAGCAACAAAAACATCTTGTATTGCACATGGAACTCTGCTCAGTGCTACGTGGCAGCCTGGATGGGAGGAGGGGTTGGGGGGAGAATGGATACATGGCTATGTATGGCTGAGTCCCTTCACTGTTCACCTGGAGCTATCACAGCATTGGTAATTAGATTAAGGAACAAGACCCCACATGCCGCAACTGAGACTTTGTGCAGCCAAATAAATAAAATCTGAAAGGAAAAAAAAAAAAAAAAACCTCTGCCTTTGAGATTTAATTTGGTTTTGGGGTACAGAAGCCAGATTTGACTTCAAGAGAGCCTGGAGATGGCATGAAAGGTTGTATCCCCTTCCTGCATTCATCTCTTCCATCTGGCTATTCCTGAGTTATATCTGTTTACAATAACCTGGTAATCTACTGAGCAAAATGTTTCTCTGAGTTGTGTGAGCTGCTCTAGCGAATTAATCAAACCCAAGGAGGGGGTCATTGGAACCTCCAATCAACAGCCAGTTGGTCAGAAGCACAGGTACAGACGACAACCTGGCCTTGCGGCGGCACCTGAATTGGGCTGGGGAGACCAGTAAGCATGGACTGGACCCATGGGGCCTGATGCTGTCTCCGGGTGGATGGGGTCAGAATCTAGTCGAATTTTAGGACACCCATCTGGCATCCCAAGGATTGCTTGCTGGTGTGGGAAACACCCTGCCAGCGTTGGCATAGGTACCAGAACCTATTTAAATATCCATATTCCCCTAGGAGCAATGGTTCTGGGGCTGATGCTAAGTCGCTTCAGTCACATCCTGCTGCTGCTGCTAAGTCGATCCACTCGTATCCTGCTGCTGCTGCTAAGTCACTTCAGTGCTATCCGACTCTGTGCGACCCCATAGACGGCAGCCCACCAGGCTCCGATGTCCCTGGGATTCTCCAGGAAAGAACACTGGAGAGGGTTGCCATTGCCATTTCCTTCTCCAATGCATGAAAGTGAAAGGTGAAAGTGAACTCGCTCAGTCGTGTCCGACTCTTCATGACCCCATGAACTGCAGCCTACCAAGCTCCTCCATCCATGGGATTTTCCAGGCAAGAGTACTGGAGTGTGTTGCCATTGCCTTCTTCTAGGAGCAATGGTTCAGTACTGGCTAATTCAGTTTTGGGGTGGGGGATTTATAGAATAACTACCTTGAATAAAAGTTAACTGCATATACACACAAGGGGAGTGACCAAGACAATGTGAGGACCTGCGGGCCACTGGGGTGGCTTTGGCTCTTAATTGCATGATGGGAGCCACTAGACTGAAGGTCAACAGGATCTGACTGCTATTTTGAGAGTTGTCTACAGGCAACACAAGAACAGAAGCAGGAAGAAGATGTAGAGATCAATTACAATCATTCTGATAAGAAAATGTAGAGACCTGGAGCAGGATAGTGGCCCAGATTTCATAAAATGCCAAAAATGAGCTTAAAATGTGCCGTTCTCCTCCCAAAAGATGAAAAGCAAGAGAGCTTTAGCCATGTGATGTCTCCATCTGACTGCTCCTCCACAGTGCTTTGCATCATGTCCTGGGAGCACAGGCTAAGCCTTCAGAGTCATCCTCTGAGCCCCTTCCAGCCCCATCCAGCTCTCTGGCACATTGTCTGACATTTTTAAATTTTTTAAAATTCTTTTGATTGTGGTAAAATACACATAACATAAACTTTGCCATCGTAACCACTTTTAAGTGGACAGTCCAGTGGCATTAAGTAGAGTAGGTCCCTTGCATGTGAACGAGTTCCATTCTGAGAGTGCCTTTGTAAATCCAATTTGTTCATGAGTCCAACATAGTTAGCCTAGATACCCAACTAACACAATCTGCTATATAGCACTGTACTGTAATAGATTTTTTAATACTTTTCAACCAAATAATACGTAAAAGACAGAACAAAGAAAACAAACTTTTAATCTTACAGTACAGTACCTTGGAAGTATGGTACAACAGCTGGCACGCAGGGGCTGGCACAGAGTGAAGAGGCAAGAAGAGTTAAGTTACTGACCGGAGGAGGGAGAGGAAGTGAGAGATGGTTGAGCTGAAGGATCGTCAGCAAGAGGAGAGGGAGGGCACGCTGGAATTTCACTCATGCCTGACGCTGATGGAACACAAATTCCCATCTTTAAAAGTTCAAAACTCGAAGGTTCGTATGTAGGGCACTTCCTGTTCATTCATACCGTTCTGCTGCCATCACCACCAGCCATCCTCAGAGTGCTTTCCACCTCCCAAAACCAAAACTCTGTCCCCATGAGACAACATTTCTTTCCTCTGTCCCCACCGACAACCACCATCTACTTTGTCTCTATAAATATGACTATTCTAGGTACCTCATATGGGTGGAATCATCCGGGATTTTGTCCCGGTTTGTATCGGTTTGTGTCTTCAAGATTCACCCAAGTGGTAGCATTTGTCTGAACATCCTAGTTTTTAAGGCTGCACAATATTCCATTTGTATGAATATACTACATTTTGTTTCTCTGTTCATCCATGGACATGTTGATTTCACCTTTTGCTTATTGGAAATATTGTTGCTATGAGCCTGGTATACACATACACATCTGTCTGAGTCCTTGCTTTGAATTCTTTTGTAAACAGACTCAGAAACCATCCTTGAAACCTCAGCTGCTACCACCCTAGTCTAAGCCCCCATAACTTTCTTATTTGGATGATACCAGTTGATACCCTCACCCTTCTGTTCCCCTTCCCTCTGTTTAGACCATTCTCCACGCAGCAGTCAGAAGGATGCTGTTCACATTTCAGTCGAATGGCCCCCTTTGCACTCTGATGAAAAGCCATCACAGTGGCATCACACTGTCACCTTGGCTGGACCTCCCCCATTGCCTCTGCCTCACCCCCGGACCCCCTACCCCCACCCCCACTCCCACTGCTCCCAGCCTTCCACACCCCTGCCTCAGGGACCCGCCCTGGTTACTCTGCCTGCTCATCCCCAGGGCTGGGCGTGGCTTGCACTCAACTCTTCAGAGCTTCTTTCAAAGGTCACCTTCTCCATGAGGTCTTCTCTGACTGCCCTGACGAGACTGCCACCTCCTGCTGCACTCTCGTCTGTTTTCCTCTCATCTTTCTCCATATTATCTAGCACCATCCATCATATTATCGATTTTACTCTTTAAAACAATTTTCTGAAATGCTGCATTAAAATCTAACATTCAGAAAGGCATATATCTTTGTCTTTCTGTTCCAAGCACAGAGAAGTGCCTGGCATAGAAGCACTCAGTAAATATTTGAAGAGATAAATGAATGAACAAATGAAATGGACAATCATTCAAAGGTAATTCAGACAAGCTGAACATGAAAAGATGTTTAATCTTTAGAGAAATATCTAGTGGTCCTTTCTTTTGGTTTACCTAGATGGAAAAATTCAATGACCTATTATTGGAATTTCATGGCTATTGAAAACCAAGGTTTCTAGATGGGAGCGGGTTTCAGCAGTAATTATTCTGTCTCTCTGCCTCTCATCAAGATTCTAATATACCTCTCCAAAAGGAAGCATTTGAAGATGCAGAGAGGATATTTTTTAAAACTCCTTGAGGTTTATAACTTTATACCACAGACTGAAAAAATAAGAATACACACAATTCCTTTTTACATATGAGCACGGGCAGCTGCGACCGGCTCACTTAGCGCAGCCGAGAGGAGCTACCCCACGTCCGAGGTCAGGGGCAGAAGCCAGGAGGACCCCACACCTGAGGGGCGGCGGCCAAGAGGAGTTACAGGCAGGAACAGCTGAAAGGGGCTACCCCAGTCCGAGGTCAGGGGCAACAGCCGAGAGGAGCTACCCTGTGTCTGAAGTTAAGGGAGGCGGCCGAGAGGAGCTACCCCACCTCCGAGGCCAGGGGCAGTGGCCGGGAGGAGCAACCCCACGTCCAAGGAGCGGTGGCTGCGTGGGCGCAGGAGGGCCTAGAGGAGCTATTCCACATTCAAGGTCAGGAGGGGCGGTGAGGAGATAACCCTCGTCCAAGGTAAGGAGCAGTGGCTGCACTTTGCTGCAGCAGCCATGAAGAGATGCCCCACGTCCAAGGTAAGAGAAACCCAAGTAAGATGGTAGGTGTTGCAAGAGGGCAAACACACTGAAACCATACTCACAGAAAACTAGTCAATCTAATCACACTAGGATGGGCGGGTCATGGTAGAGAGGTCTGACAGAATGTGGTCCACTGGAGAAGGGAATGGCAAACCACTTCAGTATTCCTGCCTTGAGAACCCCATGAACAGTATGAAAAGGCAAAATGATAGGGTACTTGAAAGGGGAACTTCCCGGGTCGGTAGGTGCCCAATATGCTACTGGAGATCAGTGGAGAAATAACTCCAGAAAGAATGAAGGGATGGAGCCAAAGCAAAAACAATACCCAGCTGTGGATGTGACTGGTGATAGAAGCAAGGTCCGATGCTGTAAAGATCAATATTGCATAGGAACCTGGAATGTCAGGTCCATGAATCAAGGCAAATTGGAAGTGGTCAAACAGGAGATGGCAAGAGTGAATGTTGACATTCTAGGAATCAGTGAACTAAAACGGACTGGAATGGGTGAATTTAACTCAGATGACCATTATATCTACTACTGTGGGCAGGAATCCCTCAGAAGAAATGGAGTAGCCATCATGGTCAACAGAAGAGTCCGAAATGCAATACTTGGATGCAATCTCAAAAACGACAGAATGATCTCTGTTCGTTTCCAAGGCAAACCATTCAATATCACAGTAATCCAAGTCTATGCCCCAACCAGTAACGCTGAAGAAGCCGAAGTTGAATGGCTCTATGAAGACTTACAAGACCTTTTAGAACTAACACCCAAAAAAGATGTCCTTTTCATTATAGGGGACTGTACTGCAAAAGTGGGAAGTCAAGAAACACCTGGAATAACAGGCAAATTTGGCCTTGGAATATGGAATGAAGCAGAGCAAAGACTAACAGAGTTTTGCCAAGAAAATGCACTGGTCATAGCAAACACCCTCTTCCAACAACACCAGAGAAGACTCTACACATGGACATCACCAGATGGTCAACACCAAAATCAGATTGACTATATTCTTTGCAGCCAAAGATGGAGAAGTTATACAGTCAACAAAAACAAGACCAGGAGCTGACTATGACTCAGATCATGAACTCCTTATTGCCAAATTCAGACTTACATTGAAGAAAGTAGGGAAAACCACTAGACCATTCAGGTATGACCTAAATCAAACTCCTTATGATTATACAGTGGAAGTGAGAAATAGATTTAAGGGCCTAGATCTGATAGATAGAGTGCCTGATGAACTATGGACGGAGGTTCGTGACATTGTACAGGAGACAGGGATCAAGACCATCCCCATGGAAAAGAAATGCAAAAAAGCAAAATGGCTGTCTGGGGAGGCCTTACAAATAGCTGTGAAAAGAAGAGAAGTGAAAAGCAAAGGAGAAAAGGAAAGATATAAGCATCTGAATGCAGAGTTCCAAAGAATAGCAAGAACAGATAAGAAAGCCTTCCTCAGCAATCAATGCCAAGAAATAGAGGAAAACAACAGAATGGGAAAGACTAGAGATTTCTTTAAGAAAATTAGAGATACCAAGGGAACAGTTCATGCAAAGATGGGCTCAATAAAGGACAGAAATGGTATGGACGTAACAGAAGCAGAAGATATTAAGAAGAGGTGGCAAGAATACACAGAAGAACTGTACAAAAAAGAGCTTCATGACCCAGATAATCACGATGGTGTGACCACTCACCTAGAGCCAGACATCCTGGAAATGTGAAGTCAAGTGGGCCTTAGAAAGCATCACTATGAACAAAGCTAGTGGAGGTGATGGAATTCCAGTTGAGCTATTTCAAATCCTGAAAGATGATGCTGTGAAAGTGTTGCACTCAATATGCCAGCAAGTTTGGAAAACTCAGCAGTGGCCACAGGACTGGAAAAGGTCAGTTTCCATTCCAATCCCAAAGAAAGGCAATGCCAAAGAATGCTCAAACTACCGCACAATTGCACTCATCTCAGATGCCAGTAAAGTAATGCTCAAACTTCTCCAAGCCAGGCTTCAGCAATACATGAACCATGAACTTCCAGATGTTCAAGCTGGTTTTAGAAAAGGCAGAGGAACCAGAGATCAAATTGCCAACATTTGCTGGATCATCAAAAAAGTAAGAGAGTTCCAGAAAAACATCTATTTCTGCTTTACTGACTATGCCAAAGCCTTTGATGGTGTGGATCACAATAAACTGTGGAAAATTCTGAAAGAGATGGGAATACCAGACTACCTGACCTGCCTCTTGAGAAACCTATATGCAGGTCAGGAAGCAACAGTTAGAACTGGCCATGGAACAACAGACTGGTTCCAAATAGGAAAAGGAGTTTGTCAAGGCTATATATTGTCACCCTGCTTATTTAACTTCTATGCAGAGTATATCATGAGAAACGCTGGGCTGGAAGAAACACAAGCTGGAATCAAGATTGCCAGGAGAAATATCAATAACCTCAGATATGCAGATGACACCACCCTTATGGCAGAAAGTGAAGAGGAACTCAAAAGCCTCTTGATGAAAGTGAAAGAGGAGAGTGAAAAAGTTGGCTTAAAGCTCAACATTCAGAAAGCGAAGATCATGGCATCTGGTCTCATCACTTCATGGGAAATAGATGGGGAAACAGTGGAAACAGTATCAGACTTTATTTTTTGGGGCTCCAAAATCACTGCAGATGGTGACTGCAGCCATGAAATTAAAAGACGCTTACTCCTTGGAAGGAAAGTTATGACCAACCTAGATAGCATATTCAAAAGCAGAGACATTACTTTGCCAACAAAGGTCTGTCTAGTCAAGGCTATGGTTTTTCCAGTGGTCATGTATGGATGTGAGAGTTGGACTGTGAAGAAGGCTGAGTGCCGAAGAATTGATGCTTTTGAACTGTGGTGTTGGAGAAGACTCTTGAGAGTCCCTTGGACTGCAAGGAGATCCAACCAGTCCATTCTGAAGGAGATCAGCCCTGGGATTTCTTTGGAAGGAATGATGCTAAAGCTGAATCTCCAGTACTTTGGCTACCTCATGCTAAGAGTTGACTCATTGGAAAAGACTCTGATGCTGGGAGGGATTGGGGGCAGGAGGAGAAGGGGATGACAGAGGATGAGATGGCTGGATGGCATCACTGACTCGATGGACGTGAGTCTGAGTGAACTCCAGGAGTTGGTGATGGACAGGGAGGCCTGGCATGCTGCGATTCATGAGGTCACAAAGAGTCGGACACGACTGAGCGATAGAACTGAACTGAACTGATGTTATATACATATTTTAAACATGAAAGTAAGGTGTCAAGTATATTATTAAAGGGTATGGTGAACTGATTTTGGAATTCTTTGTGCATATGTATTGTTGTCGTTCAGTCACTTAGTCGTGTCTGACCCTTTGCAACCCCATGGACTGCAACACCTGTCCATCACCAACTCCTGGAGCTTACTCAAACTCATGTCCACAGCATCGGTGATACCATCCAACCATCCCATCCTCTGAAGTCCCCTTCTCCTTCTGCCTTCAATCTTTCCCAGCATCAGGGTCTTTTCCAACGAGTCAGATCTTCGCATCAGGTGGCCAAAGTATTGGAGTTTCAGTTTCAGCATCAGCCCTTCCAATGAACACTCAGGACTGATTTCCTTTAGGTTGGACTGGTTGGATCTCCTTTCAGTCCAAGGAACTCTCAAGAGTCTTCTCCAACACAGTTCAAAAGCATCAGTTCTTCAGTGCTCAGCCATTTTTATGGTCCAACTCTCACATCCATACATGACTATTGGAAAAATCATAGCTTTGTCTATATGGAACTTTGTTGGCAAAATAATGTCTATGTTTTTAATATGCTGTCTAGGTGATTATGTATAGGAAAATAAATGGAATATTAGGCCTACAATCCACTGAGATGAAATCCCATTAGCTATAAAATATTGCTTTGATAGTCCAACCAACAGTTTCCACGATTAACCATCACCAGGCTTGTGAATTGTTACAGGCTTTTCTTCTGATCAACCAATACAAATGACTACTCTGTAGTTAACAGTCACATACTGGTGGGAAAATTTGACCAAACAATTGTTAACTCAATAAGATAAGTAGACATAGACAAGTCAATCAAAAGCTTTAAATTTAAGATTTTCTGAAATCTTCCAAATATCTGACATTGATCTTGACTCCAAAACAAACTGCAGATTCACTCACTGCAATTTATTTCATCCTTTTTCCTCTTTTTTTCCCCCACTGCACTTTAATTTTCTAATACTCTGGCCTCTTCTATTACTTAGTTATAGCCCCAGAGAACAGGAAATATCTGATTCATTTATGAATCTATTCCAGCCTAGGGCCTGGCACATAGTAGGTATTTAGTTGAAGTCTATTAATTACGTTTAATCATTGGACTCTGTCAAATAGACACATACATAAACATACATACAAAACACAGAGACATAAATGCATACACATAAACATGTATAAATACACATGCTTACACATATACAGGCTTTCCTGCTGGCTCAGTGGTAAAGAATCTGCCTGCCAAGCAGGAGACACGGGTTTGATTCCTGGGTCAGGAAGATTCCCTGGAGAAAGAAATGGCAACCCACTCCAGTATTCTTGCCTGGGAAATCCCATGGACAGAGGAGCCTGGCAGCCTACAGTCTATGGGGTCGCAAAAAGTGTCAGACATGACTCAGCAACTAAACAACAACCAATGCACACATACACATATCGAGTTCAGTGTTTCTACACTGATTTCGAAGAAGTTGAAAGAGTTCAGTTTCCAAGGTAAATTTCACCAAAGAAGGGCTTCCCTAACATAGCAGGTCTTCTCCATTAAAAGAGCTAAGCTGCTCTTCCCTTTGGTGAAACAGGGGTACACCTCATCTGACAACATATCCTCTTAGGGAACCATCAGCTTGCTTTGAACCCAAGAGTTGGCATCTGCAAAGCCCCATGTTAGTGAGCAGCTGTGCAGTGCCTGGCCATGGTTTCCTCTCCCGGGATTGTGCTCCAGGCAGGTGGGAGGGTGGGGTGAAGACAGCTGGAAGGAGGCTGACTGAGGCTGGTGCTGGCTTGAGCATGCTCTGTATGAGGAGGAGCGAAGGGAGGCTGGTGCGGTTCCCATCACTGAGCCCAGCTGAGCCCTCCGTTCCCGGCAATGATCTTTTTCTGCCTGGTCTCCCTCCCCTTGCACAGGGCCCAAGTTACCCTTAGGGTTCCTTGGACAGTGATGGCCTCCGCTGTTCATGCAGACCTTGCAAATGTTCTTGGTCTTGAACTATTCAAACGAGCATCATCTTTTTGGGTGTTTTCATCTCCCTGTTTAAACTAAAAGCTGCTTTGAAGCTACGGTGACATCTCAAGATAGTCATGCTTTCACCTCCCTCAAGACCTGCAGAGAGCTCTGCTCACAGGGCTACTTACAGAATAGGTATGTAGTCAAGCAGGCGTTTATGCAGGAGGGGGCAGGGATGTTGGAAGGGAGGAGTCAGGTGATAGATAAGGCTCTTTTTTTGCTTTATTTCCGTACTTCGGGCATCAGTCATTCCTCCTATATGTAAGTCAACAGATAATAATAGTACAGTCTCCCTCACATTCAGATACTCTATTTTTCTGACCTCCTTTCTGGCCTGAGCCACGCGAACTCCTATCTCTAAGTTCTTCCAAGATAAAAATGGACCAATGGAAGCATTTCTACACCGCTCAGTATAGGATGCTGGAGAGTGCTGCCTGAGTCCCAGCCCACAGACACTGTCTCCTCCATCAGAGTGGACCCAGTTGCCTTTAACAACAGAAAAATACACACACACACACGCATAGGTCCCAACTTCCCCTGGGCATTCCCTAATGCCCCTGCCATCCTCAAGCAAGAGGCTATTCTAATCCTGGGGATTGGGCGTCTGAAGGACTCCCAACATCTAGGCTGTGTAACTTCATCTTGCCCCATGTCTGGAGACTGGATTCTCGACTGGGTCATGAGGCCCGAGTCCTCGTCCTGGAGAAGTCCTCTTTCCTCAGTCAGTCCCCCTGCACTTCAGCCCATTCCCCTTCCAGCTTTCCACAGAAAATCCACTTGATCCTTCCCATCAGTTCCAGAACTCCAACAGGGTGGAAGTAACTTTTGTCCCTCTAGCCAGGTGGGTTTGCAAAAGAGTAGTTTTAATCTATAGCTGAGCATGCAAATGTCAAGTACATAGCACAGACAGGCAAGGGTAGGACCTCCAGCCCTCAACTTGAAAATGGCTCTCACTAACAACCCTGATTGCTTGAACATTTGCAGTTGTTGAAGGAAATAATTTAAAGGATTCAAAAGATGGGGGGGGGGGGTGAGACGGAGGCTCAAGAGGAAGGGGATATATGTATACACATGACTGATTCACATGATTGTACAGCAGAAACCAACACAACACTGCAAAGCAGTTAGCCTCCAATTAAAAATAAAAAAATTATTTAAAGGATTCAAATAAATCTGAATGGCTTTATTTATCTGATGTGCCATTAGGGAGCCCCCAAAACCAAGTGACCCAGGGTTGAAATAGAGTCAGTGTCACAGGGCACGGGAAAACTGAGTTTGGGTCCCTGTGGTTTGGATGGAGGCAACCTTTTTCCACTTGAACCAAAACTTGCAGCCCGGATACTAACAACCATTAGCATAGGATTTTCCTAGAAGGGTTTTAGCCTTGTGGTTGATCAGGCTGTCCAAGTGGCTAGGACGGGGAGATAAAGAGCAGAAAAGTAGGGTCCAAAGGTGGGGACTGGGGTCTCTGAGGTCTGTTTTATTCCGCTTATGTGGTCAGTCCTTCTCAAAATATCTGTGATGAAGAACCAGAATTTTTTGTTTTTACTGACTTTGAATTTTCACTATGCTGCAGAACCACACTTCTGTGAAATCCAATAAAAATTAAATTAGTAGGAAAATAAAATGAAAACAAAGTCATGTAAAACACCAGCCCAGAGTTATATTACCAGATTCAGCGCATTTAAAATGACGCTATAAAGTTTGAGGGGGAAGTTGCTAAATGTTTGCTCTCAATTCCCATGCTTATCTCACTGCAGACCGGTAAAACCCAGTTCTCAGGCCAGCACAGGTCCATGAACTAATTTTTGAGCAGGACTGTTTTGATTAAGTGGTGTTTCTTCATTGCCTGTCAATCACAAAGCCCCATCTGCCCATGGGAACATCCCCCTGCTTGACGGCGGGCACCCCTGTGACTGCCTAGCTCTTTCCTGCAGACCACTGCCCAAACGTGGTCCCCATGCTGCTGTCTTCAGCAAGAATTTATTCCCCAAACCCACAGTCAGATGTTAACACAGGCCAATCTGATCACCAGCCCCTGGAATGTGAGCAAACCACAGAGGCACCTCACTGTGACAAAACCGCACATTTATTTTTTTTTTTTTTTTCCTCTAATTTTATTTTATTTTTAAACTTTACATAATTGTATTAGTTTTGCCAAATATCAAAATGAATCCGCCACAGGTATACATGTGTTCCCCATCCCGAACCCTCCTCCCTCCTCCCTCCCCATACCATCCCTCTGGGCCGTCCCAGTGCACCAGCCCCAAGCATCCAGCATCATGCATCGAATCTGGACTGGCAACTCGTTTCCTACATGATATTTTACATGTTTCATTGCCATTCTCCCAAATCTTCCCACCCTCTCCCTCTCCCACAGAGTCCATAAGACTGTTCTATACATCAGTGTCTCTTTTGCTGTCTCGTACACCGGGTTATTGTTACCATCTTTCTAAATTCCATATATATGCGTTAGTATACTGTATTTATGTTTTTCCTTCTGGCTTACATCGCACATTTTAATTCTGGATTCTTCTCACCTTCCCTCATTCTCTCAATTCCTTGATGGATAACTGATTCAACATCTTTTGTTCTGTAATCCTTTCAAACTTTTTTGCTTCTGACAGCTTTGGACCATGGTTTTGCCCAAGTTTCATGTCCTTTCTGTCCCCCCAGCTCCCTTTGAGAAGACATCGTAGGTTCCAGGTGAACCCTACAGAGTTCCAATTCAGGGGATTCAGGTGGCAGGATCTGCAGCGTCGATGACCAAATCTAAGTCCTACTCCCTGTCCTCTGTTCCGTCTCCATCAGCCAAGGTACGGCAGCATCTCCAGCTTTACGGTTATTAGATTTATTAATTAGATGAATTAATGCATCGCAATTTGAACAGATTCCAACCGGTGAATTCTATGCAGTATTTTTTAAGGAAGTTTTTTTAAAAGTAAAGTCAAGCCTTGAAAACAAACAAAACTGCAAAGAGTCCAAAAATAAATCCCCACTCATTATTGAATCCAGAGCCTGGCGATCTTCCGTTGTATACAATAAATCCAGAAAATTGACAGCTTATTTACAGAGGCACACACACAACCGAATGTAAAGAGTGCCCAAAATACTGTTCACCTGTACAAAGACCAGCTGGGTGTCTACTTATCTTTTATCTTGGATCAAACAGGCAAACCTCTGTGAGCGCATCATGCCTTAGGTGGACATAATACTACAAAGCAAAAAATGGACTGTGTGAGGCAGCCATGCAGGGTTGGAATTCATCTCATGAGGAGACACCCAAAGAAAATCACACACAAAAATAGCCTAATCAAGTGGATGATCCACCAAATCATACACATTTTTTTTTTTTCAATGCATCTGTCTGGAAAGCCTGATTGCCAGTTGAACCACTTAAGGGAAAATGACTCGTCTGCTTCATGTGGATAAAAGCAGGAACCATTGCTTTCATAAATGACATGAATACAATTTAATTCTGTTATCTTTTCTGCTTGGGAAAAGTGACTGGATTTCACACAGAAATAGAAATTTGATGTTTGTATATTTGCCATGTTTTCCTGAGAGTGTAAAAAGAAAGAGATGGTGCCTCCTGCATTTCGAATCTTTGGATGTGCCTTGGTTTCAACTGTGGACACTGCATAAACAGCAGAAGGGAGACAGAAGATGGGACAATAACACAAGGAGGTTTTGTGTGAAACCCAAGCTGGTTCTAGACTAGATTTTCTTCTATTTTCAAATTGAGTAATCAGATTTCCTTGGCGGCCAGTCTCAGCTTATGTGTATGCCGGCTGTTATGGAAATCCCTCTTTACCACCATATAAATACACAATTATCATTTTCAAAAAGATCCAAGGTGGCATCTGCCCTTTCTTTTGAGTTCTAAGAACAAGCAGCCTGTACTTAATTGAGAAGTTCCTTTGGCAAATGCAAAAGTTGTGGAATTTTTTGCTATAGAGAGTCACTTAAAAGTAGTTTTAATGGACCATGTAATAGCTTATTCCACTTCGCCCTTTTATTTCAGCATAAAAGCATAAATATTCCACTCAAATGCAGAAAATCTATTCAAAGCAAAAATACTGGCGCAGCCTGTCAGCTACAGCTCTCTTTGGGTTGTGGTCCATTTAAAGGACAACGACGGGTCATCATTCATCCCTTCTGCCTAGAACTTGTACGTACCATCTGTGGGACATATCGCTGAAATTTACACTTCAACTTAATGTCTGCTGCATGTAATCACATTGAGAAAACCATTATTCTGTCCTACAGCAAATCAATGTAGGATTTCCTTCTGAAGAAAATGTAGGCTGTTCATATTCTGAGCATTAGCAAGGGGGACCAGTAAAGAGGAAAAGTTAAAGTCTCCAATGTTCAAACAGTTTCTCAAGAGAGGTTAAAAATAAAATTTTACTATCATCTATTTTAGTTTTACAGACAAGTAGCTTAAGTGCCGCAGTAAACTGGGAAAGTAGGATCTGGAACTCTCCTGTAATCTAGAGAGCTGACTTTTCAGCAAGCGTTTTTACTGTCAGACCTGCATTGTCATGGTTGAACGGCAGAGAGAGTCCAGCGGAGGGCAAATCCCCGGGGCTTCGGGCTTCACTCTCAGCCCCAGGTCTTACTGTCGTGAGACACTGAGGCTCAGTTTTCAGCTTTGCAAGAATAAAGATCATTTCATACAGTCTGGAGGTGGGGGGTTATTGTGAAGGAAGGAGGAGACACATGGAAAATACCCAGCACAGTTCATGGTATTCAATGGAGAGTCTGTCACTGCTCATTCCTAGTCTCTCTTCTCTCTCTCATGAATCTATTATGATAAATAATGATCACAAGTGCTCTGGGGCAAGACTGCAAACCTGAAGACTCACTGTGTGTCTACACAAATACAGAAGATGTGATTTGTTACTGCTTTTGTTTAGTTGGTAAGTCGTGTCCAACCCCTTGGCAATCCCATGGACTTTAGCTTGCCAGGCTCCTCTGTCCCTAGGATTTTCCAGGCAAGAATATTGGAGTAGGTTGCCATTTCCATCTCCAGGGGATCTTCTGGACCCAGGGATCAAACCCATGTCTCCTGCTTGGAGCTCTGATTCCTAGGAAATCTAGGACTAAGAAAATTTCTGAAAAAGCTTTTGCACAACTTTAAAATAAAAGACTTTCTTCAATGAGATAAGAAGTCTTAGCTTATTTTTCTTTTTTGGCATCAGATATTAAAGGAAAAGAAAAATTAATATTTATAGTTTAAGCGTCTGTTGGGGGAAAGCTATATTCATTTTACAAAATTTGACTTTAGGTTTTCTAGCAGCTGGAATGGAGAAGGAAGCAGAATAGGTTTCATAAGTCAATAACAATTGGAAGTAAATTTATCAAGAAAAAAATATCTCAACTCTTACTAGACCCTCCGCTTTGGGAGGAATTTGTCATGATGTCATGATGCTCCTTATGTAAGAGTCATAAGGTAATGTCATGAATTGTATCCTTTATATTTTTTACAATGAAAAAAATATACAGAATACTCCTGATGTGGAATTTTCCTTTACTAGAATTCAGGGGAAAGCAATAGCAAGATTTTAGGACAGTAATTGTAAAATACTGATCTACACAAGAAGTTTCTTCAAAATACACATTTCAAGGCTTCATTGATGACTCAGAATTCCCAGGACTAGAGTCATGCCCAAAATACGTTATTTTGGAGAGGATGCAGGTACTGCCCACCAAAGGTTGAATACTGGCCCTTTCCAGTGGTTCAACCTAAATGCTGTCTAGAAAAATGGTCCAACTTTGGCATCTTCTAAGAATACATTCTAAATGTTATCCTAAATGAGGAGATCACTACACAGAAAGACACCATCATTGAGATTTGAGGAATTACAAAATTAGCATAATGCTAACATAAAATGCCAAATTATGGGTCAAGAAACACGGTGAATGTTCTTTGAGCAGATATCTGTGTCACATCCTCGGTGGTTACAATGCCTTATCTAAGTAAATAGCATGGGACACGCAATATGGGATCCTGAAAAGCAGAGGTGGGGGACCCACCATCAATAAACTTACAGAACAATTCAGAGTTAGGATCACACAGCAAAAGGTTATGTCAATCAGGGCGAGTCAACGTATTGTGAATTATGCCCACAGATGCAAACTGTCTACCAAATATGCCAGCCACTGAGGACCTTCAATACCAGCCTAATGTTTTGTCTTTTCTAAAAGAAAGCCTTTGCCAGATAGCTCTGCTGCAGACACATTGATTGAAATTAAAAATAAAACTAATAAGGAACTTCCTTCGTGGTCCTGTGGTTAAGATTTCGCCTTGCAGTGCAGGGGATGTGGGCTTGATCCCTGGTCGGGGAACAAAGATCCCATATTCTGAGAGGGGACAACCAAGTCCCTGGCACAGTAGTGAACCAGTGCGCCGCAGAGCAACTGTGCCTGCGCACTGCAACTAGCGAGTCTGTGCACCGCGTCGAAAGCTCCTACATGATGACATGATGCAACAAAGATCCTACAAGCCAAAACTGAGACCCAGAACAGCCAAATAAATAAATACAAATGATTTTTTTTTAATTCCAAACAAAAAATGAAAAATAAGGCACGTGGCACAGATCAGACCACTAGAACATTCTCTGAAATTCCACCCCACTCCCTACCTTTATAAAGCACGACTTAAACAGCCTGACTGGTCAGAGTTGAATCCCCATAGTTTTCTATATATTTAACCTCCAAGCCCTAGGTTTCTACTGTCTGGGTGTGTGGCAACAAGCTGACCCAACACTGGGAATATGATTTTTCAAATTCAATATTTAGAGGTATTTTTAATCAGTCCACATATAACAAAAAGAAAGCATCCCTTATCCTGGGGTATCCAGAACAAAGGCAACATGAGGCAGTGTGCTCATTTGTAACAGAGTCCCTCTGGACTCGCTGGTATTTATCTTCTACATCATTGCTATAAGAGACTAAACACTCACAAACAATTCTGTCAGAGGGTCTGGGGGAAAAAAAAAACGCATACACACATAAATAATACTTCCCAACACCAAGTATATTTCATAGTGTGTAACAGATCTCCAGATTTTAAAAATGGGACCATGGTTTAAATATCTTTCGAGGCGGATGCAGTCTGTGTGGACAGAAAAACGGATACTTGTGAGTGCAAGGATTTCAGCCGTCTTTTGAGACTTGTGAGTAAGCTTTCTTTAGCTGTGGCGAGTAGGGGCTACTCTCTGGTTGTGGTTTGCGTGGCTTCTCTTGTTGTGAAACACAGACCCGAGAGCACATGGGCTCCAGTAGCTGTGACACAGGAGTTTAGCTGCCCCCGGCATGTGGAATTCTCCCGGACCAGGGATGGAACACCATATGTCCCCTGCATTGGCAGGTGGATTCTTACCCACTGAACCACCAGGGAAGTCTGTCTTTTAAGACTTTTAAATCCAAGCTACCAACTCATTTAATGTAAAAACTGAAACTGCTTGATCCTTTTGATTCAGGGCATTCCATTCTTCCTGTGACTAGAAAAATCCTATGGCTTTTAGTGGCCAGAGCCACACTAAGGGTGGAAGGAGAAGAGAAGTGAAGCTCTGGCTCTCTCAGGCCGACTGTGCACCACTTCTGGCCACGTGCCCTGACTTGGTATTAAGTGGCAACTTAGCTTGGGTTTCTGCAGAAGTGACTTGATGCAGGGAATCAAGTACAAGAATTTTCTTCTGAGGACAATTCCAGGAAACACTAATGAGGAAGGAGAAAAAGAGGTAAGGAAGATGATTGATGAAGGATTTGTTTTCCAGTAAGTGGACTCTTAGAAGAAGGCTGAACTCCACCAGGTTAAGTGTCGGTCACAGATTAAGGCATGGACCCCACCGTCAATAAGCTCACAGCGTCATTCAGAAGAAGAGGCACACCAGCGCCTGGCCCATCACTGAGGACAGGCTGCTGGAGAAGGGGAGGGCTATTCACTCTCTGATGCCTGGAGCCTGCCATAGAGACAAGAAGGTGGACTCTGGTGAGCAGAGAAAGCCCTCAGACAAAGACATGCTGGTGGCAACAGCCTTAGCTCAAGGTGGCGTGCCCTGAGTGACATGGGCAGAGTGCCATCAGTCGAAGAGGACTTGATCTCCGGTGCCCATTTAAATTCTCTCTAGTCAAGAAGATGGCGGAGCAGGGGTAAAAGAGAAAAGCTTTAAAAATAAGTTTTGAAAAGCCTAAAAAATAATAAAATCACAACCAGTTTGGTCTTCTCGACGTGGGTGGAGCACACTTGGCACCCTCAGGGTTTATTCTGTACTGGGTGGGATGCAGGCTGGGGACAGGAAGAGATGCTCATAGGGCAGACACTGATGAGCGATCCGTGGGTCCAGATGGAGAGCCCAGGAGAGGCAGTGGGGAAGGGAGGCAGAGACAGAACATTCCGCTCAGTCTCTGGGGTAACCGAGGGGAAGACAGTGCAGTCTGCAAGGTGAGGTCCAAGGAGGTGGGCACCAGAGAAACGCAGGGCCAGGGGGACAGAACATCTTGTGCAAAGTCCTGGCCGGACAAGAGTTCTATCTGGCTCATCTCTGAACATCAGTTCTGCACTTCTGACGGATCAAGCAGAGCACAGAAGGTGAATCGGGCAACCCTTCACCCCACCAGTGAAGAAACATGCCCTGGGCAGAGGACAGGGGGGTCACGGTAGACCATGCCCACCACAAACAGACTGACTGCCTGCCCTTTCATTATGGATCCGTGATGTCCTTCTCATACTTGCAGCCCAGCCCATTACCCACGGCCCAAGACACTGCAGTCTAGCTTCTCACACAGGGAAATCACTTACTCACATGGAAAACACACAGTGGAAACACAGCAGGCCATCCACCAAACAGAGTCCCAGCATTTGAAAGCTGTTGGTCACAAAACAGGAATCTAGATTGTTCTCGCTAGCCCTAGAGAGTTCTAAGAGATCCCAGGACATGGAAGTGTCTGGGCTGGTGGGTTGTTTAGGAAGGCAAGAGGCTAGAAATTGCTAGAGGGCACAAGCCGTGCCCCGCCCTGTGATCATTTGACCCTTGCCAGTCTTGGTCCCAAAGGGTCACTGCAGAGGCACACTCCAAGTGACAACTGAAATCTGGGTGTCTAGAGCAACAACAGAGTGGCAGCTGGAGCGAAGGTTGATGTGGGAACAGTCAGAGGCCTCCTTCCTGTCTGTCCTTCTGCAGAGCCTGGCAGGACTCGCGGCCTCAGGGCACAAAACCAGGACAAACCAAAGATTTTCAAGCCCCGGGGCTGGGGAATCTGCCCTCTGACCAACATCATTTTTGTTCCTCTTGTTAAAGACTATTTCTGTAGCTCAGGATCCTTCCTACAAGATCTGGGAATCTCGGGTTCTAGCAAAGCAAGGACCCTGGTCAAAGGAAGACAACAGATTTGCTTCAGATTTTGAGAGGCTCGCGATGTAAAATCGTACGTTATCGTAACACAAATTATCCAGCCAATGATTCCTCACTCCCATAGCCTGTTTACAGATTTTTATTATCAAGCTCTTGATCCAGCCACTGGGGCTTGCCAGGGCTTCTGTTTGAGTCAGCCCGTAACAAACAGCCCTGATAGGTTATAATTCTGCATTTACAGTGCCTAATGCAATCTGGATGTGAACATGCACAAAAATGTAGCAGAAGATCTGTTTCTCTCTCTGGTTTTCTCAGACAAGCTTTTTTGCTGCCCAAGCTCCTTTTAAGCTGCGCTGTACAACTGTTTTTCAGCGAACGCATTTGATTATATATCCCCTGCTGCTTGTTCATTTCCAGTGCATCCTAGACCATTTGGAATACTAGTAAATTATTGACAGAATGATTTATATTCTAATGTTAGCAATGGTGTGTTCCACAAAATTGAGGCCTGAGTAGTTTTATTAGAGAAATGACATTCAACACTATTGGTCTCCATCTTTTTAACCTAATAAGAGCGGGTGATGCTCTGCAAAGGAGAGACGCTCTGATTCTAGTCTCATCTCTATCACAGAGGGGTGAGGGACCTTGGGAAAGTGACTCAGGGCTTGTGCCCATGAGACAGGCCTGCACACACCAGAACCACCTGTGGAAAGCCCGAAGGTGGAAAGATGGAAAGATGCCAGAAGGCTTAGACAAGGCCAGAACTCGCTTCATGAAAGGGTGAATTCAGACACAAGAGCCTGGTGATAGCCAGCCCCGAATCCATGTTCCAGTTGAGAGGAAAATGGGAAAAGGGCTGGAAGAGGATGTATTCCAGTAGCTGAGGCTTTGAAGTGGGTTCAGGTCTGGGTAGCTGGTGATCTGCAAAGACTCAGGGATTCAGAAGTTGGAGCAGAAAATAAGGGTGGGGGCAAGAAGACAGACTCACCCCAGTGGTATCAGGCAGGGCTGGGAATTAAAGGTCCAAGGTTGGAGTTGAACAATCTAGGAACTGTTCAAAGCAGATCAGATCATATTTGGCAAAAGCTTACCCACAGCTCTCAGATTTCAGTTGTGTCAGAGCCAATACACGAGTGGCAAGGTCATGGACTTTAAAGGGTGCTATAAATATTGACTCTTTCATTGAGTTTTAGTAAAAATAGAAACTCTACTTTCATTTACCAAAATAACAGCTTTCAGAAGTTTAGTATAAGAGTCAGTTCAAAGTATTTAACATGTGTAAACTGCCCATCGGTGATACATGAAAACACAAAAGAAAGTTCAATTGATAAATGAGCTGCCAATTCTTTAAAAAACAAAAACAAAAACAAATCACTGTGGCTTATAACTTAAACATACAAAACATAGAAGAAAGAAAAGACTTAATTTCAGAAATCCAGAGTTTACACTTGTATCTGCTCAGAGGAAACAGTGAAGAGGATGAATACATGTGTAAGGCTCACAACCAAAGGGTACTGGGAAGGACCATCGACCCAAAGACATGTCTTCTCCAAGACTCATGAGGAGGCCCCTCTGAGGCAGGGAATGTGACTTCCAGGAAGCTGGCACGGCTGACAGAGGTTTATGGAGAAGAAAACACACTGGCCAAGAATCTGTTCTATTTCCATCAGTGGCACTAAGTGGGCAACTTTGCACAAATCCTTCATTTCTCCTGGTTTTCTGCCTCATTTGCAAAAGAAGGTATTTAAGGCCAGCTTAAATGTTATTATTCTAAGAGGTTACTAAGTGTTAGCACTTCCTTTGACAAACATTTACAGCTTCCCTCTGATGTGTCCGACTCTATGTTTAGGGGTGGGCAGCAAGACAAATGAAACGGCACATGTGGCTTCAGGGAGCCCTCCGTCTGGCTGGGGGACTAAGGAGGACACGCTAGTAGTGAAGTCCAGTCTGGCGGCTCACTGCTGGAAAGCCAATACTTGAGAGGCAAGGTTGGTAGAAAGGAAATCTTGCTTTTTTTTTCCTTTCTGGAGGCTGGCAACCAGGAAGAGGGCAGACTTGTGCCCAAAGGCCAACAATCCATAGCTGGTCAGTGGGTGAGAAAAGAGGAGTTTCAGGGGTGTGTGGGGGGAGGGGCTACATGCAGAACATCACCATCAGCTTTGATGGCCATCTAGAAATCAGTTATCAGTGGTCTGACCAGCATCATCTTGATTGTTTTAAGTACAGTTACTCTTCAGTTCCAGGATCAGTTCACTCCCATTTCTTTGAGGCCAGTTCTTATCATTGTGGCAGCTTATGTCATGGCCATAGTCTGGTCATCATGTAGTTAACTTCTTCCACCCAGTGGGGGTTTCAGTATCTACAAGACAGCTCTCAGGATATGGCTCAGAAGATTATCTGTAGTCCTTGAGGAGGAACTGAACATCCTTGACTTTAATGACTAAATTAGTATTTGGTCTTATTTGAGTGTTTTTCCTTTGTTTCCGTATTTTTCTCATTTCTCTGATTAAATTTATTCTTTGACCAAAGTCCTTCTACAGACAAAAGGTAGGCTGAGGACTTGGGGGTAGGGAGGGATCAGTCAAAAGGCTCCCATAGGGTCCTGCTCAGTTTTATAAGCACGGGACACTACACAGACAGAGGGAGGTCCCCTGATATAACAGAAGAAGCTAGCTGGAGATTAACAGCTGTTATCTGAGTAGCTGGCCCCATGGCAGCACAGCAGGGCAGCATGCAGCCCTAGGACAATGTGACATGGAGACAAGACAGTGGGCTCGGAGGCTGCTCTAGGCAAATACTGTAAGCACTCTGAGTGCTCCTCTGTGAATCTGAAAAACAAGACTAGTATTATTTTCCTTGCAGGGTAGGTGTGAGAATAAAAGTGAGCTAATGCATAAGAAAATGCTAACAAATGCCTAGCATAATTTTAATATGGAAGAACAAACCTGACTCCATTTTAGATCTATTTCATCTACTTTAACCTTTGTGCCCTGTGGCCTTTGCTGAGTCATGCTGGCTCTGTGCTTTTTGTAAAAGAAAGTGGCCTGTAGCCTGAAATATACAGGACAGTCCATTCTCAAGGCTCTGACCTTTCAAAATCTAACAGTCTTCCATTCAAACAGAGATAACAGAGTTGCACAATAGAGAATAACATTTGTGTTGTTGGAGGTTTACAGGAACATCGTGATCTGACCTATGGGGAGAGCTGCAAGAACAAAGGATTCTGACACCAAGAAGTCTGCAACAACCAACCCCATACCCTCCCCTTTTAGGGGATTCTAACTCAAGCAAGATGGTTCTTTGGGACATTAGTCTGCTGTCTTCTCGGTTCGATGGCTTTCTAAATAAAGTCATTACTCCTTGTCCCAACATCTCCTGATTTACTGGCCTTTTGTAGTGAGTAGAACAAGTTTGGACTTAGTAACATTATTTTGGTGATTTTCATTTTTACTAATATGCAAATTACTCAGAAGGGGGGCCAAGAGGACAAAAACACAGACAAGGCAGTTTTGTCTCAGCTTGGCTGGAGAAAGTGATCATCACTAACTTGTAGACCCCAGATCCATCTTTTCCACAATGATCAGTGTATATTGTGGTACAAGGGGACCAGGGACCGTATCTAACATTCCAGCAGCAATCAGAAAACAACGGTGTCCTTGGCTGCGGGCAGTCCGCCTCACAGGCACATGAGATACGTTGAGTTCTAGAGCCACAAGGACCCCAGACAGACCACATCAATCCTAAGATGAAACAAAGGAAATTTCTTCCTCCAAGTTTCAGCCCTGCTGTCATAAACCACAGAAATAACAAAGCCTCTGCCTGTCCCATCCAACTCAGTGCTGACTCAGGTGGGAGAGACTTCTGTGATTGGAGGTCCTTTGTCCCCTCCATCCTGTAAACACTCAAGGTTTAAAAAACATGAGTTTGCCAGGCTCTCGTTATTGGCCCAATATCAATACTTGGGGAAGTTCCTGGGATGCTCACTCCACTCACACTTTCTCTGCTTGTCTGTGCCTTCAGCACCCTATGTGTTCTCTGTGGGTGCATCACAAGGCCCTGGGCATGGATCTGCTACAGATTGAGTCGTGCCCCTCACCCCGACCACCCTAACTCTACCTGCTGCTGCTGCTGCTAAGTCGCTTCAGTCGTGTCCGACTCTGTGCGACCCCAGAGGCGGCAGCCCACCAGGCTCCCCAGTCCCTTGGATTCTCCAGGCAAGAACACTGGAGTGGGTTGCCATTTCCTTCTCCAATGCATGAAAGTGAAAAGTGAAAGTGAAGTCGCTCAGTCGTGTCTGACTCTTCGAGACCCCATGGACTGCAGCCTACCAGGCTCCTCCTCCCATGGGATTTTCCAAGCAAGAGTACTGGAGTTGGGTGCCATTGCCTTCTCCGTTAACTCTACCTAGTGTGACTATATTTGGAGTTGGGTTTTTTATGAGGTAATTAGGATTAAATGAGTTCCTAAAAGTGGGGTCTTAATCTGATAGAATTAGTGGTCTAATAAGAGGAAGAGAGAAAAATCTCTTTCTTTCCAAATGTGTGTACAGAGGGAAGGGGTGCCAACTGAACAATAAGAGCATGACTAAAAGTTAAGAATTATATTCTATCCAGGAAGCTTTCTGAGAACTGAAACACAGGAGACAACCTCTCAGCTTACTCTGAGGGCTGCTCCACGAGGTAAAGGAAGAGTCAGGATATGTACAGTGTTTTGCAAAAAAAAAAAAATCCAGGTACTCAGAATGTCAGAAATTACTGTCAAAGAAAACCAAACATCTAAAGTTAATGATTTTAGCATTTTTCTCTGTATGAGAAAATGCAAATACTTGCTCAAGTGTCCTGTTTCTCTCTATCCTGAATCCCCTCAGTGTGCATAGTCAGGGAGTGGAAGAGGAGGAGGTTCATGGTTTCAATGGCTGATTACTTGAGGGCAGCAGCATCCTTTGATATGATAGGGGGCACTTTTTGTCCACATACAGGTGAGGTGGCAGCAAGAAGATGACCATCCACAGACCAGCAAAAGAGCCCCCACCACAAGGCGACAATGCTGGCACCCTATCTTGGGCTTCTAGCCTCCAGGACTATGAGAAGATGAATGTCTGCTAGTTAAGTCTCCCAGACTGTGGCAGTTTTTGATGGCAGCCCGAGCTCACTGAGATGGTATTCACCTTCATTACCAAGTTACGCGCTCCTTGAAGGTAGAGACCTTGACTTGCTCGCCTTTGTTGCCACAGCCTCAAGTGCCCAGCACATCTTTAATTCCTAAGACATGTTTGTCATAAAGAACCCACCAATCAGAGCAGGAGACATAAGAGATGCAGGTTGGGAAGATTACCCTGGAGAAGGGAATCGCAACCCACTCCAGTATTCTCGCCTGGAGAATTCCATGGACAGAGGAATCTGGAGGGCTACAGTCCATAGGGTTGCTAAGAGTCAGACTGAAGCGACTTAGCATGCACCCACACAAGGCTGGAATACTTATCAGACACTGAATGCAGATGTAGAACAGGCAGCCGGACACATCAGTCTAGAACTCAAAGAAGAGGTCAGAACTAGATCAGTACATCTCTTGGTCATCAGCATACATACAGTACTTGAAGCCGGGAAATTAGATGAATGCAGTGGAGGAAATAAATAGAAGAAAGTAGGTGAGAAGAAGAAAGTGCAGGACTTCCCAAGTGGGGCAGAGGATAAGAATCTGCCTGCCAATGCAGGGGGCACAGGTTTGATCCCTAGTCTGGGAGGATTCCACCTGCGGCAGAGCAGCTAAGCTCGATGGCCACTTCTGAGCCCACGCACCCTAGAGCCTGTGCTACACAACAAGAGAAGCCACCACAATGAGAAGCCCCCACACCACAACAAAGAGTGACCCCACTTGCCACAGTTAGAGCAAGCCCGCAACAAGCAATGAAGACCCAATGCAGCCATAAATAAGTAAATACTTTAATTATATATAAAAAGAATAAGATGCAGACACATACTGTTTGAGATACCTAGAATACTCAGATTTATAGAGTCAGAAAGTACACTGGTAGTTTGCAGAGACTAGGGGCTGGGGGTGTGGGGAGGCGGGATGGAGAGTTAGTGTGTGATGGGAACCGCGTTTCAGTTGAGGAAGGTGAGGAGGTGGATGATGGTGAGAGAGTTGCTCAACAACGGAAATGGAAATGTGCTTAATGCCACTGATGTACAGTTAAATATGGTTAAAGTAGTATGTTTTAAATTATGTGACTTTAACCACAATAAAAGTATTAAAACTAAAATATTAAAATAATCAAAAAATTAGATACCATTTTACACACACACATAAAAGAAGAGGCCCCAGGACACTTCAATTTCTAGAATCACATATGCAAGAAGCAGCCAATGGAGACCCTGAGAAGGCACAAGCAGTGAGGAGGGAATCCAGGTAAGTTTGGTATTTCAGAAACCAAGAGGAAATCAAAATGCTTCCTGTTGCATAAAATGAAGATTCTGACAATTCAGATAGCTGCTTTCTAGGGATAGGAGCAGCAGAAGAGACTTTTAGACCTCAAATGAGCAAACTGAAGGGAAAAAAGTCCCCAAGGGCATGCAACTCGTCTGGGTAAAGGGCTGAGACTAGACTCCAAGACTAAACAAGCCTGCAGGCAGGCCACCCTGCGATCCTGCCCTGTGGCACGCCACCCTCCCCCTGCCCTGACGTGAGCAGTGAACGAGACAGGGTGTTCAGGGCAAAGCTGGTTAAGCTCTCTTCGTGCCTGAGCGCTGTGCAAGCACATGGGCTGGGAGGACAGACCAGATCTTTAAACCACCGGTGTAAAGTTAGGTCTCTGCGACTAAAGGAAGGAGCCCCCAAATCTTTAAAATTAAAAAGAAGCAAAGCCATCAATTACTCATGGGAGAGACTGGGTAGACAGGCACAAGTTAGAATTCAATGGGAGAAGTAAAAGAAAACACAGAGAGGAACTTCCCTATCTAGAACAAAAGCAAAACAAATGTAGACGTTTCCATAACAAAATGGCTCATGTACTAGCTACTGTATAATACCTGTCCTCCTGGAGCACTAGAATCTCTATTTCAGAAATGAACTTTTGGGACTTCCCCGGTGGTCCAGTAGTTAAGACTCCATGCTTCCAACGCAGAGGACACAGGTTTGATCCCTGGTTGGGGAACCAAGATTCCATGCCATAGGTGGGGTTTAACCAAAAAAAAGAAAAGAAAGCATTTATAACTGTTGCCTCTGCAGGAGGGTTTGGAGTTTGGGTAAAGGTGAACAGAACCAGGAGATATGGAATTATCCACTGGATGAATTAAATTTCCAAACCAAAATTCAGCACATCTGACCCTGTGACGCTCTTCCTGATAACTCCACTCTGAATTATGTGTTTCCTCTGCAGTTTTTCCGAATAATTCTGCGTATAAAATCACGTTGTTCTTATCTACCTTTGTACCTAAGTGCCACTGAACCATTCCTGGTCTGGCAGACAGTCAGAAAGTGATTACTGAGCCAACCAATAATCAAACAATGAATGGATCAGAATATCTGACATTTGGTTTGTCCTTGAAAATCTGAGATGAGTACCTCCCTTAAGAATATTGCTGCAGAATATTCTATCAGAAAGCCTGAGATTTTCAAGGGCATTAAGCACACTGAGAATGTATCACTGCATTATGTAACTAGAACATTTGAGGTGTATCTGCAGCAGAGTCAGGCATTAGAATCCAATGCATAGATAAACAAAAGAATATATATACAAACATATATGTACACACACATATATATACACATATATACATGCATATATACTCAAAAGTATATATATACATACATATACTTAGCTTTATATATTTGTATGTCTATATACACATAGAGAAAGAGATAAAAAATATTCTTTCACTGTCTTTATGGACCAGGAGGACATACACATGGCTAAAATTAATATTCAATAACATTATTAACAATATTATAATTCAACTTACTTGAATTGTAATTTTTCTACCATTTAAAATTTTTCTACTATGTATAAGCTGGGAATAGAATTAAAATATCTTACACTTTTGAGATTTCAATACCTTCTAGACTGATTTTCATATTTAAATTATTTCAACTTGCTTCTTCAACTTTAAATCTAATGAGAGCTGCATCTCTTTTCTTATACAGCAATAAGCATTCTCTGTGTTCAACAAATAGGTATGTTAATAAGGCTTTGTAACTGATCCAGCTCTACTTAGGGAGTCCTTGGAGAAGAGATGGGAGGAGGTGAGGATTAGTCTACAGACAGAGAGGCAAGAGGCCAAGGGATTGAATACTGGAAGGTCTCACTTCTGTCTGAGGCAGAAGGGAAGCCACCACTGAAAGTGAAGATGGTGGAGGCCAGGAAGAGCTTTGCAATCAGTTGTCAGCTCTGAACTGTCCACAGGGAAAAGGAAAGATACACAGAGATACACAGGAGGACTAAGCTCCGAGTCAAGAGCTGAGGAAGGACTGTGTTAATTTATCACGGCTGAGGTTTAGGTGATTTTTCCCACTGGTGTCTCAACATCCTGATCAGAGGAAAGGATGTGAAGATGTGTGGGTGACTCCAGGTTACAGCCTGTCTGGGGGGATGTAACACACCAGATGGCCAGAGACCTGAGGGTACTAATAAGAGATGTATTGAAGACAGAGAAGCAGGTAGATGTCTAGGTGATAAAAGAAATGAAGACAGGAAAAAGTTGATAAGATGACAATACATGTATCAAAGGACTAAAGGTCATAACACTGGACATTAAGATTTTGGAAGGCTTATTATGAGCCAACAATTGTGTGAGGTGTTTCACATATGTTATTCCATTACATAATAACTACGAAGCCTGCACTAAGACTATCTCTATTATGAGCTCAAAGAGGTTGGGTAAGTTATCAAGGTCATGCTGCTAATAAATTATAGAACTAACAGGACTCAGCCCTCTTATCTATTATATTAGGAGACCACATGACAAATAGTTTCAGTGAGATTAAGAAATTGTTTTTTGAGTTCAGAAAGCTGTGATCTGGGCAAGAAATTCTGGATGAAAAGGAGAAACTGCTGGAGGACTGAAGTTCTAGAAGTTGGTAGCTGGCTGGCATAAGCCTGGGAGGAGCCTGATTACTACCTTGGAGCAGAGAGCTGGAAATTTGCAAATGTCTTTAATAAACTATAAGGATGTCAACAATGCTTCCGGGTTATTTGTAACTTAGAATGAAAATAAAGAGTAGCTAGAGGGGCTATGCCAACCCAAATCTATGCAAGACACAGTCACTACTGCTGTGAATCTGAGTACATAGCAGTCAACATCCATCACACAGTGGAAATAAAGACCATATTTCTATGGAAGATCACATAAACCTATTATAATGTCTTCTTAAGAAAACCTTACTTTCAGTCTTTCCTTTCTATTTGAATTCTACTTCCTGGACAAAAAAAACAACAACAACTTATTTTCAATTCCTACTTAATGATTCGATCCTCCATGTGAAGTTTCACACAACTCATGCTGGTTCCTCCATCTGAAAGGTCCAACCATCAGTGGCATTCATGCACACTCTCCCTTGTCTGGACCAAATTCCATATATTCTATGCAAAGTTTTTCTTTCTTTTCCAAACAGAAGTATAGCGTGTCCACCGAATCTGCAAGTGGTTGAATCTGAGAAACACAGAACCGGCAGATGCCAAGGGCTGAGTATACTACGCCATTTCATACAAGGAATTTGAGCAGCTGCAAATTTTGACATGAGGAGAGACTCAATCTTCCCTAGAAACTGAGGGACAACAGTCTCCACTACCTGTGCTCCAAAATCCCCAGCTTGCTCATTTATACTTCAAATGCCTGTCCTGTCTTTGACATGGAGTGTGAAAGTCGCTCAGTTGTGTCCAGTTCTTTGCGACCTCATGGACTATACAATCCATGGAACTCTCCAGGCCAGAATACTAGAGTGGACAGCCTTTCCCTTCTCCAGGGGATCTTCCCAACCCAGGGATCGAACCCAGGTTTCCAGCATTGCAGACGGATTCTTTACCAGCTGAGCCACAAGGGAAGCCCTTGTCTTTCATAGTTATATCCATAATCATAAAACAACAGCTCACAATCATTGAGAACATATTCCCCGTCAGGCTTAGCATGGGTCCTTTTAAATAGATTTTCTCTGACTTTCACACATCTCCTATGTAGAGCGCAATTGGTATCAGATCCGTTTTATATATATGAAGAAACTGAGGTTCAGAGAGATTAGGTTACATGTTCAAGGTCACACAACCAAACAGGAGGAAACCCAGTACTGAGACACAGTCATACCTATTATTAATCTTGGACCCAACCCTAAGTTTTCCACACTTACATATTTATATTCTGTATATCTTGAGTGTTTCTTAGCAAGTAAGGACAGGTTAAGATCTGAGTCTAAATCATCTTTGTTTCCTAGAGTGGGCATGACAGTGCTTTGCCCATAGGAGGCTGTGCAAAGATTCTGAATGAAGGGAAAATGAATCAGCTTATAGTATTTAATAAAGAAAATGTTGTTCCTGGGCATACAAATAATTGTAGGAGAGGGTAAATTATCAGAAGAAAAATAATTTCAAAGTGAGGAAAAGTTGTTAATGTAGAAGAAAAATGGCTGCCTTGGAAATGAACCAAGATCGTTCTGTCGTTGTTGAGATTGTACCCAAGTACTGCATTTCTTACTTTTGTTGACTCTGAGGGCTATTCCATTTCTTCTAAGGGATTCCTGCCCACAGTAGCAGACATAATCATCATCTGAATTAAATTCACCTCTTCCTGTCCATTTTAGTTCACTGATTTCTAAAATGTAAGTGTTCAGTCTTGCCGTCTCCTGCCTGGCCACGTCCAGTGCGCCCTGATTCATGGACTTAACATTCTAGGTGCCTATGCAATATTCTCTTTACAGCATCAGACTTTTCTTTCACAGCCAGATACATCCACAAGTGAGCCTCGTTTATGCTTTGGCCCAACCTCTTCATTCCTTCTGAAGATATGTCTCCACTCTTCCCCAGTAGTATATTGGATACCTGAACAGTCATTGGAAGGACTGAAGCTGAAGCTGAAGCTCCAATACTCTGGCCATCTAATATGAAAAGCCAACTCATTGGAAAAGACCCTGATTCTGGGAAAGATTGAGGGCAGGAGGAGAAGGGGACGACAGAGGATGAGATGGTTGGACGGTATCACTGACTCAGTGGACATGACTTTGAGCAAACTCTGGGAGCTACTGAAGAACAGGGACGCCTGGTGTGTTGCAGTTCAAGAGGTTACAAAGAGCTGGACATGACTTAGCGACTGAACTACAACAACAACACAAGA
Source organism: Bos indicus x Bos taurus (assembly GCF_003369695.1). Lineage (NCBI taxonomy): Eukaryota > Metazoa > Chordata > Mammalia > Artiodactyla > Bovidae > Bos > Bos indicus x Bos taurus. The sequence goes on from NC_040102.1 coordinate 35,156,769, forward strand.
AAAATGGAACTACAGCATATCAGGAACACTACAGCGACCTGAGCCACCCCAGCGCTGCAGGAGCCTCCTAACTCCACTCACTGCTAACACACACACACGTTGTGTCAGTGCCTATGTGCATGTCTCCACAATGTCGTTTTCCGACCCATAAGAGTTTGATTTTCATTTAAAAACTTTTATTTTATTTTTCTTATCTCACTCCTTAATACCTCAGCAATGCACAGCCCATCAATGTCATGTATATTTTTTTTCCCAAAGCTAAGTAATGTCACAAAGGTCATCTATTAATGCAGTGATACATAATTTAAGTCAAAGCTTTTATTTTTCTAAATTAAATGTTATAACCTAGACCAGTGGTGGGACTACACTGCCTGATAGTTAAGGAAGGAGAGGAAATATGTCTTATGGTATAGTGTTTTTTAAAAACATGCCTTGTGTATATGTAGGTGTGCAGGAGTTTATACGTCCACACACGCAAATTAAAAGCACACATGAGGCATGATCACTACACGTAATGCTGAACATTTGGCCTTTAGTCTCAAAATTGTCTTGCACAGACATTATAGAACAGTGCTGGACAACATAGATATATTGTGAGCCACATGCGTAATTTAAATTTTCTAGACGCCACAGTAAAAGAAAATAAAGCAAAACAGATGAAATTAATTCTAATAACATTAGTGTATTTTACTTAATATGTCTGAAATACTATCATTTCAACCTATAAGCAATAGAAAAATATTAATGATAAGTGCTTATTATTTTTAAGTGCCCAATAGCTATCACATCAGATGGTACACATGGAATGTTCCAGTTGGAAAGACTCACAGGGATTACATACTTGAATGCCATTAATTTACATATTAGACACCAAGGACCAGAAGGGCTGAGTGACTTGTTTGATTCTACACATTTCTAATGTAAGATACTTCGTTCCTCTTTATGGCTTGTTCCCTTATTGTTTCTTGTTTGAATGTAGGCAGAAGGAGGTAGGTTGGAATAAAGTAAAACCATTTAAACTTCCTGCAATAGAAATACTTTAATGGTACCAGGAAGTTCAAAACTCTAATTTCACAAATGAAGAAACTCAGAAAGAGGAATGGAGTCATATGTTAAGAGAGTTTCATGCTCCAAGCTTTGAGGTGAGACATCTGAGGCTCTGATTGGAAAGCTGCTTCTTAGAAGGTCCCTGAGCACCACATGGGGTGGGCACCCCAACCCTGAGGCGATAGTTATTAATTCTTCAGTTCAGGTTCAATCCTCCATATTCAAATGGGCAGAGTGTCTCTTACAAGGACATTCGTCATTGGATTTAGGACCCACCCTAATTCAGATGGTATCACCTGGATATAGTGACTATGGTGAAGTCGCTCAGTTGTGTCTGACTCTTTGCGACCCCATGGACTGTAGCCTACAAGGCTCCTCTGTCCATGGGATTTTCCAGGCAATACTCCTGGAGTGGATTGCCATTTCCTTCTCCAGGGGATCTTCCCAACCCAGGGATCGAACCTGGGTCTTCCGCATTGTAGACAGACGCTTTACTGTCTGAGCTACCAGGAAAGTCTTAACTACATCTGCAAGGAGCCTTCTTCCAAATAACGTCACATCCTGAGGTTCTGGGTGGATGTATCTTTTGGGGGCAACTTGAGAGTCCCTTGGACTGCAAGGAGATCCAACCAGTCCATTCTAAAGGAGATCAGCCCTGGGATTTCTTTGGAAGTTCAGTTCAGTTCAGTCGCTCAGTCGTGTCCAACTCTTTGAGACCCCACAAATCGCAGCACACCAGGCCTCCCTGTCCATCACCAACTCCTGGAGTTCACTCAAACTCATGTCCATCAAGTCGGTGATGACATCCAGCCATCTCATCCTCTGTTGTCCCCTTCTCCTCCTGCCCCCAATCCCTCCCAGCATCAGAGTCTTTTCCAATGAGTCAACTCTTCGCATGAGGTGGCCAAAGTACTGGACTTTCAGCTTTAGCATCATTCCTTCCAAAGAAATCCCAGGGCTGATCTCCTTCAGAATGGACTGGTTGGATCTCCTTGAAGTCCAAGGGACTCAAGAGTCTTCTCCAACACTACAGTTCAAAAGCATCAATTCTTTGGCGCTCAGCCTTCTTCACAGTCCAACTCTCACATCCATACATGACCACTGGAAAAACCATAGCTTTGACTAGATGAACCTTTGTTGGCAAAGTAATGTCTCTGTTTTTCAACATGCTATCTAGGTTGGTCATAACTTTCCTTCTAAGGAGTAAGCGTCTTTTAATTTCATGGCTGCAGTCACCATCTGCAGTGATTTTGGAGCCCAAAAAAATAAAGTCTGACACTGTTTCCCCTGTTTCCCCATCTATTTCCCATGAAGTGATGGGATCGGATGCCATGATCTTTGTTTTCTGAATGTTGAGCTTTAAGTCAACTTTTTCACTTTCCTCTTTCACTTTCATCAAGAGGCTTTTTAGTTCCTTTTCACTTTCTGCCATAAGGGTGGTCTCATCTGCATATCTGAGGTTATTGATATTTCTCCCGGCAATCTTGATTCCAGCTTGTGTTTCTTCCAGTCCAGCGTTTCTCATGATGTACTCTGCATATAAGTTAAATAAGCAGGGTGACAATATACAGCCTTGACGAACTCCTTTTCCTATTTGGAACCAGTCTGTTGTTCCATGTCCAGTTCTAACTGTTGCTTCCTGACCTGCACACAAATTTCTCAAGAGGCAGGTCAGGTGGTCTGGTATTCCCATCTCTTTCAGAATTTTCCACACTTTATTGTGATCCACACAGTCAAAGGCTTTGGCATAGTCAATAAAGCAGAAATAGATGTTTTTCTGGAACTCTCTTGCTTTTTCCATGATCCAGCAGATGTTGGCAATTTGATCTCTGGTTCCTCTGCCTTTTCTAAAACCAGCTTGAATATCAGGAAGTTCACAGTTCACATATTGCTGAAGCCTGGCTTGGAGAATTTTGAGCATTACTTTACTAGCGTGTGAGATGAGTGCAATTGTGCGGTAGTTTGAGCATTCTTTGGCATTACCTTTCTTTGGGATTGGAATGAAAACTGACCTTTTCCAGTCCTGTGGCCACTGCTGAGTTTTCCAAATTTGCTGGCATATTGAGTGCAGGAATAATGCTAAAGCTGAAACTCTAGTACTTTGGTCACCTCATGCAAAGAGTTGACTCATTGGAAAAGACTCTGATGCTGGGAGGGATTGGGGGCAGGAGGAGAAGGGGACGACAGAGGATGAGATGGCTGGATGACATCACCGACTTGATGGACATGAGTTTGAGTGAACTCCGGGAGTTGGTGATGGACAGGGAGGCCTGGCGTGCTGCGATTCATGGGGTTGCAAAGAGTCGGACATGACTGAGCGACTGAACTGAACTCAACAGTTGGCTCAGTGGTAAAGAATCCAACTGCCAATGCAAGAGATGCAGGTTAGATCCATGGGTGGGAAAACATCCCCTGGAGAAGGAAATGGCAACCCACTCCAGTATTTTCACCTGGGAAACCCCACAGACAGTGGAGACTGGTGGGCTACAGTCCATGGGGTCCAAAAGAGTCAGACACGACTTAGCGACTAAACAATGACTGAAAATTATCTTTCACAGTGCAGAGACACTCCCCATAGCACAAATCCTAGAGAAAGATGATTTCCACATCCTTAATTTCACCCAGAAATTCAAAAGTAAGCCAAAGCAGTAATGTTATGCATCAAGCTGCCATTCTACATGTAATGAAGAGGATCCAGAAGCCCTAATTCTGTGCACAGGGAGTTAGGCAGAAAATGTACACTACTTTCAGGGAAAGGTTTTCTCTCCTGAGGCATCATTCAGCATGGCGATCTTAAGCTCAATTATTAATAACTTCTCTGCATTCATAATACATCTGATCACTTTAAAAAAAAAACTACTCAAGCATCAATAATCTCCCACAATTCACTTGTGTGTAAAAGCTGCTAAGGAAGGAGTCATTGACACAGAGAAAAGATACGGATGCAGGATTCTATCACCTACATTCCTCATCACCTTGAAATCATTTGCTGCATTTTAATCTGTATAGATTTGTAGAGTTTGCTGGAGATAGATCTAGAGGCCAGTCATATGGTGCTATTTCTTCTCCCCATTTTGATGGTGGATGATCTTTTCAAAGGGAAGGGCAGAGATTTCCCTGGGGCTCATGTGTAAAGTGCTTGACCACTAATACAGCAAATGAGATTCTCCTCAGTCTGACGAACAGACAGTGTGCCTACGAGGTTTGCTCTCCCAAACCAGGGCAAAGCATTTCCATTCGTATGATTTCTGCGAGGTCCACTTAGCCGAGGCACAGACAAAGAGAAGGTGGCTTAGGAAATGATTTGCAATCAATCTTGATCGTAACTTTTCTCCAAAGACCTGGACACAAGTGGTGAGACTGACTGGGGAAATTTGCTCCCTGTAACTTCCTCGCTCAAAAGAACACTCCCTATCACCACACACAGACACACTCACACACATCAGTCAACACTCAGGCATACAGACATTCTCAGACACCCCATCTCCTGGCCAAGCAATCAAAATCCCATTCTCTTGTAGTGAATGTACACTACATATTCATTAAACATGATTCCTGGGAATTTCCTAGTGGTCTAGTGGTTAGGACTCTGCATGGGGGCATGGGTTTGCTCCTTGGCGGAGGAACTAAGATCCCACATGAAAAAGCACAGGCAAAAAAAATAAAAATAATACAATTTTTTTTAATAATAAATAAAAAAAAACTAAATGATTCCCACTGAAAGAGTGGCTACATGTTCCAGAAAGAGCCTCTGACTTTAATTTGAAAGTTTTGTGTATTCTCCTTGTTTTATCACTTAACTGAAAGGACAATGCCAAAAATGTTGAAACTGCCTTACAATTGTGCTCATTTCATATGATAGCAAGGTTATGCTCGAAATTCTTCAAGCTAGTCTTCAACAGTACATGAACTTTCAGAAGTACAAGCTGGGTTTCAAAGAAGTAGAGGAATCAGAGTTCAAATTGTCAATATTTGGTGGATCATGGAGAAAGCAAAGGAGTATCAGAGAAACATCTGCTTCATTGACTATACTAAATCCTTTGACTGTGTGGATCCCAACGAACTGTGGAAAATTCTTCGAGATGGGAATATCAGACCACCTTACCAGTCTTCTGAGAAACCAGGTCAAGAGGCAACAGTTAGAACCAGACAAGGGACAACAGACTGGTTCTAAATTGGGAGAAGTACAATAAGGCTGTATATAAGGCTCAACGGGCATGAATTTGAGCAAACTCCAGGAGATAGGGGAGGATAGAGAAGCCTGGTATGCTGTAGTCCATGGGGTTACAAAATCAGACAAGGCTTAGTAAGTGAACAACAACAGATTCTGGGGCTTCTAAAAATTCCTCTGCATCTTCAGTGATCCCCTCATCAACTCTGGTGTCATGGCCAGGAAAACATTTAATACTCTGGATAAGTAGTTAATAGACATCGCTTTTGTACATGTGTTTGAAAAGCAATGTTTAAAAAGGGAAACTTAAAGAGTGTATATACATATATATATTCATATTCATATGTGTGTGTGTGTGTGTGTGTGTGTGTGTGTGCTTGGTCACTTAGTCATGTCCAACTCTTTGCAACCCCGTGGACTATATAGCCTGCCAGATTCCTCTGACCATGGGATTCTCCAGGCAAGAATACTGGAGTAGGTTGCCATTTCCTCCTCCAGGGGATCTTCCTGACCCAGGGATCAAACCTGCATCTCCTGCATCGCAGACAGATTCTTTACCGCTGAGCTGCTGGGGAAGCCTGTATATATATATAACCAAATCACTTTGCTCTACATCTGAAACCAAAACAATATTACAAATCAACTATACTTCAAGTTTTAAAAAGTTAAGATGTTAAAAATAAAAATTAAAAAGGGACCTTAGGAAGTCAAAGAAACTATAGTCAAGTTTCAGAGTGGGAAAGGCTGAGTTCTGACATACCTTGTAGGGGTCCCCATCACCACCTGCCAAAAAGAACGTCAGTGACCTGGCCCTTTTCTAAAGGTTCCAGACTTCTGAGCAAGCTTCTTAGCCCCTGTCATAAGAGATGCCATGCAGAACTGTGAGAAAGTCCAGCAATCAAAATTAAGGACATTTCCAAAAGATCCTGTGACTATTCCATGGCACTTTTCAATATGTCATTGCCTTTTCATTTAATGGACATGAGAACATTTCCTAGCAGATATTTGAGGGTTACACATTTTGTATTACCTTTTCTTCTTAAGAAACAGGCCTGCACTCACAGAACTGATTGCAATGGGAAAAGAGACTCTGCTAAGCAGTGACGACTGATGTATGGTGCAGCAAAGCTTTCACTCTGGGAAAAACCAGCTTCTCGGACATAAAGGCAAACCGTTGCTTCGAGTCCTGCACATCCCCATTCTTATTTTTAACCCAGTGCTCAATTTATTCTGACAAAGAATCAAAATGATCTCACAGTGTTTTGGGGGTTGTTTTTTGTGTGTTTGTTTGTTTTTTGGTGTTTCGAAGGTCAGCTTTAAATGCCTTCACATTTCTTTGGCTGCCTTCTGTTAATCTTCCAGGAAAATAAACAACAACTTAGAAAATTTAATTTGCTATGCCTGCTAAAGCTTCTGGAGCTGTAAGCTATAAACACGGGGCGATCACAAGTGACATAGCCTAGGGGAGCTTGTAATTACATAGAGGCATTTTGAGTCCAACCAGAAACCACTGATGAAAGATCGATGGGTAGGGGAGAGTTTTTGTCTCAGACAATCAAGTCTCATTCTAACAGATATATCTGGGGCACTGAGGAATCTTATACGAGGGATTAGGGCCCTAGGATCAATTTTAATTTCACTAAGTTCCTCAGATGCATTTGCCAAGTTGTTTCTTTCTTTTTTGTTGTTGTTTGTTTGTTTTCAATGAAAACTGTTTAATCTTTAGAAAAAATAAAATAAAAACACCTCCCTCCAGAGGGAGTCCTGGTCCTTTTTTCTGATCTGAAAGCTGGGCTAGGTATCCTGCAAAAGTAATTGCTTCTTTAGCCTTGGCTCAAGTGTGCAGTTTCTGAAAAAATAACCACCTTCAAAAGTTCCAAAGAGAGGAAGATGGTCTGAATCTCAAATATAAAAAAAATAATGAAATAGATTTTTTAAAAAATAAAAACTCTATGATTCCCAGGAGAGCAATCTTGAAATGTCTCCTCTGTCTCAAAGAGACATTTCTCAGCCAAATTGCAGGTGCTGGAGATGGGGGTCAGAAGAAACACTACAGTCATACGACCAAAATAGAATAACATAAAATTATTTTCAGATTATTCTCAGAATGGTACCCATTTCAGAGAGACAAGAAAAGCCAGTTGTTCTCATGGGAATTGCTGAGCGCCAAATCAGAATTAATGACAAGGAAGCTGACTCAGGCTAGAAGAGGCTGACACCCCAGTAAATGTGTGATTCCTCCCTTTGAGTCAGAATCCGCCAAGGTCTGGATAAAGGAAAGTAAACCGAGATGTCAATGTGGAATTCCTTATGGTTCTGCACCCCCTGTCTCCTCACAGAGAGAGAAATTAATGGGACTCAGAGAATTATTAAAATTAAACTTTAGAAGCAGAAATCCCTTCAAAGTCACAGTAAAATAGTTATTAGCCAGGTCTTGGCTATAATAGAAGTGGTGTATATTGACGATTCAGGTCATGATGAAGTCCTGGACAAACGTCTGCTTTGAAGAAGCCCTGAACCACTCATGTGACTGCGGGATGGAGGTATCCTCGTTTTTCAGACTCAATCGGGACACAAGGTACCCATCGCCAGGGGTCAGGGGGTGAAGCAGGGTACACTAGATCCTGAGGATGCTGGAATTTGGGCACTGTTGGGAAGACGTCCCGGCAGCCACCGACAACAAACCTTCAATCTGTCTTTATACTCAGTGGGGGATGGACTCTCTCGTGGCACAGTTAATAGGAGGGTCAGAAAGCTCCTCTGTTTAGGAGGAAATCAGTTTCCGTCCCTTCTACGGTGTGAATAAGTGCTTATTAGATGGGAGGATACTTCTGTTGTAAGGACCAAGAGATGATGGAGAGTCAGAGGCGTGGGGATCAGGGAGAGAAGCACTGCAGGAGAGGCCCTGTCAGGGCTGTAGTAGCATCCGAAGAAACCAGTGTGAGCATTAAAGTCAAACTTCACCCACTTCTCAATTTGGCATTTCTCAGGCTGCACCTGGGTGTGAAAGGCCCCAGAGAAAGCTTCTGGTGTTTTGGAGAATATGGGACATAAACAAGGTCAGCCACAAGCGTACACACTGTTTGGATTTCTATTAAATGGGGGCAAAAGTGAGTAAATGCATAAGGCTGTATTTGGAGGAAGTAAAAGTCATAACGAATAGAAAGCACATTATAAACTTGAAGTGCAATAGAAAAGCTTTTGAGTTCAGTCTGTTATGTAGCTGTCATCTCTCTGATACAGCAGTGAGAAGTCATGACATAGCAATGAGAAATTACCCTCGGTCACAGCAGCCTCGGTCTACCCCTACAATGACTATGTTGGTGACGGCAGGGCACCCCCCCTGCACCCAAACTCCCAGGCCTATGACTGCTGTTTTCTTTGCCTTAGGGCTTATGGGATCTTAGTTCCTTGGCCAGGGATTGAACCCAGGCCCTCGGCAATGAGAGTGCAGAGTCCTAACCAATGGACTGCCAGGGAAGTCTCTGACTGCTGCTTCTCAGCTGAGCAAAGCCTAGAGGTGGTAAAGGCTCAAGTCACAGACAAGGTCATGGAGAAATACTGGCCAACTACCCTTTAAAGGATTCATGCCTTCAGCTTGACTACTCTTTACCTTCTCATCCATGACTGTTCAGATATATATGTGAAAATTGGAGGTATGAAAATCGTACTTTGGTAAAATTTTCCACTAGGTTTTGAGTGAGCATGGAGATAGTTTGGGAGATGAGAAGGCCCAGCTGGGGCTAATGCACCCAGGCAGGCTCTGGATCTCCAGCTGGACACAAGGACCCCAGGTCCACACAGGGATTCCCACACTCGCAGGGGAATTCCCGGGCTCACACAGGGCTCAAGCTCAGGGAGCAGTTTTAAGTTTTAGAATCTCCACCATTCTCAGTCGTGGGATTTTTGTAACAACCTTCCACAGAGGTGGATCAGAAAGACAAAGCTGTGTTTCTCTGAGGTGCAGCCAAGGTAAGGTTGAAGTGAAGTGTTAGTCACTCTGTCCTGTCTGATTCTCTGTGACCCCAAGGACTGTAACCTGCCAGGCGCCTCTGTCCATGGAATCCTCCAGGCAAGGATGCTGGAGTGGACAGGTATTCCCTTCTCCATGGGATCTTCCTGACCCAGGGACCGAACTTAGGTCTCCTGCATTGCAGGCAAATTCTTTACCATCTGAGCCACCAGGATTTTCCTAAATAACTTTTCTACGGAAATAAAAAGCGAGGGGGAAGAGTGAGACAAGGCAAAAACACAAACACACAGATGAAGTCACACAAAAAATCAGTATCTGAGTTCCTACTTGCCTGGGTCTAACCTTCATAGCTTTGAGGGCAGGTGCTTGTCTCAAACAAAAGATCTTCATTATAAATAAATACATATGTAAAATACAGAGGTAACAATGTACAAATGTATGTAAATCCATGGCTTATATTTGCATATATTTATAAATGTATATAAGTATACGTGTAATATGGTATATATATTTGTACGCCTATATTATTACACAAGAGAAAAATGAAGAGAAACACTCAAGTGAGGGGAGAATTATAAAAAAAAAGAAAAAGAAAAAAATGACAAGCTACCACAAGCCACCCCCTTCCCCTGTCCTCTCTTTCTTTGCCTTATATCTATTTATATTTACATTCATTTTGCTGTGGTGACTTTCAAATCTTGGTACAGGAACAGGGAAAGTAAAAGCTCAGAAACGGCTCCATACTTTACATGTCTCGATAATTTACACAGAAATGAAATACTTAAAACTATTGATAAATTTTAGTCTTTGTTTTTTTTTAAATGATTTTGCAAATTTAAGGATCCTCCCTGACAATAAAAACTGATGCTGCCAAGGGCAGTGAACGCATTTCCTTCTTCTAAGACATCTTTTACTCTTTATTTTATTGACATTAAAGCTTTTAATGATATTCTGGCCTGAAGAATTAGGTATGACATAAAGTGTACCAAATTTAGCAAGTGAACATACAGGAAGTGTGATTAAAATTGAATTTTGGATAAATAATAAATAATTTTTGAGTATCAGTGTGTCCCAAATATTGGATATTCATTGCATACTAAAATTAAATATACTAAAAAGTATTTGTTATCTTTCTGTAATTCAAATTTATCTGATCTTCTTCTATTTTATCTGGCAACCCAAGGGGCCATTAAAAAAGTCATACCCACACCATATAGCCTACTGTTTTTGTGGGTGAGCATCAAATATAAGAAATTAAAAAATAATTATCCTAGGATGTCAAAGACAGTAGGAAAAAATTCACCATTTAGTCATCCTCATTAGCATGGCTGAGAGGCAGAACATACAGTCAACGTGGCTTCCCGAAGATTCACACACTTTAGTGTATTCAGCTTTCCTCATTTCCTCCCTTGGCCAACAAGGTCATGCTTTTAGGACAAATATTTCCAGCTCACTCCATTCCATACAAAGATAAAAGACTTCCTTCTAAACCTGATGCACAAGCATGTCCTTCCTTCAGGAGAAAAATCTGGCTACGTTATGGCAGTTTTAGACTCTCTCTCCTAAAAGCTATCTGTGAAAGGAGGGCTATTAATATTCTCCCCATTTCCTTATCTAAGGAAAGAGGGTTGCAGGTGAGGACTCTCCCCTATCAGATTTAGAGGAAGAGCATCAGTGTTTGGAAGGAGTAAAGATCAATATCCATCATGGTGGGTCTGAGACCTCACATCCGGGCTGTATTTCATGAAAGCAAGATGACCATCCTAGCTCCCCGAGGAAAGGTATTTGAAAGACACTGAAGTCTTCTCTGAGTCAAACACTGTTGTGAGGGAGCAACGTCACACCTTATCTACCTGCTCTCCTGTTACAGGCTTTGTGAGTGTGTCACTGCCAGAGCAGAAGTTTTGGAACCTGTTTGGAAATGCCTTAGAGAGCACTGTCTATCCTGAGCTGCGAGGAGATGAAGGTGGAAATTTCTTGGCAGCCTTAGAATTACTGTCCATTTCTCCGTGGCTGGTTTCCCAGTCTGTTTAACCAAGCACTTGCCACATGTTACATCAGGACGAGGCTCAAGCAGTTCAGATGTTGTACTCTGCCTTCTGTGTTCATTTGGGAATGATAAAAAGGGAGGCCAGGAACTCTGTCTTACGAGCAACAATAGATGGGTTACATTATCTGTTCAGATACCTAAGGAGTCTCTGCCTATAAAAATCAGTATATACTTAACATTTGGAAAGCCATACTCCTTTGGAAGTATGTCTGGGCCCTTTATATCCATGAGACTAGCATTAGGGGGGAATCCCCCAGGGGGCACTTACTGATTCCCTAAACACATACTTCTTCAGGGCATGTCAAGTGCCAGCCATTGGGTTAAGCGTTAACTCTATAGCGATGAAACAGTGTACTAAGCCTCTGCCGTCACAGAGCCTTCAGCCTGCAGGAAGAGATGTGCAAAATGATGACAACCATTGCAATGGGTGTCATGACATGAAACCACAGTGCGGGGCCCTGTGGGGAGATGAGGAAGGACCCCAGCTTGGAAGCATCCTTGTGAAAGCTTCCTAGAAGACGCTTATCTAAGGAGAAGGCTAAAAACTCCTTAGGAATCTACCCAGTGAAGTGTGTGTGTTGGTGTGTCTGTCTGTGTGGTATCTGTGTGTGTGTGTGAGTGTGTGTGTATGTGTGTGTGTGTGTGTGTGGTGGTAAAAACAAAGGAGGAAGTGCAATATTTTAGGAATGTAACTATGCAAAGACTCACAAGAAACTAAAATTATTTCACTATGGATAAAGTGTAAAACGAGGTTGAGAGTTTTTAGAGGCAAAGTTGGAGAGGAAGATAGAAATCCGATCTCCAAATCCTTTCCAACAATATTAAGTTTAAACTTTCTCCAGAGGAAAATACTGAGCTTACAAAGGTTTTTAAGCAGGGTAATGGCATAATAAGATTTGTATTTTATAAAAACTTCTCTGGATGCCAAATGGGAAATAGATTAAAGAAAGAGACTGCTTAAGAGATTCTTCCAGTAGAGGAATGATGAGCTGAAAGGCATAGATGCAATTTAAAAACAAAAAAATACTTGAAGAGAAAGAATTTGACTACATAAGGGCACTCCAGTAATTAATAAGACTCCATACTTCCAATGCACGGAGGATGGGTTAAATCCCTGATCAGGGAAATAAGATCCCACATGCCTTGTGGCATGGGCAAAAGATTAAAATAACAAAAATTAATTTGACCAGATAGAATAAAATGGAAAAAAAACTTTCAAAGTAAACAAGAGATATAATGCCCAAATCATGGTTTCTGATATAATTATCAACAAAGAGGGGGTACAACCATGATGTCTTCAAGAAATGGCTAATTCTAGGACTGAGGAAGGAAATTTACAAGATGATCCTCAAGTATCTTGTGCTAAAAAGTAAGGAAATGCCAACAAAACAAATCAAACAAGGAAAACCCCACAATAATAAGAGTATATCAAAGAGACAGAGGAGCTTAGCTACAAGAATTCCCTGAGGTAAAACCAGAACAATTTAAGCAACAAACTAAATAGAGTAGAACTGGATTATAACCAAAAGTGTAAAGTAAATATATCTGTGAGTTCATACTGATATAAATAAATGATTGAATAAATGAAGAGGAGATAAAAAGGAAATACTTCCCAGGCAGAAGACTTCTAAATAATATCTACATATCCAATTCATTCTCAAGATAGTGGAGGATAACTCTCCACTCCTTAAGTGTGGGCTTCTTTCCAAAGACATGATCATGGGCTAGGTGTCAAGGTTAACATCAACAGTCAGAAGTCACACTGATAGTATGTACACCCGATACTACTTTACCACTGTGGTCTTTGCCTCAGAACCTCATACCCCTGTCAAATCATGAAGATAGTACCAATGAAGGGGCATTCTCCAAAATATCTGACCAACACCCTCAAAACTATCTAGATTATAAAAAACAAACCGATTCTGGGAAACTGTCACAGCTAAGAACCCTACAAGACATGGTTAATTGTTATAACGGGGACTTTCCTGGTGGTTCAGTGGTTAAGAATCCACCTTCCAATGCAGGGGACAAGGGTTCGGTTCCTGGTCGGGGAACTAAAATCTCACAAGCCATGGAGCAACTAAGCCTGAGCACCACAACTACTAACCCCATGCACCTGAGTGAGAGATCCTGCAGGCTGCAACAAAGATCATACTTGCTGCAACCAAGAACTGACACAGCCATAAATAAATAATTAAAATAATAATAACTACATTAGTATTCTAAAAATAACAACTGTAATTGACTTCTGGAATAGAAAAAGGATATTAAGTAAAAATTAAAGAAGAATGATCAATTAGGGACTTCTATTAGTAACAACTTATCAATATTATTTCATTACCTGTGACAAATGTGACACACAAACATAAGACATTAATAACAGGAAAAACTAGGCGTGATATACATGAAAACTCTCTGTACTATCTTCACAGTTTTCCTGTAAGTCTAAAACTATTGTAAATTTTTAAAGTTTATTTAATATATACATAAACAGCGGTGATAGAAATGAAAACCATGAATTACTGAGATAAGAAAGAATCTAATTTTTTTCAGCAAGAGTATTTGAAAAGACACCTAAGGTTTTAGGGAGAGCCAGGACATAATATATATTTTACTTAAGTTTGACAGATTAGAGAGAAGAATGTATAGAGCTAAAGAGAACACTTAGGTAATCTAAGTTCATTGTAGTAAGGACTTTTATTTGGGAAAATATCTATAGAGATAGAGAAAATAATCAGTAGAAGAGAAACTATATTCAGTCAGATTCTGGATTGAAGAAAAACATTCTTTTTAGCCCAATGGAAGGAGTGTGGAGAGCCTTAACATAGAGGTACGAGAGGAAGGGCCCGAATGAGATACGATCAGAACGCTTCCAGCATGGCAGTAAGGTTTCCGGCACTGGGTAGATTTTCACACGAGGGAGACAAAGAGACAAGAGCAAAGGTAAGTGACAACTCATGAGTATCAGTTACCGTAGGAAACAAAATACAGTCAAAAGTCTCTTTGAACCCCCTTAAATCATCCATAAAGTATAGTGTATACAGTTGTATGTACGTGGTAGGTGGGGTAATACGTATACAGTATAGTGAGGTAACAGTAATAGAAGAGGGTAATTGTGCTAAGATAATACACATCCCTTAACAACAGAATCCTAATATTCTCACTGTCAGTTATCCTCACCATGATACATAATAAGCATCTCCTTTGAAATAAGTATACACAAAGAGGACTTTCCATGGTAGGTTTAGTTGGGTCTTGAATTTCACTCATTCAGAAAATCTCTTCCTTTGAATTGAATGGATAATCATGTCATATTGAACTATACTTATTCAAATGGCCAGATCTGAGGCTTCCATTTTCACCATTTATGTTCATCCTATATATTATTTCTCTTCTCCTTTCATGTTTCTTCTGACTTCTTTGAATTACTTTAGAATATTATTTTAATTTATCCATTATCTTTTTAGACAATGGATAAATTGCACTTTTTTGGTGTTTTCTCTAAAGACTTTTGTATAGAAACTTTAACTTTTTATTCTATTTAGAATACTGCATCCCTTCCAAAAAAGTGTAAGAACCTTACATTTCCATTCTTTATGTTATACTTTTCTATTGTATTTAATCTACATATGGTATAGAGACAAAGAAGGATATTTTATGATGATAATGTAGTCAATCTAACAATAAAATAAAACAATTTTTATGCCTAACAATAAAGCCTAAAATGTATATGAGGCAAAATTTGACAAAAATGAATGAGAAATGGGCAATTGGACTACAGTAACTAGAAGCTTCAATATCCAGATTTAAATACGGATAAAATAACTAGGTGAAAGATCAACAACAACAAAACCAAAGACTTGAACAACACTATAAATAAGTGAGTTCCACAAAAGTTCAAGATAGTGATCAATATTTTAAAAGCGTATTTCTAAATACTTGAAATAAATAATCCAAAAAAGAAATAAAGTAAACAGTAGCACTTACAATTGCATGAAAATGAATATAATATTAGGTATAAGCTTTATAAAATGTGTATAAGACTTGTACACTGAATACTACAAAATATTGTGGAAGGAAATTTTTTAAAGACCTCATTAAATTCAACAAATCTTGAATTCATGGATTGGAAGACTTTGTACTATTTAAATGGCAATATTCCCCAAATTGGGCCACAGATTCAATACAAGCCTATCAAAGCTTAGCTCTCTTTTTAGAGAAATTGACAAAATGATCCTAAATTTCATATGAAAATGGAAGGGAACCAGAAAATAGGCAAGATATTCTTAAAAATGAACAAAGTTGAAGTGCTTACACATCTTGATTTCAAAATGGGACAATAATCAAGATTGTGTGATGCTGGAATACAAATAGATCAATGGAATAAAACTGGTTGTCCAGAAACTCTCCCACACATCTGTAGTCAACTAGTTTTCAGCAAGGATGCCAAGACAATCCAATAAGGGAATAATCCTTCCAACAATATTCCTGGGACAAACGGATATGCACATGCAGCAGAAGGATGCTGAAATACTAGTACAAAGCATATATATACAAAAGCATATATTATACAAAAAATTAATTCAAAATGGATAAATGCTAAAACTATAAAACTCTTAGAAAATTTGGGGGGAAGCTTTGTGACAATTGGATGAGGGAAGAGTTCTTTAGATTGGATAGCAAAAAAAGGAAAGAAAAAGGAAATATACACATAAATTTAAAATTCAAAATTAAAAATATTTGTGCTTCAAAGGATACTATTAAGAAAATGGAAAAGATAACTGAGAGATGGGAGAAAAAAACTGCAAAGCATATATCTGATAAGAGTCTAGTATCCAGACTAAATAAAGACTCTCACAATCCAAAAATGAAAAAACAACTCAGAAAATTGGCAAAGATTACACACAAGTATTTCCCCAAGAATATATACAAATATACAATAAAAACATGAAAAAATACTCAGTGTCAGCAGCAATAAGGAAAAAGTAAATCAAAACCACAAGGAAATACCACTTTACACCAACTAAATAGTTAGAATCATGAAGATAGATAATAATAAGTGTTGACAAGAAAGTGGAGAAGTTGGAATACTCATTCATTGTTGGTGGGAACGTAAAATGGTGCAGTCACTTTTGAAAACAGGTCTTCAGTTTCTTAAAAAGTTACATGGAGAGTTACTGCATACCTGGCAATACCACCCCTAGTTACATACCCAAGAGAACTGAAAACATGTTTGTACAGAAACTGTAATGTGAGTGTTCAAAGTAGTATTATTTATGACCGTCAAAATGTGTAAACAGCCCAAATATCTATCAGTTGCTGAGTGGATAATCAAAAAGTGATCCATATGATGGAAGATGACTCAGCAATAAAAAGAATGATGTACTGATACATGCTGCAATATAGATGGATTAAAAAAAAAAACCATTATGCTAAGTAAGAAAGCCAGACGCAAAAGTCACATATCATTGTATGATTCTATTTCTGCAGAATGCTCAGAATAGGCAAGTTCACAGAGACAGAGTGTACATTAGTGGTTGTCAGGGACTGTGGCAAGAAGACAGTGGGAAATAATGCTCATGGTGCAGGGCTTTATGGGATGAAGAAATGTTCTGAAATTGTGTTCATGGCAGCACTTCACAAATGGACTAAAAATCACTGAATTATATGCTTTTAAAAGGTGAATTTCATGGCATGTAAATTCTATCTCATATTTTTAAAAACTTGAATTTAAAAAGATCATATGTATTTTTAAAAAAATTAAAAGAAAGTCTGTTATGCTAATATACATATCTATTATGCCTGGCAATTTTCATTCCATCTTGAAGATCTGATTTTCCATCTGGTATTTCTAAACAGCCTGAAGAACTTCTGTAGCACATCCCGCAGTGAAGATCTGCTGGCAACAAACTCTTTAGTTTTTGTTTATTTGAAAATGTCTTTATTACACCTTTGTCTTTGAAGAATATTTTCACTGGTTGACAGGTTTGTTTATTTGCTGCTGTTTTCCTTCCAGATCTTGGAGGAGTTCTCCTGACTTCCGGATACAATTTTTTGTTTGGTTTGTTTTTTATCTTTTAAAATTTGTTTTAATGAGAAATCAGCTATAATCCATATTGTTGTTGCCCTCTGTCTAATGTCTAACTTTTTATTGGCTGCTTTCAAGGTTTTATCCTTTATCTTTTGTTTTCAGCAGTTTGACTATGATGTACATGATGATTCAGCTATAGTTTTCTTTATATTTATTTAACTTAGAGTTCATGAGCTTATTAAATATGTAATTTCTTCTGTCATATACATTATACTTTTTTACATTGCCCAATGCACTACTACTGGGGCATTTTAATATTTTAAAATATTTTTTTTTTCTCTGTGCTCTTTAGTTTGGGTCATTTCTATTGATATAACTTCAACTTTTCTGACTCTTTGGCCAAATCCAATTGGTGTTATAAAGACATTTGATGAGTTTTTATTTTGGATATTTTGTTTTTCAGATCTAAAATTTCCACTGGGTCTTTTTGTTTGTTTCTATTGATCAGATTTTCTACTGCCTAACTCATTATGAGTATATTTTCCTTTCTGTCCTCAAATGTATCCAATAGCTGGATCATCTCAGTGTCAGTCTCTACTGATTGTTTTTTTTTTTTTTTTTTGAATACCAGTCGCATTTTCCTATTTCTCCATAAGCATGTATATTAACTTAGTAATTTATTTTTTGGACATTATGAAATAGTACCTTGTGTAAACTTTGAATTCTGTTATAGTCCTCCAGAAGAAGTGATTTTTATTTTTGTGAAGCAGACAGTGAGCTTAGCCACTTAAACTTTCCCTGATTGTCTGTGTGTTGCAGTGGAGGTATCAGATGAAACTTCTGCTCAGTCCTTACAGCCTTTGCCAGGCTGTTTGGAGTTGGCTTTGTGAATGTGATGTTTAGGTGGCAGGGACAAGTTTAGGAAGAATATAAAAACAGAATTTGAGGCTTCTACTCTGTGGCTTTTCTTTCTTGAATTTTTATTCCAATCCCTAGTGCCATTGTCCCCAAGAGCTATTTTATTCTAGTTCTTCAAGTCATTAAGACTGTAGCTTTTATCTAAGTTTTAGCCAATCAACTTACTGCTGACTGAGGTCATCCCTGAGGGAAAAAGCCATAAAAACTGGGAGGCGCACTCAATGCTGCTTCTTTCTTCCAAGTATTCACTTCTCTCGAGTTCTTGCCTGTTTTTAATGCTCTTCATTGCTTCCAAGTACATGATTTTTTTTTTATATTTACCAGAGTTTATAGTCATTATCAAGCGGTGGGTTCATCTGATAAGAGTTATTCCACTATTAACAGAACCAGACTCCCATGATTGGGTGCAGCAAGAGTGGATTCCATTCAACGAGCAGCCACATTTGGAGAAAATGAGAGACAGTTAGAAACCATGTGTATGATCAGTAATCGCATATATGTGTATGGGCAAGAGTATGTACGTGTGCTGCAGAAGCCAATTTGACTACAAAGTTCTCCACTGAAGAACTTTTATGTTAGAAAGGTACAGCTGTGCACTTGCAATTGAGGGAAGAGAAGTGAGACAAGGAGATAAGTAAGAGGCTGGAGCTGGCCTTTGCCCTTGATGGTTCAAAGCAAGTCTCGAATAATCAAGATGCCTCCAGAGTTCTACTTGTGTGGGTTTGCTTAGAGCTTCCAGTAGAGATTTAGCTTATCCAGACTCAAGTCAAAGAGTGATTTTAAAAGAGCTAAGACTACACTCCTGAATCAAGTCCATACCTAGTCCCTGGAGTGCAGAAGCCCATGGTTCATCAAAAAGAAAAGGGAGAGGACAAAATAAAGCTCTTCTTCATGGGCCCGAGGTAGGGTCAGTTCATCATTAAAGCTGGGCTTGGACAATCTGATGTACCAGATCCCATTCCAGAGCTGCAGCTGTCCACACTCAAAGCACATGGACTTACAGTGAGTAGAGTGTTCCTCTGTGGTTTAGAGCGACCGGACGGAACCCGGATGGAAGACAATACTAAAGGATGTGTTGTGGATGACCCAGCCCAACGCCTGCACTGTGTAAGAGAGGAAACAGGCCCAGAGAGGTGAAGCGACTTCTCAAGATCTCCCAGCTCCTTAATAACAGAGACAAGACTCAACTCCAGATTTTCTAACTGAGTCCACTACCCCGAACCTTGAGCAGTAGCAGGACTTTGTGAAACCACAACCCTCTCCAAAAAAAGGGTTCATAGTGAGCAATGGATGCCCTTCTTTCACAGGTAACCACATAAGAAATCAAGACCTTTACAAAATTTACACACACAAAAATTTACCAAACAGGAGTGCCTGATAACTCATTTTAAATCATTTAACAGTTTGCCAGCTGGTATCTGTGAAAAGCAAGGCTGCGGCTTCACTGAGCCATTAGCTATTTCAGTAAATGCATCATTATTTGTCATACTTTGCAAAAATAGACTCAAAATTCAAGTTATTGCATATTCTTTTTCATTACCCAGGTCTAAGAACCCACTTAGCTAATGGAGGCATCATATATACCTTCAAAATTAAAAAAAAAATGTTAAATAACATTTCTATCAGCAGCACACCACAAACCTCCATACTTATAAAGATACCTTCACTTTTATTATTGTGTACTTGTGTTAAAAATGATTTATTTGTCCTGTTTGTTACACTAAAGAAATATAAATCATTTGGGGATTTTAAGCACATTTTTAAAGTAATGTTAAAATGCTTCCTTTTCCTATTAAGCTTGGAAATTTCCTGAAGTCAAGGACCATGTCTTGTTCATTATTGCATTCCAGCATCAAGCATGATAACATGTAACATATAATACACTTCACCTATGAAGTATTTGTTGAATGACTAGTGGATGAATAAATAAAGAGATTTCTCTTTTAGGTGACTCTATTCTAGCAAAGCATCAGTAGGACTGGATTTCTCCAATTTCATATAGCAGTTTCCGCCTTGGGCATATAGCCCTTCAAAAATTCCAGACACAGTTTACCAGAATTCCTACTGTTTCTTCCCTTACATTGACCTCCACTAGAAAAACCTTGGAGAAGGCAATGGCAACCCACTCCAGTACTCTTGCCTGGCAAATCCCATGGACGGAGGAGCCTGGTGGGCTGCAGTCCATGGGGTCGCTAAGGGTCGGACACGACTGAGCGACTTCACTTTCACTTTTCCCTTTCATGATTTGGGGAAGGAAATGGCAACCCACTCCAGTGTTCTTGCCTGGAGAATCCCAAGGACAGGGGAGCCTGGTGGGCTGCCATCTATGGGGTCGCACAGAGTCGGACGCGACAGAAGCGACTTAGCAGCAGCAGCAGCAGCAGCAGCAGGAAAACCTCATTTTCTTGGGGGAAAAGTTCTCATGTGATGATAATTTCCAGTAGCAGAATCTATTTGAAAAATAGATCAAAAGAGTAGGATAGACTATTTGTGTGTGTGCGTTTTCCTTCCTGTATCTCAGTGCATTTATATACATAGGATACAGCAGAGATCTTCAGGGTAAAAGCTTTTCACAGTATTTCACTTGCCACCACCCTGCTGTGGCCTTCTTGAAGATGGGAGAATGTCTTCTTTTATATTCCAGGACAATGCCATCTTTATACGCCAGGATTTATCACAAAGCCTGGTATATGCTAAGTGTTCATTAAATATTAGTCAAAATAAGGTAGTGAACAAAAATACCAGTAGGCAGGCTCTCCTTTGAATAAATCTGACATTTTTTTTGGTATGCCTTAATCTCCGTTTTCACCGTCCACTTTGATAGAATCTATCTGTTGCAGAAAATTAGGTCTATCTGTAGCAGCTTTGAAAAAAATCAACACATGATTTTTTTTTTTTTTTTTGCATGGAGTTAAAGCTATCATTTTAGAAACAAAGAAAATAGTTTTCCACTTGTTAAAAGACAGGTTTCTCCTGTCTTTGCATCTTTGCACAAAGCATCCCTTATTTTGTCAAATGACAAAGCCCGACTAACAAAGCCCACAGCTATTGGAAGAGTCAGCATGGCAGATACATGTTCCTAGAACCTTAGGACAACATTGTGCTGAGCTCTTACTAAATACTAGCCTAGTTCTGGAGCTTAAAGTAAACAATAGAGACCTTCAGTCAATACTGAGGAAGAGCCTTAGAGCACCGAGGAAGGAGAGCAGCTTCACATTGACACTGTCAGCTTCCTCGGGGTAGCCAAAACAGGCATCTAAAGAATACTTAAGTGACCTGGATTTTTGGTGGGTGTGTTTTGATGTTGTTTTTGCCCTTTTCTTGGTCGACATCTCAAAACCAAGGACGCTGGTCCACTGTGTCAAATTTAAGGCCGTTTCCAACGTATTGTCCCTACTCTGAAATTAGAAATGCAAGCCGCTGTCTTTGATAAGTTTGCCCACAATGCATAAAGGGAGGCAGAATGATTCCTTTGGAACAACCAAGCTCATCTATTTTGGAAGCTAGTCAGTGATGATGAAGAGTTAACCCAGCTTCTTTAGACAGGGTCCCATCCATTAGAGACATGAAGAACAATAATGGACCAAAATCTGTCACAGCTGAAGAAAGAATGGCCTGATAGGATGTAAACAGACTGCCATGAGTGTTCATCAACTACATTTCTTGCTGGATTTGAGGGTGAACAAAAATTTCACTTATTATTCATATTACTCATTAAATTTCTATTTTTCCTATTAGTGTTCCCAAGGCCTTGCCAGGGTGTCTTTCAGAATTCTAATGCTCTGATCCCTCTTCATTTGACTGGGGTGGGGAAGGTAGAGTCTACTGAACCATGCAAAGAGAAATATGTGTTATCTTTCAGGGGGCCCATTTCTCCCCTCCCCCTGCTGGACCTCAGGCCCCTCAAGCCTTCACAGTGCCCTCTGCATCGATTCTATTTAGTTTCCCGGCCTCCTGAATCCCCCTACTCCAATCCATCACACAGCAATCCTCGGAAAGCACAGATGAAGCCAGTCATCTTCCTACTTAGAAAAAAAAAATGTCATGGCTAGCAAATAAAGTTCAGCTTTGCCTGACATGGAAGCTATTTATAATTTGGTTCCAATTTATTTTCTCAGCTTCATCTCACTCACACATCTAATTCCACTGAACTTGACTGCTAATGGTGCTCACACTTCTGCCACCCCTCTGCACCTTTAGTCACACTGGTCCTCTGCTCTCAAGAAACTGGTCATCAGTTTCCACATGTCCTGATGCTGACTCCAGGTTGGAAGTCATCATTCCTCTATTTTCAATTCTCCAAAACTTCGTACTGGTTTGGCTTTTAAGCTCTGTTTTTTGTTTTCATATTTTGTGTTATATTTACTTTAATAAACATATTATTTAGCTCTTCCCCTTGTTCTCAAGACTTTAAACTCTTTGAGGTGAGAGGATGAGTCACAGACATTTGAATATTCCATGTAATTTTAGGCACAGAGCCTGGTACATAATAGGTACTTAGTAAGCATGAATGAATGAATGATTGAATGAAAATGATTTCTTCCATATCACCCTATTTTTCCACACCAGTAGTATGACAGGAACATGAGCCATTTAAGCAGTTTAATTATCTAACCCAAAATGTGGGCTCTGAAGATCAGAGTGAGTCTAGATGCAACAGCTGAGGTGTCAAAACACATTAAAAATAATAATGCAAAAATAACCAGGTGTAATCTAAGCTGAGCATTTTCTTCTGGCACCTCTTCCCCTACCATTCAATTTAGAATTATGTTCTATAATTATCATATCTGCTTAAAGGTCCTATTTTCTGCTGATTCTCAACTAGATAAAATGCATACAGTTCTCCAAGATTGAAAATATTTCTAAGAGGAAAGAACTAAGGCTTTAGTTTTCACTTCTTAAATGGAATAAAAAGACACCTCACTTAACATAGGAATTTTTTTAATCAAAAATTCAGCACTGGGAAATGTTCAGTCATCCATCTGAGACCCACAATCCTGAGAGCACCAGAGAAAAGTGGGATTGCTTAACAAGTGTAAGGCCACTCAAGTGCGTGGCCACCACTCAGGACCTTCCATCAAGGATACATTGTTCTGGATACTGTAGGTGATGCAAAGAATAATAAGTCCATGAATGGGTTAAAAGTGAGGTAGGAGACAGACGGGCCCCTGGACTGGACAACTGGTGATTGATTGTCAAGTGGAGTAAAGCTGAAATTTTGTTCTCAGCCAGACACTCCAAGGACAAAGCTAGAGGCAGAAGCTGAGCTCTGCTGAGGTAAAGAGATACGGTGCTCACTCCTGAGGTCAAGGAAAAAGTCCCTGTCTGCACATGCACAGAAGGCTTCTTGGGGGTCAAAAAGGGAGGAGGTGCCACCCCATAATAAGTGTGGGCATGCACCCACAGACCTCTGTGGTGGGATCCATCTTAGCAAAAAGTTGCACATGCCTATTGGGGAGGGTCCTAGGCCCCGTCAGGAGTGAAAAGATGAAAGAGGTATTAATAATTGGCCAAAGGTACACAAAGACCCAGAAGGACTGTCCCATCTAAGTGATTTAAATCACCTCTTTACTGAGCTCCTCACTCGGAACGCCTGCTCTCCTCTCCGGGTGTGTATTTCTGCCTAGCTTCCATCTTAAATAAACTGTTTCTCCGTGTGCTCTCCCATTTGTTATGCTGTGGCTCTAATAATAAACTCGTACCTGTTTTTTACAGTGTTTGCCTCGCTGAAATACTTCCACTTTCAAATGGGGAAAAAGAGCCAGGGCCGCTTTGCTTCTAGCCTCTGGCCCCTGGTGATCTTGCAGCTAGGATTCCTGGTTTTCATCCAGGCTACACAGGTTCAAATCCTGGACAGGGAATTAAGATCTCTCCTCGGGACTGCTTACTGCTGTCTCTCCGAGATCATAAGCATCATGGCAGGTAACACCAAATGCCCAGCCCACAGTTCACACTTCAGCAGAAGTTTCTGATGATATCTGGGTACCCAGCCTGGCCAGTTAAGAGTCAGTCGTGGGCAGGATTTGCCTCCACATGGAAGGGACAGCTGTCCACGGCTCTGGAGGACCAGCTGGCCTCCAAACTTTGTTGAATTCACATCCAATTCCTTTCTCATTTTTTGGCTTTACTGATATCCTCCCTGCCACTGCTTCCTTTTGTTCAAGTTGATGCAATTTCTCATTGGATTAAATTAGAAGCTTCCCAGTAAAAAATTCCCTGCCTCCCAATCACCTCCCTTCTAATCCAGCTGCCTTATTGCTGTCTATAGACATCTCTTTCAAAACCACAAATACAAACATGTCATTTTCATGACAAAGGTCTAAGTTACTCCCGATAGCCCTCAGGGTTCCGTATTGGACTGTCACGGTGATCTGACTTTCTCTGGCCACTTCTCCCATTAACCCTAAATGTGGCCTTAAGCTCCTCTCACTTGGTGCTCCTCACCAGCCCTGAGACTATCACTGTTCTGAATTTTTTTTTTTTTCTCACCATAATTTATTTGGGGCTTACCAGGTAGCACTAGCGGTAAAGGACCTGCCTAAAATGCAGGAGATGTAAGAGATCAAAGTTCGATCCCTGGGTTGGGAAGATCTCCTGGAGGAGGATCCCACTCCAGTATTCTTGCCTGGAGGATCCCACGAACAGAGGCGCTTACAGTCCACGAGGTTGCACAGAGTCGGACACGACTGAAGCAACTTAGCACGCAGCAGGCAAGCTGCAACCACCCCACACATCTCCTCCAGGGGGCGCTGCTGTCCCTGGTTCCCATGGTTCCCTGGTTCTCTGTGGGGATTCCATCTTCTGCCTGGAGCGCAGCACTAGGTGGCCTGACCTGCACATCTTTCAGTATCCTTCAAGGCTCACTTGATCCCAGGGTACATTCCCAGGAATGACAGGAGCAGGACCTGTTCTTCGACAGAGGGAAGAGCCTGTGACCCACAGTGGAAGTGAACCAAGCCCTAAAGTATAGAAAGGTGAGACATAGGGTTCTCGCTACTTATCTTATACACAGTATCAATAGTGTACACGTATCAGTCACCATCTCCCTATTCATCCCAACTCCTTCCCCACTTAATGTCCATGTTTGTTCTCTATACTGTCCATTTCTGCTTTGCAAATAAGTTCACCTTTACCATTTTTCTAGATCTATTAATGCACTGATACATGGTTTGTTTTTACCTTTCTGACTTACTTCACTTTGTATGACAATTTCTATATCCATCCACATCTCTGCAAATGGCACAACTCCGTTCCTTTTTTTTTCATCACTGAGTATTGTTCCACCACACACACACACACACACACACATACACACCACATCTTCTTTATCCATTCATATGTTGATATTCATCTAGGTCGGAGAAGGCAATGGCACCCCACTCCAATACTCTTGCCTGGAAAATCCCATGGATGGAGGAGCCTGTTAGGCTGCAATCCATGGGGTCGCTAAGAATTGGACACGACTGAGCAACTTCACTTTCACTTTTCACTTTCATGCATTGGAGGAAGAAATGGCAACCCACTCCAGTGTTCTTGCCTGGAGAATCCCAGGGACGGGGGAGCCTGGTGGGCTGCCGTCTATGGGGTCGCACAGAGTCAGACACGACTGAAGTGACTTACTATAGCATAGCATTCATCTAGGTTGCTTCCATGTCCTAGCTATTGTAAATAATGCTGGAATAAATATTTGGGGTGCGTGTTTTTTTTTAATTACAGTTTTCTCAGGGTATATGCCCAGAAGTGGGATGGCTGCATCTTACATTATCTCTATTTTTAGTTTATTAAGGAGCCTCCATACTGTTCTCCATAGTGGTTGCACAATTTACATTCCCACCAACACTGTAGGGGGGACCCTGAGGAAAGGTGGAACATTTGAACACACAAGGAAGATGAGCTGCAAACACCTGTGTGCACTTAGAATAAATCACAGCTTCTTCCAACAACCTGCTAGGATCTACGCAGTGTGACCTCACCTAAATCCAGTCTCACTTTTTACCCCTCTCCTGTCATTAGCTTCAGGCCCTCTGCCTACCACAGGACCTTTGCATCTGCCAACACCTCTGCTTGAAGGAGCAGGTGCTTTATGTTGGGATCCTTCGCCTCCTTCACAGGTCACAGTTCAACATATCAGCTTCTCTGCGTGGCTGTCACTAACCTTCCCATCTAAAGGAAACTACCGCCCTCCCATTCGTGCTTGTCATCAGCTAAACATATTTTGTTTCCTGCTTCTTCTCAAGATAGGAACCTTATCTTCTCATTCCCTGCAGTATTTCCAGTACTTCATGCCTGGTACCTAGCAGGTATTCAGTGTTAGTGGAATGAAGTGGGAAAGAAATGAAAAAGTAAAAGAAGGCGTCAAAGAGGAAATACAGAAGTGACAGATAACCAGCTGTCTGTTTCTAAAATCTGGACCTCGAGTCACTGATCAGAAGGTCTGGGTCCATCATCTCACAGGGAGACTGGGTGCCCCTAAAACAGCCGGAAACTCCAGTAATTAATAATTTGGCTCCCAAGTCTCTGGAATCCCCAAAGGTATTGGAGTGGCCATGCCCTAAGGGAGAATGGGTGTCAGATGAATAAAGGATTGTTGAAAACTCACATGGAGATGCTTAAGCAACCTGCCCTGTCTCTGTCAGTTCCACCCATGACATCCATCAAGTCCTGGGCAGAGGACCTCAGAGAAACTATTTTCTGTTGATCTGGTTCTCGTGAGAACAGGCAGAAATCTCTGTTAGATTTGTTTAAAACAAAATCCATGACTTGACGTGTTTTTTGTACATATTAATTCCACCTGTGGGTGAGATGTTTTTCACTCCAAAGTCAACAAGTGTGCAGTTTGTCACATGGGTCAGTCATTTGCCTGCATTATGACTATGGTGGTTTAATAGTGTCCACGTGTTCTCTCATAACCCTCTCTTCAGGGACAGAGGTGAATTCCCTACCACCACTTGAACAGTCACTGGCATTGACTTCTAGGGCTTCCCTGGTGGCTCAGTGGTAAAGAAACTTCTTGCCAATGCAGGAGACCCAAGAGACATGAGTTTGACCCCTGAGGTTTGGAAGATTCCCCTGGAGAAGGAAATGGCAGCCCATTCCAGTATTCTTGCCTGGGAAATCCCATGGACAGAGGAGCCTGGAGGGCTATACAGACCATGGGATTACAAGAGTCAGACATGACTTAGCAACTAAACCACCACCATCACCATTGACTTCTAGCCTATAAAAAGCAATGGAAGCAAGACCACGTGACCTTGGAGCATCCTAAAAAGAATGGCCTCCACTTGAGGCTCCATGGGAAGCCAGTAACCACAGCGTGGGCACCTTCAAAATTACTGGGAGAGGCCCACGAAGAGAAAAACCGAGGTCTCCTGCATCACATGAGTGAGTCACCTTATATTTCTTTTTTAATTTGACTCTTGAAACTGACATGTCACTGTCTCCTTGGATACAGTTACATGAGTTTTGACAAACAGACACATACAGCCACATAGCCGTATCAAGATCCAGAAAGTTCCATGACCCCAAATGCCCTCTTGCGGTCCCACTGTAGTCGACTCATTCCCCTCGCCCCCAGGGACCAGCAAGCACTACTCTGCTTTCTGTAATGGAATGAACCACCTTTCAAAGCAGAACCGCAGCCCAGGCTGAAATCTCAGCTACACAGGGATGAGAAATCTCAAGTCAAGATCACCCAGTAAGCCACTCCCAAATCGCCCCCTGGAAACCTTCGGAGATAATAAAGGTCTACAATTTTTTAAGCCACGAAGTTTTGAGGTAACTGTCACACAGCAATAGCTGCACTGTTTGCCTTTGGAAACTCTTCAGTTTTTTAACCTAGAGTGCTTTTCCTTCTTAGAGAAGCCCCCAAGCTCAAGGCCCCTGCCCAGGTACCCTAGGTGACCTGAAAGTGGAGGAAGGTCACTGAATGCTATGACCAAGCTCGTCTTGTTTTGTTGTTCAGATGCTCAGTCATGTCTGACTCTGCGACCCCATGGACTGTAGCCTACCAGGCTCCTCAGTCCATGGAATTTTCCAGAGACGAGTACTGGAGTGGGTTGCCATTTCCTTCTCCAGGGGACCTTCCCAACCCAGGGATTGAACCTGGGTCTCCCGCATTGCAGGCAGACATTTTACTGTCTGAGCCACCTAGACTTTCCTAATTCAGTAATGTCTGCTTGCCAGACATTATTTAAGAAAATGAACAGCCAAGACATAGGCTAAGACAAAATATTCATAATGGGTATATTTGTATTGATAATATATGGACACCTTCCACTTACTACTCAGTAATAAAAAGGCAGGCAACCAATTTTTTTTTAATTGGCAAAAGACATGAATAGACAATTCACAAATGTAGATATACAAATGACCAACATTTAAAAATGTTTGACACTATTAACCTAAAAGGAAACACAAATTAAATTCATAGTGACATGCTCTCCTACACCCAGTAGAATGGCTATTATTTGAAAGACAAATGTGGTGAGGATGTGGAATTCATGTACATTGCTTTAGGGTGTGCAAAATAATGCAGCTACTTGGAAAACATTTTGGCAGTTTCTTATACAGTTAAAAATGCACCCAACTTATGACCCAACAATTGTACTCTGAGATATTTAACAACAGAAGAAAAAACATCTGTCAACAACAAAAATAATGTTCAGGAAAGCTTTATTCAACATACCACCCGCCCCCCACCCAAAAAAAAGGGAGATGATGCATAAGCCAAATGCAGGATTTCTGTCTAGAAGAAATCCACTCAGTGATAAAGAGCAAGAAGCTACTTGCTTTCTATGCAACCAGTGGATCCATTTCAAAGCAATATCAGAAACTCGATCCAGAAACATGCATACTTTCCATGGTCATTTATACAAAGTTTTAGAACAAGCAAAACTAAGCTATGGTGAACCAAAGAAGAAAAGTTGCTGGGAATCTGGAATGGGAGGTTAGGGTTGACTGCGAAGGGGTACATGGCAACGATGTCATGATGGGAAAGGTATGGATGTTAATAGGAGTGTGGGTTACACAGGCATTTGCGTGGTTAAAATTCAATGAACTGTATAACACAGTATCTCTGCATTTCACCATATACAAAATATATGTCATTTTTTTCAGTTAGACAAAAAAAATCATAAGTAATTTCTTGTAAAAATATTCAATCGGGATCCTTTTAGACATGAAAGTGCTGTGTTTAAAATGCAGAATTTTCAATGATTTATTTAAATCCTGCTTTCTCTATTTATTCATTCATCCAGCAATCATTGAGTACCTACTCTGTATCTGTCACTGTTCTAGGTGTTTCTGAACATATCAGTGGGCAAAACAGACATGGAACCCTGCTTTTAAGTTGCTAACAGTCTATAGGGGTAGGGAGAAATCAGGAAAACCAAATTAAATGGGTAAATGTGGTGTCTAAAATCTGAGAAGTGCTAAGAAAGAGAGGAAGCCTGTGACATTGCCATGTCATCCTCTAGATGCTTGACAACGTTTTTTAAAAAATTATAGATATGCCTGTGTTTACTGATTCGCATTTTATCCTTTGTTAATTGATGGATCACGCACTAGAAGATTTCCAGAAATAGCAGACAGTGCGTGCGTGTGTGTGTTTTAAAACTTGCTGGGTTATCATCATTGCTTTATTCCCCAAGCTTTTGCAATATTTAATGCCTGAAAGCATATATATCAAGATGTCACCTGGGGTGAGTAGAAAGGTTGGTTTCAAGGACACTGTGTTCAATGCAAATCCCATTTCGTGTGCTACTGAGTCAGAATCACACTGAGTTATCAAGTCCTGGAGCAGCTCTTTTTGTCTTCTGTATAAAAAGACCAACCACTCAAATGTTACAGAATTCAGACACCCAAATCATTAAGATGTGGTTGTACATAAAAGAGGCAGCCCTGATAATTCAAAACAGACAAGAAGAATGTGCTCTAGGAATCATTCTTCTCCAAATCATAGAATCTGGCACAAAACATAAATAAAGCCCTCTTTTTCTCCTTCGGTGCCTGCCATGAAGGAGTCACTGAGCAGACTTGTTATCTGCCAGGAACAGCGAGTTGTGGAGAGGCCTTCAGCTAAAAAATAACTCCTCCTGTATTTTTTAACAAGGCAGAGACTGAGAACACAAGTAATTCCCCAACAGACAGCAACAGGACCAACCATTCAAAAGCATCTGCTATGTGATTATCCAACACACCAAAATATTAAGCTCCATGCTGGTTCTCTTTAGCTACAAGACCTACACAAAAATAAAGTGGTTTTGCTCTTTGCTCTTATTTCTTGTTTTTAATCATGTATCTTGGAAAACTCAGTCTCTCATTAGGCTCCATAGATGTCCTAATGGACCTCCGATCTTAAATCTATGCCGTATCACAGGATTCCTCCATGACAATGTGTTTATTTGTCAGTTACCTCTTACGCACTCCTCTCTTTTACCAGAATGTGCATGGTTCTGCTCAAAGGGAATGCCTTCTCATCTGTTAAAATGCCACCCACATTTCTAGTTCCAACACAAGTCCCTTTCTTTAGTGAAGTCTTCCC
The DNA here is from genome assembly GCF_003369695.1 of Bos indicus x Bos taurus. Taxonomy (NCBI): domain Eukaryota; kingdom Metazoa; phylum Chordata; class Mammalia; order Artiodactyla; family Bovidae; genus Bos; species Bos indicus x Bos taurus. The sequence goes on from NC_040102.1 coordinate 35,187,500, forward strand.
CAACCAACACAGTTAGAAGTGACCCGTTCTTCCTCTCAGCTCACTCAGCATGATCTTCTATTCCACTTATTTGATCTAGACATGTTCTGGGTTCATCCTCTTAGAGGCTCATAGCCCAATCAGAGTGATAAGAATTGTAGGCTCCACAAACCAAACCCAATTTAAACCCAGGTTGCATTCTCAAAAGTGATTTGCAAATTCTGTTATTACAGTTATTAGGATGGATGATCCCCAGGTCAGTCCCTAAAAGAGTATCTAACCCATAAAATATCTGAGATACAGTAGAACACCCTTTGTAGAATTATGTTTCTGAGAAAATGCATTTCTACTTCTACAATGCCAACATCAGCTGATCAAAACTGTGTAGGTGATCCAAAACTGCTTGAGTGGTCGCTGACGATCCAATACTCTACTAGGTCCCACAGATTGGTTTCTGGCTTCCTTAGGAATCCATAGGACTGATCCTCATCCTATGACTTACAAGTCTCCACTTCACAGCTTCTGTAAAATCTCACATGGACTTCTAATGCTCTGTGGTTTCCCAGCAACAGACAATATGTGTCAGGTGGGGGAATGGAAGGAGCCAAGTATTGATTCCACACTGGTCCACAGCACTGTCTTACCTCAACTTCCTAAAATGCATGCAAAGCTCTTGGGCTTACTTCAAGCCATGAAATAGAGTCAACAGTTGGCTTTGTTTCAGCTGACTTCATAAAAGCACACAAATTTAAAACAAAGATAATGGCATTTGGCCTTTGTTGCATCTGCTCCCTTACAATTCATGTACAAAAGCATTTATTTGATAAGGTGCTTAAAGATAAGGCAGAAGGAAAAACTCTGGTTCATGGATGGACAGCTCTGATCTGAAACACAATCAAAATCTGACGACCCTAAACACTTAGAAAGGAGATGGCAAAATGTAATTTTATTTCCATTTCTGTTTTCTTCTATTCTTTTTGGAGAAGCCTAGAATTGTCCTTAGTAAGCAAAGCGATAAGAAGAATCATCCTAATTTGTGAAAACACCACCCTTTCTCAGAAAGCCCAGTTCCATGGCAAAAAATAGAAGTTTCTCTTACCTCTTAGTTCGCCCATATCCAGAGTTGTCCCCAGCTGCTCTAACAAAGCAACTCTTGCCGCATTCTTTTTGTGCTTCTTACCATCGTAATGCTGCTGGGCCATCAGAGGATTGTTGAACCAGGCTGCACAGAGTCCACAGTATCTGTCTGAATCTCTTCTTTGATAGGGAGATGGAACCACTGGAGCAGTGTCCACCCTCGGAGGTTTAAGTGAGCTCAGAGGTGTGGCTGGGGAGAAAAAAAACCGGAGAGAACCACAAGCCAGGTTAGTCCCTTCCTGAGTGCATGCCTCCTTGGTAGCTGAAGATGGAAGAGTCTCACGTTCATTCTAGAGCTCAATAATCCAAGAATTGGGGAAAGGGCATGAAAGAGAACAGAAAAGACCTTGACTGAAGAATCTTGAGGGCCAGGGTATCATTAACAGCCAAGAAGGCCGAAGCCACTTAAAGCCATTTACTTCATGAGTGTGCTTCACGGACTGAAAACACCAACATCACCTGTAGTTTATTGAAGATGCAAATTTCAGGCTCGGCCCTGGACCACTGGATGAGAGCGTACATTTATGAGAGCTTCAGGTGACTCATGCAAATTAAATTTGGAAAGCACTGAATTAGGATTCAGTGGTCCTCATCCTTGACGGAGCGTTAGATCACCTGGGAGGGGTTGAACATTTTGCTTTTGAACCTGGGCTACAATTAAAAGTTCCTAGTTTACTGCGGTCAGAGATTGCAGTCTGTTATGGTTTCATCTGATAGTTCGGGAGACCACTCTTTAGGAGGAAAGAAAGGTTCTGTTTTTGTTTTTAAATAAACTCTTGGAGGTCAAGAAATGATTTATTAACCAAAGCCAAAACTTCAAGTAAACATTGAACAATCAGGACTTGAAATGAATGAATCAGACATCTGTGTGCTATAAATGGATATAACTAATAAATAAGGGATTTGCCAAAGTGATAGAAGCAGATCCATCAGTTGCATAGATTATATCAATTGACAAAGTCATGCTAATTTTATTATCAGTTACTATGTTTATTGTGAGAGGTTATTTTCAACCCAAATCTGCTAAAATAGAAGTTGAAAGTACAATATTTTTTTAGACCAAAAGACAAACACTATAGAGCAGATGTTGCTTATCTAAACTGAAAAGATGGGACTATCACTATTTTGAGATACACAGCCTCAGCTATTAGCACATTCCATTGTGACCTTACAGTTATTTTGGGTTCAGGGAGGGGAAAAAAGAATCTAACTTGTAAGGGTTTACTAACAGAAAACATAATTAACTTTTTTAATGCATTACAACATTGAGTTGCTTGCATCTTTTCAATAACTATGAGTTGGATTACTGTCCTTCTCAGATGATGGACTTCGGAGATGTCAAAGTTTTTTTTTTTTTTTTTCTTTTTAAAAATAGTTATTTATTTGCCTGGACCAGGTCTTAGCTATAGAATGTAGGATCCAGGTCACCAACCAGGGATCAAACCCATGCCCCAGATCTTCCATGCAGAATGTAAAAATAATGCAAATGAACATTTATGCAAAACAGAAACGAATTCACAGTCTCAGAAACAAACTTGCAGCTACTAAAGGGGGACTGGAGGGACAAATGGGATTCATACACGCAAATTACTACACGTGAAACAGATAAGCCTCAAGGATTTACTGTACAGCATGGGGAATTATACCCAATATCTTCTAATCATCCAAAATGGAGTATACTCTGCAAAAATACTGAATCATTATGTTGTACAACTGAAACTGACACAAATTTGTAAGTCAACCATGTCTCAATAAAAGACAAATAATTGATATACAAATAAATACTTGCAAAAGGACATTTTAATTCAGAAAACGTCTGCATGTCACAATACCTAGAGAACCTTTTTGGACCTACCCAGAGATTTCACCATTCGGGAAGTTTTTAGCTACTCTGGATGAAACCGAGTGGTATTATTTCTATAGGGGCTTACGAGAAATAAGACGTCTCTTGAAAGCCTCATTGCCAGACTTAGTAATACATCACCCGGTGATGATAAAACTCTAGCTGGGGCTGTACCGCTCCTGCAGGCACGCAGAATCACTCTGCTCTGACTTAGAAATGCTAATAAAAGCTACAAATATGCAATTGACCTGTAATATGAAAGGACTTCTATCCACTTTTCTGAAGGAAATTGGATCTTTCTTCCAAAGTTTCCAGCATCTTTATCAATTTCTGAGGATTTATGGCCATCTATGGTTTTGGATAGACATGAAAAACGTATCAAATGTTTGCAGTCTGAATGGATGCTGACTCGTGAAGCATAATTTGCTTTTCTGTAAACTGGACCCTAAAAAACATTTCAGAATTGATTTTATCAATTGATACCTTACATACCACATTCTGGCAGGAGCGACACACCATAGAATTTTCATCAAATAAGATAATCTTATCTTGTGCATAAGAAAGTAGTTTAATGTTGCATTTGCGTGGGAGCTTCTTCTCTTTAATAATCCTACCATCCTGGTACAGACCCAGAGTTTAATTTTTCTTACGCCTCTATGTCTAACTGTCTTCATCAATCGAAACTAAGTTTATATTCCCTATGTGCGTGTTAGTCGCTCGGGTTGTCTCCAACTCTGCAAAGTCAGAACTGTTATCACACCAGGCTCCTCTGTCCATGGGATTCTCCAAACAAGAATATTGGAATGAGTTGCCATTTCCTACTCCAGGGGATCTTCCCAACCCAGGGACTGAACCTGGGTCTCTCACATTGCAGGCAGATTCTTTACCATCTGAGCCACCAGGGAAGCCCATATCCCCTACAGGCAAACAAAGGCAGTAGCTGGGAATGAAAACAGCTTTGACTCAAAATTGGAAATCAAAGTGGAATTGGACCCCCACCACTCCTGAACTGCGTGACCTTCAGCCAATCTCTGATGCCTCTGGTCTCCACAAGGGTCTCTCTGCATATTTCAGAGACTACAAATAAGGCATCTTTTTCTGGAAATTTTGCATTCAAAAAGGAAGCCATTTTCCTCCGATTCGTTGATCACAGTATCCAAACCCTCAATGTGGCTTTTGGCAGGGTACCAGTGTATCTGTGACTGAGAGGGTTCCCAAGACATGGGGCTTTCAGAGCTAAAATGGGAAAGTGAAGTGAAGTGAAAGTCACTCAGTTGTGTCCGATCCGTTGTGACCCCATGGACTATACAGTCCATGGAATTCTCCAGGCCAGAATACTGGAGTGGGTAGCCTTTCCCTTCTCCAGGGGATCTTCCCAACCCAGGGATCGAACCCAGGTCTCCCACATTGCAGGAGGATTCTTAACCAGCTGAGCCACAAGGGAAGCCCATAATGGGAAAAGATCTGAGCAAACGGGGATGAGTTGATCACCCTAGCCTCTGGGATCAGACCTGATTTAGCATCCCACTGGAGAAAAGAATTAAAAAAAAGTTCAGAAATAACTGCTTAGGAGACTAGAGCAGGTTTTCTTTCAACCAAGCAGAGAGGATCCATTGATAGTTCTCAAAGGCTTACCCGCTAGATCGCTAAGTGGGTGTCCTTTGCCAGAGAAGGCAGTAACACAATCTCCAGGAAATGGGGTAATGGTGTTCTCACTGACCTGTCTGCCTTCCGGTCCAGAGTCACAGGAAGACCTTCAACCCCCACACCCATCCAAGTGAGGCTTCACTAACATCTCTTAGTTCCGACACTTTGTCTCTCTCTTCCTCTCTTTCTTCTTTTTTCCTCCTTTCCTCCTTTTCTCTCTCCCTCTTTCATTCATTCTCACAAAGAATTTAGGGGCTTTTGAAATAATTCTGTAAATGGATGCATTTAAAAACAGGTGGTTTTCTACCAACTGAAAAAGACACACACACCTCAATGTTCACAGCAGCATTATTTGCAACTGCAAATACACGGAAGCAACCTAAGTGTTCATTGACAGATGGACAGATAAAGAAGATGTGGTACATATATGTACAATGGAATGTTACTTAGCCATTAAGAGGAATGGAATTTTGTCATTTGCAGCAACATGGATGGTCTTCAAGGGCTTTATGCTAAGTGAAATAAGTTAGACAGAGAAAGACAAATACTGCATGATATCGTTTATATGTAGAAGCTAAAAAAATACACTAAACTACTCATAATAACAAAAAAGAAGCAGACTCACAGATACAGAGAATGAACCAGTGGTTACCGGTGGTAAGGAGGAAGGTGTGATACAGGGCAGGGTGTGAGAGGTACAAATTATTTGGTATAAGACAGGCTCAAGGATATATTGTATAATATGGGGGAAATAGCTAATATTCTGAAATAACTAAATGGAAAGCAACCTTTAAAACTTGTATAAAAATTTAAAAAATAATAAAGTCCATAATACATTCCCCCAAAAAGTATGTGCTTTTCTTACTTAAGAGTTTTTGTCCACAATACTGTCTTCCAAGTTTTGTGATATTATGCAGTTTATTCTGTCTGCCGTTGTATTGTTTTTTAAATATTTGAGCTGTCCCCAAATCCAGCTTGACCAATGGGGCAGCTTGGAGCTCGGGAGATACATCAGCCAGTGCAGGACTCCTAATTAATAAGCCAAAAAGGAGATGGCAGCGATCAGCTCTCCTGACTTGAGACCCAGCACCGTATTTCAATGTCAACTAGTTTCCAGTGATGGCAACGGTGCTACAGGCCAAATACTAACAGATAAACTTCAGAGTCAGAACACATTTCCCAGGCTTCAGCATCTGTTCTCAGTAGGGATTATTTGAAAATATGCATGTTCTCTTAAAATAATTTTCCTAATTTCCAGGCCCTATGATAAACTGCCTTTCCTTTCTCTGTCTCTCTCTCTCTCTTTTCCTATCCTAAACCAAATTCATGACAGGAGGAATTCTTCTTCAAGTATCACTGTTTTTTGCACACGCTGTTGACAGTTCAGTGTGACCAGGTCACTTAGGGCCTGGCTGCAAAGCGGCTGTCCTTACACAGCTGTCCCTACACAGCTTAGCCCAACAGTCCAGCCCCTTCTGCAGGTAAAGGCCTCAACTCCATGCAAACTGTGCAAAGTTGGGGCTCAAAATGTAGATTCCCTTTGTGCCTCTCACAGAGGACAGCATCCCCTTGTAGGTAGTAAATGCTCAATAAACATGTGATGAATAAATGAAGAAAAGAACTAGTAAATTTCAGTTAATATCAACTTTCGTGTTTTAAAAAATGCCTTATGATAGCTAAATTTAAAATCTCTGATAATTTCATTAAACTCACTTTATAGGATTAAAAACAAGTTAGATATTCATAAGTGGAATGAATTAAATAAATTGTGGCTCTCTACACTCTGAAATGACCCAGGTTCGATCCCTGGATCAGGAAGATCCCCTGGAGAAGGAAATGGCAATCCACTCCAGTATCCTTGCCTGGAAAATCTCATGGACAGAGGAGCCTGGTGGGCTGCAGTCCATGATGTCACAAAGAGTCGGGCATAACTAAGTGACTAAAACTTACTCACACTCTGAAATACAGCAGTCAAAACTATGTATTAGAAAAAATACTTAAAAAAAAAGAAAAAATACTTAGAGACCTGGAGAAATGTGCAGGATATAATATAAATGAAAAGACAGAAATTACATGGGGGATGTAAACCAAATTACTTATTAAATTATGCACATAGACATATAAAACTATGAAGACTAGCAGGCTATAAATAAAAATCTTAGGCAATGGTTATTTTTAAGTTGTGGATTATGGATGATGTGGTTTATACTCATGGATATATAACCCTTGATGCGGGGAAAATCATTTTTATTTTTCATCTTATATAGAGGCCACATTTCATGCTAACTTGTTTTAGTGCAAAGTCCAGAAAATGGTGCTTAGGGGACTTTTGGTGCCACAATCAGGTCGTAAATTAAATCTCACAAGATGTTTATTGCAATGATTTATTCATTAATTTATTTTTGAATGGGGGGGGATGGGTTGGGTGAAAGCTGACTCAGAATATGATGGAAAAGCTCCAGCTTCTCCCACAAAGGTACTGGGTGACTCCTTTCCCACTACAGCCAGTTCTGAAATGGCTCTCATGATTTAGACAAAATGAAGCATCTCTCTTCCTTCTCATCTGATATGTTAGGAAGTGAATACTGCTCTCTGAGGCTGCAAGACAGAATAGAAAAATCCATGTGCTATTTCTTAGATGCCATGAAGAAAATTAAAGAACACTATCAAATATCCCATATTCCAAAGCACGTGCCATTAAACACTTCCTGAGAATAAACAAGGATGAGGGTGACTTACCAGAACCATCATTCCGATTCAGTTTTGTATCAACAGTCTGAGTATAATCAGCCTATTAGCAAGAACTGCTTCCTCACCCACACTGCATTCATAGATCATCAGTCTCCATTAATATCCTATTCATAGATCATTGATTTTCATTAATATAGGATAATTCCCTCTAGTTCAGTCACTGATTAGGTTCTAAATATCTTAAGTATTCCTGTTTTCTGCAGAATCCTAATCTTTGAAAATAAGCCATTAAATAGAACTTCAGAGGAGATAAAAGCCCTTTTATAACTTTCTCATGTTGCTTGACAAAAGACTACTAGGGCTATGATATGCCACATTCTTCTAGGCATTGAGATAAGGAGGACAGAATGTAAGTTTCATGAGGACAGAATCTTTATCTATTTTGTCCGCTGACATATCCCAGGTGCTCAGAACCAGTGCGTGAAGAATGAGGGGGGAAATGTCTTCTCCACTGACCTATTTATTTAAGAGAAGGAATCACATTTTACTTTAGGACAGGGGTCCCTTACCTCCAGGATCTAATGCCTGATGGTTTGAGTAGACTTGAGGTAATAATAATACAAATAAAGTGCAAATAAATGTAATGTGCTTGAATCATCCTGAAACCAAGCCCTAAGCTGTGTCCGTGGAAAAATTCTCTTCCGTTAAATCACTCCTTGGTGCCCAAAATGGGGCTTCCCAGGTGGCACTAGTGGTAAAAGAACCCACCTGCCAGTGCAGGAGATGTAAGAGACGTGGGTTCGATCCCTGGGTCGGGAAGATCCTCTCGAGGAGGGCATGGCAACCCACTCTAGTACTCTTACCTGGAGAATCCCATGGACAGAGGAGTCTGGCGGGTTATGGTCAAGAGGGTCACAAAGAGTCAGACACGATGGAAGCGACTTAGCGCACACACACTTTAGGACTTTGCTAGGATGACATAGCACCCTCTCTGTTCCAGACTGATCTTAAAACGTTCTGCTGCATTGTGGGTACAGTACACTCAAGGCATTCGGTCCTCAAACACTATTCAGTTAAGAGGCTTTCTTCCCTCTGAGTTCAGTCTCAGAATCTTTAGTTATGGCCCCCATCCTCAAACTCTGTGCAGAGGTGCCCTGGACAAGGCAGTGAACAAACAGGAGAGCCCATAAGATCTTTTACAATCCCAGAAGGCATAGTGAATCCATCAGACCCCATGGGAACCTCTACCTCCAGGTAAAATTCACTGTTTTCAGCGTGAGATGCTACCATCCTTTCCATGCGCTCCACATTCCCAGGAAGCTGGACTTCTGGAGGCTTCCGTGTACCTCCAATCCATCCAACCAACCAATGAGGAACAGGGAATACAGTTGACAGCATCCAGTCTAATTCTAAGATTTGAGAAGTCACACGGTGCCTGACAGGCAAATGCACCCATGAGTCAGTGTGGTTATTTGAGGATAAAGTGCAAAGTTAAGACTTCGTTCAATGTATGCGCATTACTTTTGCACATGGCTGAGAAGTCATTAGGACATAAATACTCATTAAGTTGTTTGGACCCGAAGAGTTATGACATCATCCGGCTGTATTCTTTGCTTATTGCTTGAGCAAGAATTAATGACCAGCTAATTGGACGCTGCTTGAAGTGCCTCTCCTCACAAATCTCAGACAAGAGGCAGAGTCGGCTTCCCCAAGAGGGACTCTTGATACACTGCCACCCCCTACCCACCCCCAGCAGGTGCCATTCTTAGAGTGGTGAGCAAGAGAGCATAACCCAGACCATCGTGGGTACAGTGAGAGAGGGTGGGCGGGTCACTGAGCCTGGGAATAGATACCGACTCCTGCTCTTTTCATTCTGCTGTCGTCCCCAGCGTCACCTAATCCATACTCCATGCTCAAGGGGTGGGCATGATTTACTTATCCAGAAGCATCAGCTATGCAACCAGGGAGCCAGCTTCCTGGGATCGTTTCTTATAGCCTATGAATATTTATAGAGGATTAAAAGATGAGAAAAGTGATCCGTGCCAGAAGCACAGCGGAGATAAAGCGCCAGCTAAGTTTAGAGGAAGACGGAGAAAGAGGGTAGCCTTTTGGCCTGGGCTGGAGGGAGGCTGAGACTTTAGAAGTCATTTTAAAGAAGTTGTTGCTGATACTGTCCCCCGAGGAGAACACATGCATGTACGCTTTCCTCCTTCACCCTTAGCCAGCATCCCCCGTGCCCACAAGGGGATCTCCTGGCTTCCCCATCCAGCCTCAGCTATGAGCTTCCTTAAGTCCACATTCCTAAAAGGAACACTGATCACAACAACTCAGAGTTTGCAAGTTATGAAAATTGCCACTGCTTTGTATTTATTTTTCATTTATTTTTACTTGGAGGATAATTGCTTTGCAATGTTGCATTGGTTGCTGCCGTACGACAATGTGAATCGGTTGTTGTCGTTCAGTTGCTTGGTCATGTCCGACTCAGTGAGAGACCCCAGGCTTCCCTGTGCTTCACTGTCTCCCGGAGTTTTCTCAAACTCAGGTCCATCGAGTCGATGATGCCATCCAACCATCTCACCTCCTGTCAGACCCTTCACCTGCCCTCCATCTTTCCCAGCCTCAGGGTCTTTCCCAATGAGTTGGCTCTTCGCAACAGGTGTAAGTGTACATAGATTCCCTCCCTCCCATCTCAGCCCTCTAGGTCATCACAAAGCACTGGGCTGGACTCGCTGTGCTATACAGCAACTTCCGGCTAGCTGTTTTATACCTGGTAATGTGTATGTTTCAATGCTGCTCTCAATTCCTCCCACCTTCTCCTTCCCCTGATGTATCTACAAGTCTGTTCTCTATGTCTGTGTATTTAAAACTTTGGATATTAGCTTTGCATATATTTTGCATGTATCTATTTGGCTAATCCAAATTGATGCTTTTGAACTGTGGTGTTGGAGAGGACTCTTGAGAGTCCCTTGGTCTGAAAGGACATCCAACCAGTCCATTCTAAAGGAGATCAGCCCTGGGTGTTCTTTGGAAGGAATGATGCTAAAGCTGAAACTCCAATACTTTGGCCACCTCATGTGAAGAGTTGACTCATTGGAAAAGACTCTGATGATGAGAGGGATTGGGGGCAGGAGGAAAAGGGGACGATAGAGGATGAGTTGGCTGGATGGCATCATCAACTCAATGGACGTGAGTTTGAATGAACTCCAGGAGTTGGTGATGGACAGGGAGGCCTGGCATGCTGCGATTCATGGGGTCACAAAGAGTCGGACATGACTGAGTGACTGAACTGAACTGAACTGAACTGAAACAATCTAGAAATAAAAGTACTTTGTATTAACTACCACTTAGAAACTGCTTGGTCTGTGCCCTTGGGAGTCAGTTCTATAAACCTCAAAGTAACCCAAGAACTTCCAGAGGTCAGACTGTGACCCAGACAGGGCTCTTTGGCTCCATCACATGACTTGCCCTCCAATACCTGGATCAAAAGAATCCAGAATATCAAAAGCTAAAGCAAGAAGGTTTTCCAGCCCCAATTAGTTTCAGGACCACAGACTTATAGCACTGCTTCTTGTCTTGGACAAACGTTGGTGGACAGAGAATGAGGTTTTAGGCTGGATGAGACTTTGAAGGGAAATGTTAGAAAATCACCAGGCAATCCAGTTTTCCTGAGCAAACAGAAGCCTACTCAGAGCCTGAATTGATTACATGTAAATGACATCACCCTTACGGCAGAAAGCAAAGAGGAACTAAAGAGCCTCTTGATGAAAGAGGAGAGTGAAAAAGCTGGCTTAAAACTCAACATTCAAAAAATGAAGATCATGGCATCCGGTCCCATCACTTCATGGCAAGTAGATGGGGAAACAAGGATTTTGGGGGGGCTCCAAAATCTCTGAAGATGTGACTGCAGCCATGAAATTAAAAGATGCTTGCTCCTTAGAGGAAAAATTATGACCAACCTAGACAACACATCAAAAAGCAGAGACATTACTTTGCCAACAAAGGTCCATCTAGTCAAAGCTATATGGTTTTTCCAGTAGTCATGTACGGATGTGAGAGTTGGACCATAAAGAAAGCTGAGCACCAAGAATTGATGCTTTTGAACTGTGGTGTTGGAGAAGACTCTTGAGAGTTCCTTGGACTGTGAGAAGATCAAACCAGTCCGTCCTAAAGGAAATCAGTCTTGAATATTCATTTGAAAGGACTGACACTAAAACTAAGCTCCAATACTTTGGCCACCTGATGTGAAGAACTGACTCATTGGAAAAGACCCTGATGCTGGGAAAGATTGAAGGTGGGAGGAGAGGGGGAAGAGAGAGGATGAGATGGTTAGATGGCATCACTGACTCAATGGGCATGAGTTTGAGCAAGCTTTGGGTGTTGGTGATGGACAGAGAAGCCTGGCGTGCTGCAGTCCATGGGGTCATAAAGAGTCAAACATGACTGAGTGACTAAGCTGAACTGAACTGCTCATCCATAGTCATTCCTTTAACCATGGTTTTGACCACAAATTGCACACTTCATATCCAGACAGACACAGCCTAAAGGGAATGCATGAGAGAGAACAGAATGATCTCAACTGAAAACTTTCTACAATTTAAGAGGGTGAAGCCTCTTAAAACTTGCTACTCTGAGTGTGCTCCATGGATCAAAAACATCAACATCGCCTGGTAGTTTATTGGAGATGGAAATCTCAGGTACAATCCTGGGCCACTGGATGAGAACATTCATAATGTATGAGAGCTTCAGGTGACTCGTATGCAAATTAAATTCTGAAAGCATTGAATTAGGATTCAGTGGTTTTCATCCCTGTCTGAGGGTTAGAATCACCTGGTTGAACACTTATGCACTCTAGGTCACACTGTAGGCCAATTAAATCAGAATCCTTTGGCTCAGGGCTGAGCATCAGTAGGTTTCAAAGTTTTACAAACTGCTTCCAGTCTGGGGTCAGGGCTGGGAACCATGGGACTGAAAGGACACCATCTGGCTTGGACCCTGTGTTCACCTTGACCTTACCAAGACCGTGTGACCCCTTGTCTCAACCATTTGACTATAACTAGCACCATCTTTCCCTTGAGATCTATGGCACCATGCTGGCCCATCTTTAATTATTTTTAAGTGGCATCTTGTCCAATGACATGTAGAATTCAGGAACTTGGAGCCAAGACAGAGCGTTCCTGGCTTAGCACAAGGTCTCCCAGGACATCTTTCCAACCCCCTCCTGTCAGAGGGGAGGTGGACCATGCACTGGATGCCCTTTGGGCAGATTTACTGAAGATGTTAGGGCTTCCCAGGTGGCTCAGTGGTAAAGAATCTGTCTGCATTGCAGGAGACACCGGAAACATGGGTTTGATCTCTGGGTTGGGAAGATCCCCTGGAAAAGGAAATGGCCACCCACTCCAGTATTCTTGCCTGGAGAATCCCATGGACAGAGGAGCCTGGCAGGCTACAGTCCATGGGGTCGCAAAGAGTCAGACGCAAACGAGCTGCACAAGCACACACCACAGATGTTATTTTTAAAATAAACGTCCTTTCCCCCTCCTTTTCAAATGAACAGATTTGATTTAATAAATTCTAAAATTATTTTAAGTCTATGGCCATACCACCCTGAATGTACCTGATTTCCGCTGATCTTGGAAGCTAAGCAGGATCAGGCCTGGTAAGTACTTGGGTGGGAGAATACCTGGGAATACTGAGTGCTGTAGGCTTTTTTTAAAAAAAAGATAAATAATAAAAAGTTTATGAACTATTATATTTTGCTGCATTAATTCTACAGAATTCCATGTATCTTTTTAAACAAATTAAAGAGATAATAGGAATGGAAAAAAAATAACATGGCTTTTAAATGAAATCCAACAACAACTCAGGATGGAGTTTTTGATTATACAAAAAATTATGCTAATGGTTCAACCTCATATTATTATTGTGAGGATTCAAAGTACCTGCTTGGGGGAAAAAATACTTCCATGGTGGTCCAGTGGCTAAGACTCCATGCTCCCAATCCAGGAGTCTCAGGTCGGATTCCGGGTCAGGGAACTAGATCCCACATGCTGCAACTAAGTAGGACCCAGTGCAGTCAAATAAATATTTTAAAAGAAAAACATTTATGTCCAAAAAAAAACCCTGCTTAATAAACATCAGTTCCCCAGCATCCCGGCCATAAGGAAAACTAAGACTGGAACTCAGATGTCCTAACCCTGGCTCTGTGGTTTCCCACAGCCCTGCACCGCCTCTAGTTCTGCCAGGCTGGTCCACAGCCTGGCCCAGCAAGGACCAGGCACACGGTGAGCTTGAGGAAGGGCAGAGTCACGTGAGAATAAGCTCCTTTCGAGGTAATGAAATGTTCATATAGCCTGTCGTAAGTTTCCGGTATCACAGTAAGTGGTGTATGTTGTAGAATTATACGTTAAGAGCCACAGAGCTGGCTTAAAGAAGAACAGTGTATGAGGGATTACATACACCGTTGCTGTATGTAGATGGATAAAGGATCTGGAATGGCAAGACCAGAAGAAAGGAGGCTAAAGACTGAATACCTCTTGAGACTCATCAAGGATGATGGCCTTTGGACTGATGGCCAGCTATTTCCCAAATCTGCTCAAGAAGTGAAATGGACTGAGTCTGGAAAGTGGGATTTTGGAAGAAGGCAGCTTAAAGGAGCTCATGTCTGATGCCTGATGTGAAGCATGCTTCCCGCCCTAGGATGAGTACCTGAAGGAGATTTCCAGAATGTGAGCATCATCAATATCCAGTGTTGGGGGATGCCAACAATGGGACAAGCATGCCAAACAGTGGGACTTAGAATGAAACGGAATCTCACTGGAAACAGATAGATGGATAAGATGCTAAATCCAGATTCTGTGACTTTCTAGGTATAACTAGCCTTTGAATGAAACATAAGACTTTTTTTCAAAAATCAAAATTCTTCCTTTTTCTGCATTCCCATTCTATATTCTAATTACTACACATAGTTCACTTGACATTTCCCAGCAAGACACTCTCCGTGAATCAATAGATTTTAGGTTTGTTTATATAGTCGGGTTGGGTACATCTTTCTTTCTTTTCTTTTCTTTTTTTTTCTTTTTTTTTAATTGGAGAATAATTGCTTTACAATGTTGTGCTAGTTTATGATGTACAAAACATGAATCAACCATAAGTATACATATATTCCCTCCCTCTTGAGCCTCCCTCCCACTCCCCATCCCACCCCTATAAGTCATTACAGAGCATCGAGCTGAGCTCCATGAAAAAAGCGAAATTCTTGAATATTAAATCAACAGAGTTATATATATACATCTTTCTTTATGACTTATTTTGACTAAAAATCAGCTGCCTTGGGTGATAAGAAAGATCAAGAAAAACATTGCCAAAGTTAGTTTTTGCTTCCCTGGCCCATTAGCATTCTTCGTCTATTAGTTTTACTGTCTAAAAGTGAAAGTCCAAGTATTAACATTTCATCCATTCTATTGATGGAAAAGCAAAATGAAGATGTAACGATTTGCACTCTGCACTAATCAAGATGTAATTACAGTAAGAATTCACAAGGAGGCCTTTAACCCAGGACTCTTGCTTCCAACTAAGTGACTCCAACAGGTGGGACAAAGTGGCCATCACGCCTTCCAGTGACCCAGGGCTGTTGGCTTCCAAAGACCTTTGTATATTTCAGGTTCGAGAATAGCGCTTGGGACTCTGAGGTCATGTTTTTAGCCAGTATCACTAACAGTGGCTGTACTCCTTCAACATAGCCAACATTCTCTAGAAAAACTAGATGGATTAACAATTAAAACCACAAACTGTGTGCCCAACAGACCACAGAAGAAGGTCCCTTAACAGCAAACCCTAGACAAGAGAAGCCGCTTCTCTGAAGGCTGGTCATACAGTGAGAAAGCATGAAATGTTATCTCTCTGTTTTCAGATGGGGAAACTTGGTGTCTAGATCACATGATGATTTATAGCACAGGATAATCTGTAGAGAAACTGTCTATTTTCCTATAGACCACCTCCTGATAAGGAAAGGTGCTTTTCTACCACATTCCAGCAAGAGAGATAAGCCTGGAAGTATGATTTTTCCCACCCCCATGAGAGAAGGGGCACCGCATTTATCCTGGGCTGTCTGAGAGGTAAAAGGATCTGAATGTCAGAGGGGTGGGTCCCATGTCAGGACAGGAACTGCTACTTAGGGATTAGGAAAAAAGAGGGTTGTACATATGGATAGAGACTGGGATGTCCAAGGTGGCTGGACCTCCCCTGGGAATGTTCCATAATGGGACTACGGTCATTGCTTCAAAAGCCTAGCTTGGCACAGAGGGATTAAAACCACCAAGGAAACGCGTTGACCTGGAGGAAAACACCAGGCCAGAAGAGGAGAGACAAGTGAGACCCACATCTGGGAAAGCCCCAGGTCTTCATCTTGAACCCGTGGAAGCAAGAATCCAGCAGCCTCCTGGTGATCAGAAAGCTATCAGGCTGAGGGATCTCTTTGTGGGTCCCCCACATGTCTCTAGGGCCCTGTGTGGCCCTAAAGAGAGGGTACCCCAAAGAATGACCAAGACTGGCCTTTTCCTCTAGCTTCAAGGCTAGAGGACACACGTCAGATAAATTGATTTCTTAAATATAAAGAAATATAATATTTATTGCACTCAAGTGCTAGCCAGTAATTCATACCCATTGCATCTGTTTATTGCAGAAACCAAGCTGAGTGTTAATCAAGAGTTTTAAGGCTGATGTTTAAACTATATAGATATTTGAGAAGATAAGAGTACAGTTTGGGACATTTACGACCAATTATTTCAGGTAGAATGTTTACTGTACAAGTACCTTCTCAATCTCATCAAGCAGACAGTTTTAGGGTTCTTATCCTTAGTCGATGATTGAAGAGTTGCCGCCCGAACATCTCTCGCTCATAGTTTCCTGAATCATGATGCATTCCATATATGGATGCTAAGACCTGAACATGTCTCCTACTGACCATTTCAGAGAAAGCACAGGAAATTGGTTATTTTATTGTTCTACTATATTCTTTCCTAAAAATGTGTCAAAGAACACTTTCTGGAATAAGGGTATAACCACATCATAAAAGCTGCTGATATCATCAACCATCTTCTACTGCTATTAGATTACCTAGAGGAGAAAAGTGAGTTTGGGATATTTAAAAAGATTTGTGAAAATTAGCTAGGCAGTAGCCTCATTGTCGAAATCTTTAATTCTATCTAATCATCAACCTGTTGTTTTATTGGCCATCAAATATAAAATAAAAAGACAGTAGCCTCAATCGAATCACTGTTCCAGGCCTCATATGATCCACTGTAGAAAAGCATGGCCAAAAGAATTTGGCTCACCTCCCATTGCTAATTCATTCAAATCTAATTTCCCATAGAGAAGCCAACGACCTGACTGGTGCAATTTCTCCTGGTTCGATTTCTCCCTGATCATTCTCCAGACCAGGGAATGATCACCGCAAGAGAAGAGAAGCCTCTTTGCCATCCACCAGTTTTATCACCTTGGACAAATAATTTCATCTCTCTAGGCCTTCATGTCCTCATCAGGAAGATGAGGTGGTTGAAATAATAACTGCTACGTGCCTTCCAGCTCTGTAATTCTGTAAATCTATTACTTGCTCTATTTGTAAACATTAGATAAGCCAAAGGCATCATCAGAACAAATGCATTGATCTGAAGACAATGCCTTAGAACATGGCAGCTTTCCTAATTTAAAAGAAAATGCACTGCTGTGAGGATCTGCCTGTTTGACAAACTATTGTTTTGCAATTATTAAAACAAGTATCCAGACAGGTTCTGCCAGGCAACCCAAATAACCTGATTCAGATGATAGAACTGCTGTGGTAAAGAAACTCTTCTATGCGTATATGAGGCACCAATTGGACCTGAAATGCATATATTATTCAAAACGTGAATTTATAAAAGTTTGAAAGAGATTCAGAATACCCTGATCTTTATTCATTCAACAGACAACTCAAAGAAGCAATTCGGTGTCTGCCATAGAAATGTATGGAAAAGTTCTGAAACTCTGTCTCTCCCAGTTTCAACAGGAAATAAGGAAAAAATAGAGACAAGCAACATGGTTTCAGAAGAGGAATATACGATACGCACACCCACACACGGGATAAGCAGAGCCCCCGCGATTGTTGGCTGTCTGTGTCTTTCCTCACAAGGTGGTTCACTGCTCCTACAAATGAGAAATTCTCTTTTTTTTTTTTTTCTTGAGTTTCATCTTTTTAATTGACTGACATTTTTGTATAAATATCAGTCTTTGCATCTTTATTGCTTTCAATCATCTTAGTGACAGCTTTGGGGTTTGAACTGTGCTCTTCATTAGGTGAGCAAAAGTGTGTAGATCATTTTACGAAGCATTATTTATCATCACGTAGAGATCAAGGGAAAAGCTTTAGAAAATGCAGTCAGAAGTCCTGGGTTCTGACTTCTTGGTGGTCCGGTAGTTAGCGAGCCGCCTTCCAAGGCAGGGGACAGAGGTTCGATCCTGGGTCTAGCAACTAGGATCACACGTGTCTCGGGGCTAGTAAGTTAGAGTGCTACAACTACCAAGCCTGCTCCACAACTAAGACCCGATGAAGCCAAAGAAATGAATAATTAAAAAAAAAAAGAAGAAGAGGAAGTCCTGAGCTTAAATTCCTATTGTGTATTTCATTATGACACCAGGCAATCAGCTTACCCTGTAGAGTTTCAACTTCCATCCACAAAATGCAGATAACACTAAGCTTTATATTTATTTTGAAGATTCAATGAAATGATGAAGGTGATGTTTCTGACATAATATCTTAACAACTATCAGTTATGATCATTGATTTTTCTCATGAGGTTAGATTCAGCCTGCTCAACTATAGTTTACCACACTGCAGGATCTCTAAAACATATTACATTTTTATTTCGTGGTTGAGAGATGAACAGGTTTTTTCGAAAGTTTCATTTTATAAATGAAATGAATATAAAGGAACTTTTATCACATAGACATTTGATTCTTGCTATTCCTGGCAGTTATATTCTATAAACTCTCCAAGTACACTGAATTAGCAAATATTGATCAAGTGTTCCTTGGAGGAATGCAAGGCTGTGGTCACATTCTGATCAACTGGTCAACACAGAATCTTTTTGTACATGTGCTTCTGTTTAAAGACACCTTCTTTCATGTACATTTTTGATTCACTAGCTTTTAACTCAAATCCACCATATTACAATGCATGCCTGAACAAAGCTTATCTAAACATACACATTTTCCCATAAGGCACATCAAAGCCTTCTCGCACTTAGAAGCCCTAGAGAGCATTCCAGCACTCTCCTGGGGAGCCATTTTAAATGGCAACATTTCCAATAAAAAGCACAAAAGTGCAAAATACTTGGCAGGAACTAGATTGTAAAAAAGGCATTTGTTTGCCATGTGAGAGTTGAAATTCAGAAGACAGAGTGTGGCCTTCGGCTGAGAACATACTCACAGGGCAACTCAAATGTTTTATCACTTTGTACACAATTGCACACATGGCCCATCAAACGCCATGAGTGTTGATTTTGCGGTTACAAAGAAATTTTAGTGAGTAGGTGCATTCACAGACAAAATCTTGCAAATACTGAGGGTTGTGTGTTTGTGTATAACTATATATATATATATATTCTTTAAATACTTATGTTGTAGGGACTACAGTAAGTATTTTACATATACCTTCTCCTTTATTACAATAGTTACATAAACTCAATATCTCCATAATCTTACCAACATGCAATTGAGGGCTGAGGACTTTAATTGCAAAAGTTCACACAGATGTAACCAGAATTTAAAGCTGAGTCTGATTCCAGGGCCTATATTTGTCTTATCCTTTATTCTTTGTTTCACCAAATTTGTTTTTTAAATTCAGACAAGTGGCCAGGCATGCCACTTCTTGTCAAATTGGAAAACCACTGCCTTTGATCATCACATTGACGTCAAATTTAAATAAGCAAGGTAACTTAAATTGAAAAGCAAGCTACAGATATTTAAACGGCTCTCGTTATTCTAATGCATTCTTCCAATTTTCAGTATTCTAACAAATATTCATTAAATGCCTACTAAGTGCCAATAAGTGTTGCACGTGCAGTCATCAACACAGAGGTGATGCCAGGAGGCCTCTGGAGCACGTCAGACCATTCTCCATCCATCTCCTAAGGTTAAGATACATACACCACTACAACAACTTCAAACTCTTACCGATCAAAAAATGAAAGAAAGGTTAAAGCTAAATGTGATGCCATTACCTGTCAAGCCAGTGATTTGGGGGCATTATGTTAAAAAAAGCACTCGGTATCCTTTTTGGCTAAGAATGATGGATGTATTCATAAAAGCTTATGTGTGAAACAGTAACATTCAGGGACAATGTATCAAGCAGGATGGATTAGACTCTCCTGAAATAACAAACAGCCTCAAAGGACCACAAAAAAGCCTTATTTTTTTGCTCTTGCAAAATCTAATGTCGGTTGAATGGCCCTCTTCCATCTTGTAACCGCTCTTAAGACATCTACTCCATGAACTTCCCTGGAGCACCAGTGGTTAAGAACCTGCCTGCCAATGTAGGGGAAACAGGTTTGATCTTTGGTGTCCCACATGACCCAGGCCACCAAGCCACAACTACTGAAGCCCACGCACCCTAGAGCCCATCTTCAGCGACAAGAGAAGGGACCACAATGAGAAACCTGTGCACCTCACCTAAAGAGTAGCCCCGCCCACCACAACTAGGGAAAATCTGCACAGAGCAACCAAGAAAAACTGCAGACAAAATTAAGATGAATAAACTTTTTAAAAAAGTACATCTCTTTTCAATCATCTGAAAGTCTGGGGAAGGCAGAAGCAAACAGCGTTTGGATGAGCAAGGTCTCTGCCACAAATAACTATTCCTGATAATTCTGAAGATAATACCTTACCCCTCACCCATCAGAAAAAGACCCAGTTCTCCCCTAACTCAGTCTCTCCCATTAGGAAGCTCCCATAAGCCTCTTATCCTTCTCCATCAGAGGGCAGACAGACTGAAAACCACAATCACATAAAACTAACCAATCTGATCACATGGACCACAGCCTTGTCTAACTCAATGAAATGATGAGCCATGCCACGTAGGGCCACCCAAGACAGACGGGTCATGGTGGAGAGGTCAGACAGAATGTGGTCCACTGGAGAGGGCATGGCAAACCACTTCAGTATTCTTGCCTTGAGAACCCCATGAATAGTATGAAAAGGCAAAATGATAGGATACTGAAAGATGAACTCCCCAGGTCAGTAGGTGCCCAATATGCTACTGGAGATCAGTGGAGAACTACCTCCAGGAAGAATGAAGAGACGGAGCCAAAGCAAAAACAACACCCAGCTGTGGATATGACTGGTGATGGAAGTAAAGCCCGATGCTACAAAGAGCAATGTTGCATAGATAGGAATCTGGAATGTTAGGTCCATGAACTAAGGCAAATTGGAAGTGGTCAAACAGGAGATAGAAAGAGTGAATGTTGACATTTTAGGAATCAGTGAACTAAAATGGGTTGGAATGAGTGAATTTAACTCAGAAGACCATTATATCTACTGCTGTGGGCAAAAATCCCTTAGAAGAAATGGGGTAACCATCACAGTCAACAAAAGAGTCCAAAATGCAGTACTTGGATGCAGTCTCAAAAATGACAGAATAATCTCTGCTCGTTTCCAAGGCAAACCATTCAGTATCACAGTAATACCAGTCTGTATCCCAACCAATAATGCTGAAGAAGCTTAAGTTAAACGGTTCTATTCAGACCTAAAAGAACTTCTAGAACTAACATCTAAAAGAGACGTCCTTTTCATTGTAGGGGACTGGAATGCAAAAGTAGGAAGTCAAGAAATACCTGGAGTAACAGGCAAGTTTGGCTTTGGAATACAGAATAAAGCAGCACAAAGGCTAACAGAGTTTTGCCAAGAGAATGCACTGGTCACAGCAAACATCTTCTTCCAACAACACAAGAGAACACTCTACACATGGACATAACCAGATGGTCAATACTGAAATCAGACTGATTATATTCTTTGCAGCCAAAGATGGAGAAGCTCTATACAGTCAGCAAAAATAAGACTGGGAGCTGACTGTGGCTCAGGTCATGAACTCCTTATTGCCAAATTCAGATCTAAACTGAAGAAAGTAGGGAAAACCACTAGACCATTCAGGTATCACCTAAATCAAATCCCTTACGATTATACAATGGAAGTGAGAAATAGATTCAAGGGATTAGATCTGATAGACAGAGTGCCTGAAGAACTATGGATGGCAGTTCCTGACACTGTACGGGAGGCAGGGATCTAGACTATCCCCAAGAAAAAGAAATGCAAAAAGGGAAAATGGTTGTCTGAAGAGACCTTACAAATAGCTGTGAAAAGAAGAGAAAGGCAAAGGAGAAAAGGAAAGACTGTCCATTTGAATGCAGAGTTCCAAAGAATAGCAAGGAGAGATAAGAAAGGCTTCCTCAGTGATCAGTGCAAAGAAACAGAGGAAAATAAGAGAATGGGAAAGACTAGAGATCTCTTCAAGAAAATTAGAGATACCAAGGGAACATTTCATGCAAAGATGGGCTCAATAAAGGACAGAAATGGTATGGACCTAACAGAAGCAGAAGATATTAAGAGGTGGTAAGAATTCACAGAACTATACAAAAAAGATCTTCATGACCCACATAATCACCATGGTGTGATCACTCACTTAGAGACAGACATCCTGGAATGCAAAGTCAAGTGGGCCTTAGGAAACATCACTACAAACAAAGCAAGTGGAGGTGATGGAATTCCAGTTGAGCTATTTCAAATCCTAAAAGCTGATGCTGTCAAAGTGCTGCACTAAGTATGCCAGCAAATTTGAAAAACTCAGCAGTGGCCACAGGACTGGAAAAGGTCAGTTTTCATTTCAATCCCAAAGAAAGGCAATGCCAAAGAATGCTCAAACTACCACACAATTGCACTCATCTCACACACTAGTAAAGTAATGCTCAAAATTATCCAAGCCAGGCTTCAACAGTACATGAACTGTGAACTTCCAGATGTTCAAGTTAGATTTAGAAAAGGCAGAGGAACCAGAGATCAAACTGCCAACATCCGCTGATCATCGAAAAAACAAGAGAGTTCCAGAAAAACATCTACTTCTGCTTTATTGACTATGCCAAAGCCTTTGATTGTGTGGATCACAACAAACTGTTGAAAATTCTTCAAGAGATGGGAATACCAGACCACCTGACCTGCCTCCTGAGAAATCTGTATCCAGGTCAAGAAGCAACAGTTAGAACTGGACATGGAACAACAGACTGGTTCCCAATCGGGAAAGGAGTATGTCAAGACTGTATATTTTTACCCTGCTTATTTAACTGACATGCAGAGACATCATGAGAAATGCCGGACTGGATGAAGCCCGAGCTGGAATCAAGATAGCTGGGAGAAATATCAATAACCTCAGATATGCAGATAACACCACCCTTATGGCAGAAAGCAAAGAAGAACTAAAGAGCCTCTTGATGAAAGTGAAAGAGGAGACTGAAAAAGTTAGCTGATCATGGCATCCAGTCCCATCACTTCATGGCAAATAGATGTGGAAAAAGTGGAAACAGTGACAGATTTTATTTTGGGGGGGCTCCAAAATCACTGCAGATAATGACTGCAGCCATGAAATTAAAAGATGCTTGCTCCTTGGAAGAAAAGTTATGACCAACCTGCTGCTGCTGCTGCTAAGTGAGACCCCATAGATGGCAGCCCACCAGCCTCCCCCATCCCTGGAATTCTCCAGGCAAGAACACTGGAGTGGGTTGCTGTTTCCTTCTCCAATGCATGAAAGTGAAAAGTGAAAGTGAAGTCGCTCAGTCGTGTCCGACTCTTAGTGACCCCATGGACTGCAGTCCACCAGGCTCCTCTGTCCATGGGATTTTCCAGGCAAGAGTACTGGAGTGGGGTGCCATTGCCTTCTCCAATAACCAGCCTAGAAAGCTTATTAAAAAGAAGAGACATTACTTTGCCAACAAAGGTCCGTCTAGTCAAAGCTATGGTTTTTCCAGTAGTCATGTTTGGATATGAGATCGGACCATAAAGAAAGCTGAGCACCAAAGAATTGATGCTTTTGAACTGTGGTGTTGGAGAAGACTCTTGAGAGTCTGTTGGACTGCAAGGAGATCCAACCAGTCCTTCCTGACTGGCAGGAAATCAGGAATTAGGGAATTCAAATTTCCTAAAGGAAATCAGTCCTGAATATGCATTGGCAGGACTGATGCTGAAGCTGAAACTCCAATACTTTGGCCACCTGATGTGAAGAACTGACTCATTTGAAAAGCCCCTGATGCTGGGAAAGATTGAAGGTGGGAGGAGAAGGGGCAACAGAGGATGAGATGGTTGGATGGCATCACCAACTCTGTGGATATGAGTCTGAGTAAACTCCAGGAGTTGGTGATGGACAGGGAGGCCTGGTGTGCTGCAGTCCATGGGGTCGCAAAGAGTGAGACATGACTGAGCCACTGAACTGATATTGATAGAGTATCATATCAGATCAGATCAGTCACTCAGTCATGTCCGACTCTGCGACCCCATGAATCGCAGCACACCAGGCCTCCCTGTCCATCACCAGCTCCCGGAGTTCACTCAAACTAACATCCATCGAGTCAGTGATGCCATCCAGCCATCTCATCCTCTGTCATCCCCTTCTCCTCCTGCCCCCAATCCCTCCCAGCATCAGAGTCTTTTCCAAAGAGTCAACTCTTCGCATGAGGTAGCCAAAGTACTGGACTTTCAGCTTTAGCATCATTCCTTCCAAAGAACACCCAGGGCTGATCTCCTTCAGAATGGACTGGTTGGATCTCCTTGCAGTCCAAGGGACTCTCAAGAGTCTTCTCCAACACCACAGTTCAAAAGCATCAATTTTTCGGTGCTCAGCCTTCTTCACAGTCCAACTCTCACATCCATACATGACCACAGGAAAAACCATAGCCTTGACTAGACGGACATTTGTTGGCAAAGTAATGTCTCTGCTTTTGAATATGCTATCTAGGTTGGTCATAACTTTCCTTCCAAGGAGTAAGCATCTTTTAATTTCATGGCTGCAGTCACCATCTGCAGTGATTTTGGAGCCCAAAAAAATAAAGTCTGACACTGTTTCCACTGTTTCCCCATCTATTTCCCATGAAGTGATGGGATCGGATGCCATGATCTTTGTTTTCTGAATGTTGAGCTTTAAGTCAACTTTTGCACTCTCCACTTCCACTTTCATCAAGAGGCTTTTGAGTTCCTCTTCACTTTCTGCCATAAGGGTGGTGTCATCTGCATATCTGAGGTTATTGATATTTCTCCCGGCAATCTTGATTCCAGCTTGTGTTTCTTCCAGTCCAGCATTTCTCATGATGTACTCTGCACATAAGTTATATAAACAGGGTGACAATATACAGCCTTGACATACTCCTTTTCCTATTTGGAACCAGTCTGTTGTTCCATGTCCAGTTCTAACTGTTGCTTCCTGACCTGCATACAAATTTCTCAAGAGGTAGATCAGGTGGTCTGGTATTCCCATCTCTTGAAGAATTTTCCACACTTTCTTGTGATCCACACAGTCAAAGGCTTTGGCATAGTCAATAAAGCAGAAATAGATGTTTTTCTGGAACTCTCTTGCTTTTTCTATGATCCAGTGGATGTTTGATCTCTGGTTCCTCTGCCTTTTCTAAAACCAGCTTGAACATCAGGAAGTTCACGGTTCACATATTGCTGACAGTATGGGTGATCTCAAATCTCACTTTGATTAATGGCAGACAGTGGGAAATACCTGTAGTTGAAAGTTTTTGTTTTATGCTTCAAGGGGACATGGTTTGGGTCTGCTTGGAGATGGACCTTTCTGGAGTGAGTTCTCTGAACAGAGCGGGGGGACTGGCCCAGGAGAGGGGAGGAGTGCAGGAGCTGGGGGACCTGGGGAGCACTGAAAATGCCGTCTAGGCTGACCATGTAATCTAGCAACTTAAAACGTCCTCTGGGCTAATGTTACGATGGTAGAACCCCCCTCAGGAAGTGCCCTGCCAAGTGTCCCAGCCTCTGCTTCAGCAGCCCCTCATCTCTGGACACACATTCCACCTCTAAGTGTCTCTGAATACTCAGATTTCCCTGGTGTCCAGGGGTTAAGGCTCTTCACTTCCAACGCAAAGGACCCAGGTTCAATCCCTGGTCAGGGACCCCACAAGCTGCATGTCATGGCCAAAAAATAAAAACAAATATCTCTGAATATGTGATACTTACCAGAGCTCAGATCTAGACCCCTAATTTCTACCTACTCATATCTTTTAAACCCAAGCACACACATGCATGATGCACATTCCACGCACACACAGAAGCATTCTCTCTTTCCCATGACAGCCTTCCCAGTAATCTCTATTCCATGCTCAACAGCATCACTTCCTTTCCTCCCCCTCCAGTGAGAGGATCCCCATGCTCTTCACTGCTGGCCTCTATTCTCTGGGTCACCTCCAGAAGCTTCCCACAATGTGGCAGTGACATGACCAGGGCAGCCTCTACCTAGCCTCCGATCTAGGCAAGACCTCTACACTAAGGTCTGTCAACCCTTGGAGAACATGGTGAGTTTGTAGTCTCCTCATGTTCTCATCTTACAGAAAGAAAAGCATGAACTAGAGCAGAGATTTCAAAACACACTGGGTTTTGTCCTTAGCGGCGCCTCCAAGCATTTCAGACATCCTAGTAAACACACACCCATTTGAAAAAAGCAACTCAAACGCCAACTAATTCTGCAGGATCCTCAGCTGATGTCTGATAAAAGTGCATCCTGAGTAGGAGGAAAGGTGATGGTTCCCAGACACCAACTGCTCACCTTCACCACATAGAATAGCTCTGCGAAGTAATGAATCATGCTTTATTCAGTTATTCCCACTCAGAAGTCACCACCATTCAGAAGCCTGTTACTTATGGAGGGGAATCTCCAGGAACCTACCTGAGGAGGGAGATTGCTTCTGAGTTCAGTTGGCTGGGTTTTTAATGTTCTGTGTTTTCCTTCTGTTTTCATTGTAGAAGTGATGTCCAGCCACCCTGGTGGATTAGACAGAGCAGTTCCTAGATGGGCAGAGGGCAGCCCCAGCCACAGCTTCAGGCAGTGCTGCTGGGTTCAGCTACAGGCAGTAAAGGCTGTCCTGACGCCATTCAAGGATCTGAAGGAGCTTCACTCGGGGGCTCAGGAAGTCCGTGTCCTGAGTGTTCTTTTCTGCTGCCTCTTGGTCCTTATCCTCTATTTGCAGTAACTGAATTTGTGCTAGAGACCAAGCCTCAACCTCTAACCTAGATATGGGAGCCAGGTTCTTGCTATGTTCCTATATGGTTTCCAGCCCAGGGCTCTGGTTGAAAATGATTGTGCCTTGCCATGCTCTTGGATTTCCCCGGTGGCTCAGATGGTAAAGAATCTGCCTGTAATGTGGGAAACCCAGGTTTAATACTTGGGTCAGAGAGATCCCCTAGAGGAGGAAATGGCAACCCACTCCAGTATTCTTGCCTGGAGAATCCCATGGACAGAGGAGCCTGGCAGGCTACCGCCCACGGAGTTGCAAAGAGTTGGACACAACTGAGCAACTAACCTTTCTGCCATGCTCTTAACAGTCTTTCCTTTCCCCAGAACCTCAGGACTGCAGCCAGGGCTCTGCTACCATTTGCCTGACTCTCCTGATGCTGGTACCCTGCTTAGTCTCAGGATGATCTTGGTACTCCGAATCCCCACCACTGGAGTCCACCCTCCTCCCAGGCCCTCCATCCTTGTCCTGTGCCCTGGGAAACAATGCCTGCCCTCTGCTTACACGTATACCTAATGACTCACCTCCCTCTAGGAGGATAATTTGCTTCATTTGCTCCCTGATGGCAGTTGGGTCAACATCAATGTCAGCCCAGGGAACCAATGTAGCTCCCCAGGCTCTTCAATTCTGTCTGGAGTTAACACATTCTAAGATCCTTTCTGCTCAAAGCAGCTTTGGAGGAGAATGGATGAGACGTGAAGCTGCAGAAAGGGGATGTGCAGCTTCGGGACCCGAAGCTAGATGAGAAATGGAGATGCTGGGAAAAGAAAACGACATCTCTTTCCCCAGCCCGAGCTAAGTGCTGTGAGTGCTCCCTACCCCCCAACCCACCCCTAGTCCCCGCTCCCCACCCAGCAACTCGATGTCTGTCACAGTGAGGACTGGGATAGCTCTGTGAACTCCAGAACTAAGTCATTAAGTATACACTGCAGTTTCCATATTTTAGATTGTTTCCCCTTGGAACATATAGACGGCAACTAACAAATTACCCCCAAGTTATATTTACCAGCTTTGAGGGTAACTCAGAGAGACAAAATGGTGCTTGGCTATCTTAAGGATGTGTTGAAATTCACAAAGACCTATTTTTTGCCAGGTGGTGATTCTTCTTTACAGAAATAATAACTCCCACTTGCTAATTGATGTGATAAACGAAGACAGAGCCTCTCCTCTTCCATCACTACCTCCAAAATTAAATTTAACAGCAATACTCTGCTTAGGCAGGGAGAACAAATGGGCTAGTTACTCATTCATGGAGAACAGGTAAAAATTTTCCAGTGGCTGTTTCTTTGAAGTGTCTATTTTAAGAGATTTGAGGGGGAGTAGGTTACAAGGTGAGTATCCAACCTTTCAGAGAGCAAAAATCAGGAGTTTCAACCAAGTGCCTGCTTATCAAATGTCAATACAGACAGTGTACCTCAATCAAGCTGAGCTTTCTTCCAATTCCAAGTGCTTTCCAGCCATCCTATATCTGAATGTCACAGCTACCTTTACAAAAACAATATTCTTCAGTTCAAGTAAGTAGAAAAATACAGTGAAAAGATTCCCTACTAGTCTTTAGGTAAAAGCAGATATTTTTCTTAAGAAAAACACTGGTGAGAATAAAAGCCAAGTATTGTTTTAGATTCTCTTCAATTTCCAAAATACCATTTAAAAAATAATTACACCCACGATTTATGCATGATTCATTAGGCAGGCAGCTCCAATGCACAGCTCCATTGTAATTGCACTGAAAATGTCGACATCATGAAATATACCCTCAACTTCTTGAGATTATCACCTATTCTAGTAACATCTTTGCTACCATGTAAATCTTGCCCTAATAGTCTGTCCTCATTAAACAATGATAGTATTTCAGTTCTATGATTGGATAGACTTCTGAAGAAATTTTTTGTTACTTCTGAATAATTAGAAGGTCAAACACTCTATGACTGATATTTAAACCTTTTATCGTGAAAGTTAATAGGCTTGAATCACAAAATCCCCCAAGAAGATGACTGGAATGTTACCTGGGGTGGGGTGGGTGGGGAGAAGGCACACCATGGTTGTCAGCAAATAAAAGTGTTTCTAAAGACAAAAAATGGTACAGATGAACCAGTCTGCAGGAGGGAATCAATAATATACAGTACACTATCCGTCACCTCTGCTGATTACAGACCAAAGTCAGAAAAGACAGCATTCCTTACATAATAGATAACCTTACATAACATATAATAAATATGATAGGCAACATCTTGCAGGATAGAAACAAAAGATGCAAACTGCTGAATCACATATCTGAAGGGGCCAAGTTGAGAGGACCAGCACCTGGATTTAATAGTCTTACAACTGCAAGTTCCACTGGGCGACCTGCCCATCCCTTTAGCTTTGAAGGGCATCCACTCTGATCTGGCAGCCACCCCTGAAGAGGCAGCCTGAGGCACGGGCCAGGCACTGGAGGTGGGGGTCTCCCCACCACCACCATTCAGACACCTACCTGTGGTCTTTAACGGGGTTTTCTCTCCTAGCAACAGTTTTAACCTTTTGGCGTGGATTTTGCCTTGATAATGTGAGTCAGCCACCACCGCGGAGGTGAAGGACATGTTACAGAGGGTACAGCATTTGTTTTTATCCACCATATCAGCATCATTTCCCTGTGTGTGAGAGAGAGAGAGATCGAAAGAATATTAGAGCACCCCAAGGCTTCCAATGTCTTTGTTCCACTCCGTTCTGTTGCACATGAAACTCACATGAGTCTTTTTCCTGTCTTTTTTCTTTCTTTTTAAAGCATTGCATTGAGTATTATTCCATGTGGGATTTAGAGACGAAAACTTAGTTTACCCACATTATGTCATGTAACTTCATTATAAAATGAGGGTTTTATACTTAGTATTGTTAATATTAACTATCAAAAAATTGGTTAATATTCATTGGGCAAGTTAGTTAATATTGTTGAGAAGATTGAAATAGTCAATCCATATAACAGGAGTTAATCCAATGCCTGGAAATAGTAATCAACACATATTAGGTTCTACTATTAAATCATTTTAATTTTGGCCTGATCATTAATGTTATCAGACTAGAACTGATTGTGTGTGTGTGTGTGTGTGTGTGGTTATTTGCTTAGTTGTGTCCGACTCTTTGCAACCCCATAGACTGTAACCCACCAGGCCCCTCCATCCATGGGATTCTCCAGGAAAGAACACTGAAGCGGGTTGCCATTTCCTTCTCCAAAAGGAACTATAGAAAGAAAGAACGTGAAGTCACTCGGTTGTGTCCGACTCTTTGTGACCCCATGGACTGTAGCCTACCAGGCTCCTCCACCCATGGAATTTTCCAGGCAAGAGTACTGGAGTGGGGTGCCATTTCCTTCTCTGAGAACCGATTATATTCTTAGTTAATTATTGGCTAGTTTTTGATCCATTCTACACAGTGCTTATCTGTACTTTCTCCATGTTCATCAAACTATCTCCTCATTTGACACAATTTTAGTCAATGGCTTTATGCTCTATATCGTTGAAAATTTTGTGGTCATCAATCAAATGAGCTCAAGATTTTTTCCTTATAAATAGTATCTCTGCACAGTCACTTCACTGCTCATCATTTTTCAAAAGGCATCTTAAAGCTGATACAATAGTTGTTCAATTAAGCAAGAGTTTACTAGTCTACTCTCTGTTTCTCGTTTCTTTTTTTTTTTTTTTGGCCATAAGTAAATTCTCAGCCTTGGAAAGAAGTAGCCTCTTCCTTTTTCTTGAAATGTCTGTTTTGTCCTTGCTCTGCAATCTATTATTTCCTACATGATAAACATCACCAAAACTTCCTCAGTGACCAAGTTCAACCTCTATTTAACAGGGACCACGACTGCCAGGCACTAGCAACACCGCACAGAGGGGTGAATATGAGCTACCTGCAGAAAAACAAGGCCCACAACGGTGAGAACACAATGGATCTGGTTCCAGGAGGAAAAGGTTCTCTCGTTGCATCTGTATCATGCATCAAAGTAAGTAAAATACCAGAGTTCACAGGGCCTGAATTATTTAGCAGAAATTATCATTTGGCATTCAGCTCTGCTTTGACACACTTTAGCCTCACCAGGATACATGGCCCCATGTTCAAGATTTTTTTTTTAAAGATTTCTTTAAGGAATCCAATATTTATCATAATGAACTTGAGTCTATCATAAAGCTATGGTGACCATGCTGGCTGAATTTTCCGGGAGAGTTTGCATCATTTTCCTTTTCTTCAAGACAGGTGATTCATTAACTGCTGCACAAAATACTTAAATCCAGCTTGATTTTTATTCCTCTGTAAGACTTCATGAAAATGAATAATGATTTGGGAAAAAATAAATCCTTTGTCAGACCATGTGACCTGGAGATTGTGCCCACAGGTCATCAATTACCTATATTCTGCAAGGGGAAGATTAATTCACGGGCTCCCCTCATGCCTAGTTAGAAATTGAGGGTAAAGAGGACTCTCAGATAAGGAGTTAATCTATTCCTTAATGGAATGGTAGGAGCAAAGCATCTCTTTGTTAAAAGAGCAGCCATGGGTGAGTATCTGGCCTCACAAAAGCCCCTTCTCCTATTCCTGGCAGACCCCAAAGAATGCAATTTAAAATGGCATGGCGACAAGGATGAAGGTGGGGGTGGGACAGAGAAAGGGAATTCTGTATTTTTCTGCACAACAGTAAGATGTCCAGAGTGATGGAGAGCACTGCCTTGCGTATTTTGTGGCAGTTAAAAAACTAACACTTTCCTTCTTAAGCCATCTATTGGCAATAGCACTGATCATTTGCACTCAGTCTTGGGAGGAGTGTGAGTGTGTGTGTGTGTGTGTGTGTGTGTTCCCGGAGGCTGGAGTGCAGTTCAGGGTTGGGGGAAGGGAGAGACTCCATAAAAGTCTCTGAGATTTGGAATCCTACCTATAGCCATTTATTAGCTTGACCTTGCAAGCATGCTCAGTCACATACAACTCTTTGAGACTCCATGGACTGTAGCTTGCCAGGCTCCTCTGTCCATGAGATTTCCCAGGCAAGAATACTGGAGTGGGTTGCCATTTCCTTCTCCAGGGGATCTTCTCAACCCAGAGACTGAATGCGCATCTTCTGCATTGGCAGGCAGATTCTTTACCACTGAGCCACCTGGGAATGGTAGCCTATATTAAATCTTAGAACCTATCCAAGACCATTATCACATTTTAAAAGTGAGATTTAAGGAAATGTATTGCTAGAGGTGAGGGTGGGGAGTCCATGAAAGGAGATGGTTTCTATGGAGAGAGGATGGGCCTCCCAAAAGGGGTCTCTCCCAGTGAGGCACAAACCTCAGGACACCTGGGTATGTACTGAGGCTGGACCCACCAAGTGTATCCCTGCTGAGCGCTTCAAGCTGAGGTGCTTTGAGTTTCCTCATCAGTAAAAATTCAAAGAGGGACTTCCCTAGAGGTCCAGTGGTTAGGACTCCACACTTCCACTGTAGGGGGCATGGGTTCAATTCCCGGTCGGGGAACTAAGATTCTGCATGACATAAGGCATGGCCCAAAATTTTTTTTAATTTACAAAAAATTAAAAATTAAAAAAGAAAAGCTTTTAAAAACAAAAAGAAGTCATAGACACTTGAACTCCTTTGTGTGGTCTGCTGTGGAGCTGACTGAACCAGGAAAGAAAGGGGAGACTTGGTTTCCTGGCATCTGTGTCTCTAAGCAGGCCCAGGACATGCCCCAGGCCCATGACGGGGCAGAGCCAAGAAGACCAGGAAACACAAGTCAGGGAGTTGCTGAAGGGGTCGAGCCCAGTGAGTGAGCAGTGGACAGCTCGGGAGGACTGAGAGCCCTAACTGACACTTTCCCACTCTGTGTCAGGGAATATTGGTCTGATGTTTAAATGGACAAAAGGGAAGGTTGTCAAGGTGAGAGTGGTTGCTTGGATTGCCCATTTTCACCTGCTTATGCATAATATGGGCTCAAGCATCTCATTTTTCTTAAAATGAAGCACAAGATCATAAGCTAAAGCTTAACTCACAATCCACACCTATTTAGAATCTGTGCATCCCTTATGCCACTTCTAGCAAAATCACCAGCTGAACCTGGGCTCAGGAACTAGTCCCTATCTCCCTGGAGCTCTAAGGTGGAGACATCTCTACAGAAAGGGGCTGCCATCATTGTATGAAGTGTATTCAGATCAAGCTTCCAAGGCAAAGAACAGCCCTTAAACTGGATAATGACTAGTGGGTTTATGGTATTCATTCATTCAACACATTTTTCAGGACCCCCTAAATATGTGCGATGCTGTGCTAGAAGAATAAAACTCCACTCTCTGTTATTAAAGAGGTTGAGACCAGGGGAACTGGAGAAAGCAGGCACAAAATGAAAGGAAAACATTATAATCAAAGAAATACAGTCTCCTGTTGGAACCATGCTCTCCCAATTAGGTAAGCTTAAAAGACTAGTCATGTAAATGAGCCTATTTGTGTGGATTTTCATCTTAAAGTCTTCTCTTGCCTGGTACATCCTTCTTCATCATTGCTTATCTAGTCTGGTCTATCCAAAACCTTTATCGTGGCTCAGTTTAACCATCACTTTCTTGAGATGAAGCTTCTTCTGTCTCCCATCCTGAAGAAGTTGACAGGGGCCTTGGGGTCTTCCATGTGTCCTGTATATGCCTCTTTTATAATAGAACACTGAATTCTGACATGTATTTTTTTCATATTTGTTCCCCTCAAGAGGAACAAGGAAATAAAGTTAAGGAAATTTTTTCATTAATACCGGGGCCTCAGCTCCTAGTACAATGCTTGCCACACAGTAGGACATGCAGATATTTATTGAATGAACACAGGAGTTGAAGGTTGGTTTGTGGGATTACTAAATTGCATGCCATAAAAAGACAAAACAGGAAGACAGGTAACACAAGGAGGCCTATGGTCAGCCAGGAAGCTGGCCAGGAAGAGAACCAGAGTTTTCAACAATTTGTAAACTAACTTGAGGTTTCAACTAGGGGAACATTTTCCCAAAAGGTATGGTCATTTCATCATGGTTTTAATATGCATTCTTAGATTTCTGCTCTGCTGTATCAATCTCATGAGATTCTTAGATTTCTGCTCAATCTCATTCACACCATCATAGACAAGAATCAAAGAATAAGACAAGCAGAGAACCAACTGTTATGCAAGAAGATATCATGGAAGGCAGTTATGCCATCATTACAGAAGAGGGACCAAGGAAGTTTAGGTGTCTGATCATACAAGGGCTGTTATGCCTTGAGAAGTCGGGCAGCTTTTTGAGGTCCATAGGACATCTTTTATGGGATATTTTACTAAGGGGGTCAATGTAACTTACACAATGTCACCAACTCTGATTCCTCGAATGACCCCAGTGGAGATGCAACTATCCAGAGAGAATCTCAACATTAACCAAGGTCCTGGAATGTGCCAGAATTTAGTTGTGTATTCCTGACTATCTAAATCCCATATCAAATGCTGCTTGCAACTACAGATCACATCATTGTTACTGGAGTCTCTCACTGTCCCAAAAGCCCTGCTGTTCTATAGCTCAGGGGAGAAATTCCATAAAGGTTGATGAACTGATGTCAGAGATCACATTTAAAGTTTCTGACTTAACGAATTGAGAACGGCCCTAAGCTACTAAGTAAATGAAGGGGAATCCAAGATTGTTTTTATAAAATATGGATTTCAATCAGAAGGCAAATATTCGGTCTGACTTTTTCAATGCAGTGTCCACATGACTGAAAGAAAAAAAAAGCGTGTGGAACATCCTAAGACCACTTATTCAAAGCATTTCACAAAGTTAAGAAGTTTTCTGAAGAATTCCAACCTCATGAAAAACCCTGACTGACTCAGCCAAAAATCTAGTTTTGAAATTCCATTTTATTTTATCATAAGCTTTTTTTTTTTTCCACTCCATTCAAATAACTGTCTTCATTCTTCTTTCAGTTCAGTTCACTCGCTCAGTCGTGTCCGACTCTTTGCGACCCCATGAATCACAGCATGCCAGGCCTCCCTGTCCATCACCAACTCCCGGAGTTCACCCAGACTCACGTCCATCGAGTCAGTGATGCCATCCAGCCATCTCATCCTCTGTCGTCCCCTTCTCCTCCTGCCCCCAATCCCTCCCAGCATCAGAGTCTTTTCCAATGAGTCAACTCTTAGCATGAGGTGGCCAAAGTACTGGACTTTCAGCTTTAGCATCAGTCCTTCCAAAGAAATCCCAGGGCTGATCTCCTTCAGAATGGACTGGTTGGATCTCCTTGCAGTCCAAGGGACTCTCAGGAGTCTTCTCCAACACCACACTTCAAAAGCATCAATTCTTCGGTGCTCAGCCTTCTTCACAGTCCAACTCTCACATCCATACATGACCACAGGAAAAACCATAGCCTTGACTAAATGAACTTTTGTTGGCAAAGTAATGTCTCTGCTTTTGAATATGCTATCTAGGTTGGTCATAACTTTCCTCCCAAGGAGTAAGCGTCTTTTAATTTCATGGCTGCAGTCACCATCTGCAGTGATTTTGGAGCCCCAAAAAATAAAGTCTGACACTGTTTCCACTGTTTCCCCATCTATTTCCCATGAAGTGATGGGACCGGATGCCATAATCTTCGTTTTCTGAATGTTGAGCTTTAAGCCAACTTTTGCACTCTCCACTTTCACTTTCATCAAGAGGCTTTTGAGTTCCTCTTCACTTTCTGCCATAAGGGTGGTGTCATCTGCATGTCTGAGGTTATTGATATTTCTCCCGGCAATCTTGATTCCAGCTTGTGCTTCTTCCAGTCCAGCATTTCTCATGATGTACTCTGCATATAAGTTAAATAAGCAGGGTGACAATATACAGCCTTGACAAACTCCTTTTCCTATTTGGAACCAGTCTGTTGTTCCATGTCCAGTTCTAACTGTTGCTTCCTGACCTGCATACAAATTTCTCAAGAGGCAGATCAGGTGGTCTGGTATTCCCATCTCTTGAAGAATTTTCCACAGTTTATTATGATCCACACAGTCAAAGGCTTTGGCATAGTCAATAAAGCAGAAATAGATGTTTTTCTGGAACTCTCTTGCTTTTTCCATGATCCAGCAGATGTTGGCAATTTGATCTCATCTCACTCAAATTGCACTCATCTCACATGCTAGTAAAGTAATGCTCAAAATTCTCCAAGCCAGGCTTCATTCTTCTTTAGGTAAATGTAAAAAGCCTAAGAGAAAGACTTTCATTTCAGAACGTCAGAGTGAGGAATCCTGTGACATTGTTCCCCAGCAAAACAGCTATAAATGGTGCAAGTTATTTGTTTAAAAAATTATTCAAAGTCTTTGAAAATTATCCTAAAAGTAAATACCACATTAAAATATTTTTTCAGGAAAACATACTAACTCTAAGTAAGAACAGTGAAAGTTCCATGGCACTACAGAGACAACCCTTGCTCTCCCTCTGGACTCCCCAGCTCAGCATGATGGCAGCTCCACTCCACTGTGTGTGGTCAAGAAATTAGGGCTTCCTTTCCCATCAGCTCCCAGTTAGGAGATATCAGGAAGAGCAGGCCACTAACCTGAACTGCATCCCCTTCAGCTCCAAGATGCAGAAACTAAATTCCCAGCAAAGCAACCCAGAGATCAGGTACTCTCTCCCTTCACTCTTATTTGTAGGTCAGAAGCTCCATCCCCCACACAGCTGGTCCAGAATATTGGAACCATGATCTGATGTGCCCCAGTTTGCTTGTCGGACAAAGGTTCTGTGCCTGGGAAACAAGCTAAGAAGACCAGAGGCTGCCACCTCAGCCCAGATAATGAAGCAGAGCAGTCGCTCTGAGAAAAGCAGTGGCTCAGAGATTTTTCCATAAAAACAGAGGGGAAATGAGGTACTATAAGAACAGAGAGCTGCTAAGCTCTCCCCAGAGGAACAGACTGTGTTTGAATAGAGTGTGGGAAGGTTTAAGCATAAGGATGCTCTCAAGAGCAATGGCGGTTTTGGTGGTAAGCAATTAAGAAATAGCCGATGGCTCCATCAGAGCAACAAGCTAGTTTACCAGAGAGAACCAGAGAAAGAGACAGCTAAGGCCAGCCTTCTCATTGTCAGAACAAACTGCAAAGACTTGCCTTAAAAACGAATGATACAAAAGGGACTAAATTTAATCAGATCAGCATTTATATCTTAGAGTACTGGTAGAAACAACAGAGCAATCATCCAGCAACAAGCAGAACCTAAGAGCTAGGTATGATTCCAGTAGAGGGAGACAGCTTAACAGAGGAGATCAGGGAAAGAGACAGTCCACTGGAGTCCTGCAAAACCCACCGTCAGCCCACAATGACTGTGCACTCTCCTAAGGATGTTCCTCTGAGGAATCTGCAACTACATATAGTTGGGGAAAGGGATATAATTAAAATAATCTAGTAAAGACACTGGACAAATAAATAAGCAATCTACAACAAAAACAAGTTCAAGAGAGTGGGAGAATCAGTTTCCAACATTGCTACATTACCTAAAATATCCAGTTTCCAACAACAATAAAAATTACAAAGTAGGCAAAAAAAAAGAAGAAAAATGTAACACATATACAAGGGGAAAAAAGACAACAAAAAGATGGTCCAGATATTAAGTTTATCTGGCAAAGACTTCAAAACAACACCATAGATTTCAATTACTGATGTGTTCAGAGAATTAAAGGGAATCATACTTAAATAATGGAATGTATGATGCCAATATGCTGTAAAATAGAGAATATCACTAAAGAAATAGAAATAATGAAAAATAAAATGGATATTCTGGAGTTAAAAAGTACAGTGACTGAAATTAAAACTTCATTAGAGAGACTCATCAGTAGTTTTGAGCTTGCATAAGAAAGAATCACTGGTTTTGAAGACCGAAAAAAAAAAAATAGAGATTATGCAATTCAGAAAAGAAAGAAAAACAAGAATGAAAAAAAAATGAAGACTATCCTAGAGAAATGTAGAACACCATTAATCACACCAACATATGCACTTAATTATAATACCAGGAGAATAGAAAGAGAATGGAGGAGAAAAACATATTTAAAAAATATTGATTGAAAACTTCCCAAATTTAAAGAAAAATATTCGCATACACTTCCGAGAAGTTTAACAAAACTCAAGTAGGATAAGCAGAAAATGATCTGCATCACAATACATCATAGTACAAAAACACTGAAAGCCAAAAACAGAAATTTTTGAAGCAACAAAGAAACGCAGCTCACCACACACAAGGCAACCACAACAAGATAAACAGATGATTTCTCATCAGAAACAGTGAAGATCAGAAGACAGTGTGATGACATACTCAGAAGGCTGAAAGAAAAAAAAAAATCTACCGACCAAGAATCTTATGTCCAGCAAAACATCCTTTCAAAATTTAAGGTCAAATAAAGGCATCCAGAGATTTTTTTAAAAACTGAATTTGTTACTAGCAGATTCACACTACTGCTAAGTCGCTTCAGTCGTGTCCGACTCTGTGCGACCCCATAGACGGCAGCCCACCAGGCTCCCCCGTCCCTGGGATTCTGCAGGCAAGAACACTGGAGTGGGTTGCCATTTCCTTCTCCAATGCATGAAAGTGAAAAGTGAAAGTGAAGTCGCTCAGTCGTGTCCGACTCCTAGCGACCCCATGGACTGCAGCCTACCAGGCTCCTCCGTCCACGGGATTTTCCAGGCAAGAGTACTGGAGTGGGGTGCCATTGCCTTGGGAATACTAAAGGGAGTTCTACCTGAAAGCAAAAGACATGAGACAATAATTTGAATTTCACAAAAAGAAACAAAGAGCACCAGGAAAGGTAATTATATAATTATAAGAGACAACACAAATGCATGTGTCTCCTTTTTTCTCTTAGAAAATTAAAAACATATATATATAATCACATGTATATATCTATATAGTCGGGTCAATAATACATAGAAATATAGTATAGAGGATAATAATAGCACAAAGGAGGTAGGTGGGACCAAATCTATATCATAAGGTTGTAACTCAAATCCACAGGAGTTAATGTTAAGAACCATAGAGAATAAATAAGGTTATTACAGCAAACACTAAAATACATACTTTCTTTCATTTCTAGCTTCCTTATAAAATTGCATAAAACAGCAATTATAACAGTGTATCATTGGATTTATGACATGCCTAGGCAGAATACATATAATAATAGTAGCACGAAAAATAGGGAGAAGACAGCTAAATAGGAGAAGTATTTCTATATCTGGTTAAAATTAAGTCAGTATAAATCGAGTAAATTCTGATGTTAGGATGTATATGTAAACCCTAAAACAATCACTAAATAAATAATGCAAAATAATACAGTGAAAAATCCCTTAAGGAACTAGAGTGGTGTAATACAAAATACTCTCTTAATGCAAAGGGCCTCCTGTACTGTAGGCAGATTCTTTACTATCTGAACCACCGGGAAAGCCCAGTACAAAATACTCTGCTAATGCAAAAGAAGGTGATATGAGAGAAACAAGAGAAGAAAAGGACATAATTCATACAGAAAATAAAAACTAAAATAGTAGACATAACCCCAACTATTTAGCAACAGTGCGAAAGCACTGCTGCCACCCAGGCCTTCAGCCGAGTCTGACTCTTCATGACCCAGTGGACTGTGGCCACCAAGCTCCTCTGTCCATGGACTTTTCCAGGCGAGAACACTACACAGGGCCACCAGTTTCTGCTCCAGGGCATCTTCCTGACCCAGACATCACACCCACGTCTCCCGCATTGGCAAGAGGATTCTTTATCACTGTGCCACCTGGGGAGCAGCGTGAAAGTTTTGTCTAATCAAAATAGAGAGGATAAGACTGGATAAAGAGAAAATTTGACAGATCAATATGTTGTCCGGAGGACACACACTTTGGATTCAATGATACATATGAATGAAACCAAAAGGATGAAAAGACATATCTGGCAAACAGCATCCTCAAGGAAGCTGCAGTGATGCTTAGAAAAAGATGTGGGTAGTACAGTCTTTGACATCAGTCTGAGAAATATCTTTTTGGATATGTATTCTCAGGTAAGGGAAACAAATATACACAATGGGACTATTATCACACAAAAGACTTCTGCATAGAAAAGGAAACCGTCAACAAAACAACAAGACAACCTACCAAACCGGAGAAGATATTTGCAAATCAAAGAGGTTAATACCCAAAATATATAAAGAACTCATACAACTCACAATAAAAATTTGATTAAATAATGAGCACAGGAGTTGAAGAGACATTTTTTCCCCAAAGAAGACAAATAGACAACAATCATGTGAAAAGTTGCTGAACACTGATGCTGCTGTTAAGTTACTTCAGTCGTGTCCGACTCTGTGTGACCCCATAGATGGCAGCCCACCGGGCTCCCCCGTCCCTGGGATTCTCCAGGCAAGAACACTGGAGTGGGTTGCCATTTCCTTCTCCAAGGCATGAAAGTGAAAAGTGAAAGTGAAGTCGCTCAGTCATGTCCGACTGGACTGCAGCCTACCAGGCTCCTCCACCCATGGGATTTTCCAGGCAAGAGTACTGGAGTGGGGTGCCGTTGCCTTCTCCGCTGAACATTGCTAGTCATCAGGGAAATGCAAATCAAAACCACAAGGAGCTAAAACCCCACACCTGTTGGAATGGCTACTTTCAAAAAGACAGTAAATAACAAGTGTCAGCTAGAACGGAGAGAAAAGGGGACCTTGTGCCCCACTGTTGGGAGTGTAAAGCAGTGGAGTGGAGTGTAAAGCCTGTGAACAAGTGTACCAAGGTTCCTAAAAATTAAAAACAAAGCTACTATATGATCCAGCTATTCCATTTCTGGGCTTCCAAAGAAAACAAAAACAGTAATTTGAAATGATATTTGCAGCCCAATGTTCAATGCAGGATTATTTGCAATAGCCAAGATATGGAAGCAACCAAAGTGTGCATTAACAAATGAATGGACGGTAGTCATAAAAAGGAATGAAATTTTGCCATCTGTGACAACATGGATAGACCTAGAAGGTATGCTACATGGGGAAAAATAAATCCTGTATTATTTCACTCACAGGTGGAATCTAAAAACCAAGACAAATGAACAAACATAACAGAAAAGAAACAAAGTCAAAAGTACAAACAGGTGGTTGCCAGAGAGAAGGCAGGTAGGGGGATGGGTGAATTAGGTGAAGGAAGTTAAGAGGTACACACTCCCAGTTACAAAATACATGGGTCAGAGGATGAAATGTATGGTGAGGAAACTTAACAATAATTGATATTGCATGGTGACAAAGGAGATCAAAAGGTACAAACTTCCAGTGATGAGATAAGTAAGTTCTATGGATATAACGTATCATAACAAGATTTATTAGCACTGGTATATGATATATATGAAAGCTCTTACATGAGAAAATCCTAAGAGTTTTATCATAGCAAAAGTACTTTTGCTGGTTTAATTTTTTATCTGTATGAGACAATGGATGTACACCTAAATTACTGTGGTAATTCAGGATGTATGTAAGTATGTAACTTAAATCATTATGCCGTATACCATGAAGAAAGTGAAAGTGAAGTCGCTCAGTTGTGTCCGACTCTTTGCCACCCCGTGGACTGTAGCCCACCAGGTTCCTCTGTCCATGGGATTCTCCAGGCAAGAATACTGGAGTGGGTTGCCATTTCCTTCTCCAGGGGAATATTCCCGACCCAGGGATCGAACCCAGGTCTCGCGCATTGCAGGCAGACGCTTTAACCTCTGAGCCATTATGCCATATACCTTAAACTAATACAATGCTGTATGTCAGTTACATCATATTAAAATAAGTAGAGTTAAGTAAAGGGCCTGAATAGACATTTCTATGAAGAAATGGTGAATAAAAACATTAAAAAGTGCTTGACATCACTATCAGGAAAATGCAAACAAACCACAATGAGATACCACTTCATAACTACTAGAATCAGTTCAGCTCAGTCACTCAGTCGTGTCCAACTCTGCGACCCCATGGACTGCAGAATGGTTAGTATAAAAAAGACGGGTGATGAATGGCATTAGCAAAGATGTGGAGAACCAGGAACCCCCATCCACTCCCGGTGAGAATGCAAAATGGCACCAGCAACACTGGAAAACCGCCTGACAAGTCTTTAAAAGGTGAAACATGGAGTTACCAAATGGTCCGGCAATTCCAGCGCTAAATGCAATCTACAGGTGTGTACCAGTATCCCAACGTTTTGGAAGTTTGCTTTTGCGAAAGACCTCCATTAGCACCTGCTTCACTAACTGAAAGAAATCCCAAGGGGATTTTGGCTTTTAAGGGGAAAATCTGAAAAATGAAAATAGCATTCAGCTTTTGTTTTGCATTGGCCTGCTTTAAAGCCAGCGTGCACCCCGCAGCAGCCCCTTCGCCAGGAATTACGCAGCATCTCGGCATCAAGCCGCCATAGCTCGGAACTGCCTCTGAGCTTCTGTGCTTTAACTCAATCTATTTTGTATCTCTAATAGTAAGATGTATTCTAAGCTAATCGTTTCTTTGCTTTATGCCATTTCAGCATATGAAAGGTTTCATAGGAACACTCTTCTTTCAGACAGTCAGGAGAGCCTGCATTTGCAAACTTACCTACTTGCAAATATTTATTTGAAAGCCCCAAATTCAAACTTGTGGTGCTTTGGTGGTAATTCATGGGCACGTGCAAAGTGTCAAAAAATTTTTCACCTGCCACACATGTTCTCAGCTGAGCTTAACAAGGCAACACTGCCTTCTTGCCTCTAACGCTGTAAACAAGTGTTCTTTTCATGGCCGGTTCAGTTTCACATTCTTTTTTTGTGTGTGTGCTTTTTGTTGGTTATTTCATTGCTTCAAATGACCCCCAAGGGTAATGTTGAAGGGCTGGATAGTGTTCGCAAGCACAGGAAGGCTGGGAGCGCCTTATAGAGAAAATACATGTGTTAGACCAGCTTCATTCACGCATGCATTATAGTGATGTTCGCTGTATGAGTTTGGTGTTAATCCATCAACAATATTGTACATCCAGAATAAGGAAGAAAAAATTCACTGATCCAGATGTGAGATCACTCGAGAAAGTGGTAAATTAATATCTGTAGTGCATGATGAAGCTGTGGAAAGGCTGGAAAAGTGACTAAGTGTGTGGATTCATAAGATAATCAATGGAAAAAATACAATGGACTGCATTATTGTAAGGCTAAAAGTCAATGAAATGTACCATCTTACCCAGAGTCAGGAAAATATTTAAACATTTCTCAGCTCATTTTATTATAAAAAGAATTACATATAAGCAATTATTTGTAAGAAATGTATATTAAATAATGTACAGTTAAAGAGAAATGCATAAAATGAGGTTACCTATTGATGGATGATTGATCAAAGTCTTGGGACCAGCGGCTTGCAGGAAATTAACCCTGTACTTCCCCTAGAAGCTATAGCCCAGTATTTGCTAACCCAGAGCTGGTGACTTCACAGAAAGTAACTATCAACACATGAAAAGTGGGAATTGAATGTATATTTCATTCAAGAGAAAAATACATGTCCACATGAAAATTTTATGAAAATTTTCATGTGTACATAAAAATTCATAACAGCATACTTCATAAAGCCCAGATGTGGAAGTAACCCATACGCCTATCACCTGAAGAACAGGTAAATAAAATGTGCCATAATCCATATAATGGCCCGTTATCAGCAAGAAAAAGAACAAGGTACCGATAGGTGCTATAACCCAGGTAAACCTCAAAAACATTATGCTAAGTGAAAAAAGCTACAAAAGACTGTATACTGTATGATTCCATTTATATGAAATTTTCAGAGTAGGAAAATCTACA
Organism: Bos indicus x Bos taurus; assembly: GCF_003369695.1. Classification (NCBI taxonomy): domain Eukaryota; kingdom Metazoa; phylum Chordata; class Mammalia; order Artiodactyla; family Bovidae; genus Bos; species Bos indicus x Bos taurus. Next base: position 35,230,856 of record NC_040102.1, read on the forward strand.
AAAACAGCGAAGTCACATAGTGATTGCTGCAGAGTAGGAAAAGAAGAGAAAGAGTGAGGGAAAACAGACGCACCTCAACAGGTACAGGGTCTCTTTTTGGTGAGGATGATATTCTACAGTTTATTGTGATAACAGTTTCACAGCCCTGTGACTGCTCCAAAGGCCAGTGCATTGTACATTTTATATTTCTAACTGGTATATTCCCAGGTGGTGCTAACGGTAAAGAACCTTCTATCCAATGTGGGAGATTCAAGAGACGCAGCATGGATCCCTGGGCGGAAAGATCCCCTGGAGTAGAAGGAAATGGCAGCCCACTCCAATTTTCTTGCCTGGGAAATCCCGTGAACAGAGGAGCCTGGTGGGCTACAGTCCATGGGGTCACAAAGAGTTGGACACGACTGAAGCGACTTTGCTTGCTCACTTGCATAGTTGCCTTACAACGTGGTGTTAGTCTCTGCAGGACTGCAAAGTTAATCAGCTACAAGTTTGCATATATCCTTCCCTCTTGAGCCTCCCTTCCACCCCCACCCCCACCCCCACCCCTTCCCTCTAGGCCATCACAGAACACTGAGCTCCCTGTGCTATGCAGCAGGCGCCCACTGGCTACACGTGACATGCACACACGGCAGTCTACATGTATCGGTCCCAATCTTCCAGTTCATCCCCACAACCCCGTCTACACGTCCATCCTCTACAACTGCAGTGAGTTGTAGGGGATATGAATCATATCTCAATAAAACTGTTAGAGGGGGGAAAAAAAAGTGATACATTTAAATGTTCTAAACTCTCAAAGAAATACCAACATTTGAAGCATAACTTTTCTTTTCTGGGCTTCTTTTGCTTGGAGGCAAATCAACTGAGAAAGGGAAAAATAAATTAAAAGTATTTTCTTTGCATGGGCTTCATTGTAGTAGTATATATCTCAGGACTAGCTGACGTCCTTGGAATTCTGATCACCAGTGTCCATTTTAGCTAAAGGCATTTCTTGGCTATAATAGAACTCTATCTGTAGCTGCTACTAAGCTACACTTAAAGGCGAAAGCCACCTGACATTCTCTGCTACAGCCAGAAATAACTAGGTCCCAGCATATACCGTGCAGTAAGATGAAATGTCCAATAAATGCAACTATTTCCAGAGTTATATATGTCACTGCTTATTGTCTAGTATCTAACTCTGAGAAGAGGCAGTAAGCGGGAAACACTGTTCCTTCTCCTTCTCTCCTACTTTACTTGGACCAAAAGACCTAGAAAAATTCTTCCTGATTGACTGCAGGGTCCTGAGCAATCCTTCTCCCACTGTTCTCTCTCAGGCATCCTGTCCCACTCCATTTAGGTCGTGCCGTTCTCTGTCGTCCCAGCCTATTCAAATTACACTCAGATGCTGGTTCATTTTATCTAGGACCCTTGTTAACTTCATCCACAGCTTCGTGGCTGACCTCTCCCCGTCCTGAACATCTGTGCCTTAAGTTCTGCTTAGATATATTTCTTTAATTATTTCATTTGCATTTTTTTTAATTAGGATTGTCACTCCAAGAACATCTTGAAGGCAAGAATTTGAGGCATGATACTTCTTCCCCATCTCCAAGTCTGCCATGCGTCTAGTTACATGGAAAAAACTCAGCATGAACCAAACAGCTGCGGAATGAATAAAGCAGCCATCCACGAATCAGTTCTAACTTGTTTGTGTACATCTGTTTTCCACATAAAGTCACCTCTCCCCTGCTCTCTTGCCAACATTACTTGCTCTGTCTCAGGAAAAGGTCAGTCGGCGTAGAGTTCAGACTCAATACTGAAATGGACATAGTGGCAATGGTGTGCTGTCATGGGAGTCTGCCCACACAAGAAGGCTGTCTGCTGGCTAGGAAACTGGAAGGTGACCAGATATCCCAAGAGGAAGGGGCAGTGTCTGCAAGAAAGCTGGCCAGAGCCTCATGTCCCAGCATTGACTAAAGATATACACCCTGAACCTTGAATGGAAACCATCCCTCCATGGCCATAGGATTGGGGAAAGTGGTCCTCTTGACAATAAGGGAAAGAGAGATGGGAGGTGTCTCCCCTGGAGGTATAGACTTCTCTGTGGGCCTTTGGCATTTGGAAGGCACTGGGTGGTTTCCCAGCCACTGAAGAAGTGTTTAAACAGGTGGTAACAGGACTTACAAGACCCCAAAAGGGAGGAATGAACCAGAGCCTCCCGAGAGAGGACAAACGCATAACTCAGATAAGCCCCAGTAACTAACAGAAGTGGCAAACAAAAGCATCGCCACCGCACCGCTGTGCCACCAGCACAAAGGTGGTGGGAGACGCAGGAGGGGCAGAGAAAGGTCTGAGAGCTCTGAAAATCTAGAAACTTCCAAAGGAAAAGCTGTCTGAAGATCAGACAGAGTTGAGGTGGCTTTAAAACCAGAACGCCATGTATGTGCTTGTTTCATTGTCGCTCGAATCTGTTTCAATCATAATTGATGGGTTTACCTGTTTATGGTTGAGATTACCTTTCACTGTTACGGATTATATTTCATCTGTCTCCACATTTTGAGTGTCTCATGCTTTAAAAAGTATGTCAAATGGAGTGACTAGAATAAAGAAATACGGAAATTGTATGTCAAGTCACAAGTACCACCTTTATTAAAGCTTGGTTATCTGAAAAAATAAAGAAAGAAAATCGGAATGCCATCCACGGCAGAGAGGTCCACCTCCGGAGCAGCCCTAGTCACCTCTGCCAGCCACGCTCTCAGGCTCCACGGTCTCCACACAGTCCTCTTCCAAGTCACACACGGTGCCTTGCGTGTTTCCCAGCAATTAGTCTCCATGACTCTAAAACAGGCTTAGGACTTCTTCCTCTTCCCTTTTCCCTCACCACCCCCGCCCCCCAAACGGTCTATTTCTCTCCACCTCTCACTACACGTTTATCTTTTCTCCCATCACTCCCGTCACAGCCCGAGTCCTTCTCCATCGCATGCCTCTCCTTTAGACTCTTTATCATGTTCTACAATTATATAATTTAGGATTTTAAATCAACTTATTTCCTATCTGTCTCCTACCACTAAATTATTCAGGACCGTGTGGCCATATCTAGAGCAGAAGCACTGGCCTGGAGTCTACAGTACAAGCCACAAATACGGCCACATTTAAAATTTTAACAGCCATATTAGAAAATTAAAAGAACCCATGAAATTAATTTTTTAAAGATATTTTATTTAGTCTGATATATTCAAACTATTTTCCTTTCCTCATGTATTCAACATAGAAATTATTAAGGAGGCATTTTATAGTCCTATACTCCTATGTTCTAAGACTTTGGAGTCCGGAGTTTACACTTACAGCACAACTCAGCTCAGGTTACCTGTGTTTCAAGTGTTCAGGGGCTCCATGGGCCAGTGGGTACAGGGTTGGATGGCATAACTTGAGATCAAAGTGAATAATTATTAAATACTAGTTTAACTAAAGAATGAAGGAAGGAAAAAGAAAGGAGTCAGTGAATAGCCAAATGAATAAATTCCCATTTTCACAGGTCAGGAAAGTGAAGCTAGAGTTTACGTAAATTCTCCAACATGTCAGTTGTTGACCATGTGGGGAGGTGCTGATTTTTGAATCCTTGACTCATGGAAGTCAAGGCAGTGCTATTTCCATGACAAGGCACTGGCATCTTAGGTCAAGTCTTCCCATCAGAAACTTTCAAGGGCTCTTTACTACTACCTAAAAATAAATTCCTCGTCGTGACATTTAAAGTCTGCTAGGACCTAATGTTCAACACACTTTTCTACTGCTTTTCATACATAATATGCCCCAACCGAACTGATTTTTTTCAAGGTCAGGAACACCAAGGGACCTGCTAAAAGATGGTCTGAAGTCCCAGCTGCCAGTATCTCTGCCCTTCCTAGGCTGCCTTCCTGCCCTGGTCAGATGCTGCAGGTGAGCTAAAATTCAGGGCTTCCGATCCCATCTCTGTCTCAGGTTGGAGAGCAGTAGGTTCCCCAGGAGAGGAAGGCCCTGTTGATCTTTCTGTCTCTGCCCCAGCACAGTGCCTGGCACCTGGGGGCTGGCATGGATGAGTGAATGCCCACCCACCCCCCATTCTACAACCATAGGGAGGACTTCCCCTACATGTCCTTCTTCACACAGCTCCTCCCACCTGAGATTTCCCCAGTCTCTGCACACGAAAGGGTCACTCAGATGCCATCTCCCTAACCGGGCTTCCCCAAGCCCACCCACCACCAACAGATCTCTTTCTTCCCTCACAACTGCACTTGGGTGTCTGCCCACACACTTCGCACCACGTAGCAAATATCTCACTATTTATACTAGAACGCTCATTCTTTGGTCTAAAAATGTATTATCATGGTGTTTTCCTTGATGTCCTAAGAAAAAACACAAAATACTGAATTAAAGAGGAGCACATATGGATTCAAAAGATGCTAGTTCAAGTCCTGGCTTTAAATGTACTAGATGTCACTTATAATTATTGAGTCTGAAATTTCTCCCCAGTTATCTATGAAATAAAATCTGCCCTGTTTGTCTATTCATGAGATAAAAGTCAGGATAAAGGAATACAATACATGGAGACATAGCTTCCTTCATAGTTCAGTTGGTAAAGAATCTGCCTGCAATGCAGGAGACCCGGGTTCGATTCCTGGGTCTGGAAGATCCCCTGCAGAATGAAATGGCAATCCACTCCAGTATTCTTGCCTGGAGAATCCCATGACCAGGAAGATGATGATAGTCTATGGTCTTTGGGGTCACAAAGAACCAGACTCTACTAAGCAATTGAGCAGAAACACACATACACACATATACTATGTACATACATGTATAATAAATAATTATATTATTATAATTTAATAGATTGTTCATATATACATACATATTCAAATGGACTGGGGAATGGATGCATATTACCTTATTTATCTTTTTCAATGAATGTACTTATCCCTGACATTTTCTCACTTATTTACTGGTATACATGTTTAATGTCTGGCTTCTACCAATGTGAAGTATGCTTCTTGAGGCCAGGAACTCTGTTTTATTCACAGCTTGACCTGTAGTGTCTATAAGAGGAACTGCCATAGTCCACTCAATAAACATCTGCTCATGAATGAAAAACTGTATACTCACAAATAAAATGAGAATTCTGAGAAGATGTTAACCACAGTGGCACCAGTTTTAATATTTATCTAAATCCCCCAATAAAAGCAGAACTCAAAAGTCAAATGAAAAAACTCACGGTCTAACAAAACTAGGTGTCAAAGTATTCCCATGAACTTCAAAATACAATGGGATAAAAATAAACAAGATCTAGAAGCCTTGTAGGTATTAGCCTCCGTGCAGGAAAAGAGTAATGCAATGGAGCATTGTTGGATCTCAGAGCAGGAGGACCCTCAGCAGCCAGCAGGTCCTCGTGAGAAAGCACGGCAAATCCACATGAGAACTGTGGTTGAAATTAGGAAGATCAGCCTCATGCCAACAGCAGGAAGGCACAAGGTCTATGTAAGGTCAGAAGAGGCAGGCACAGTTTAGCCCCTTGGAACTCTCAATACAACCCATTAGAATTATCTCTAGGACAGACTTGATACTGACAAGACAATGCTGAAGGCAGAATCAGAATCTTGGGGTTGATGTATACACACTATATTGAAAACAGATAACCAACAAGGACCTCCTGTATAGGGCAGGGAGCTCTGGTCAATCGGAGAAGGCAATGGCACCCCACTCCAGTACTCTTGCCTGGAAAATCCCATGGACGGACAAGCCTGGTAGGGTGCAGTCCATGGGATCGCTAAGAGTCGGACACGACTGAGCGACTTCACTTTCACTTTTCACTTTCATGCACTGGAGAAGGAAATGGCAACCCACTCCAGTATTCTTGCCTGGAGAATCCCAGGGACAGGGGAGCCTGGTGGGCTGCCGTCTATGGGGTCGCAGAGAGTCGGACTCAACTGAATTGACTCAGCAGCGACTTAGCAGCTCTGCTCAATATTCTATAATAACCTAAATGGGAAAAAACTGAAAATGAATAGATAGATGTATAACTGAATCACTGTTCTGTATACCAGAAGCTAACACCACATTGTAAATTAAGTTTATTCCAGTATAAAATAAATTTTTAAAAATATTTAAGAACATGAACAATGGAGACAAAAGAGAGGTTAAGACAAATGTGGAGAAGTGAAAAAGAGCCAAAAATATTCAGTAAACAAGCCCTTGTATTTTTAAATACTATACACACACACATAGTCATGTCAGTAATGGAAAAAGAAAACAGCTCTGTTAAGTGAGGAAACCTTGAAACACACTTCCTTCTAAAAGTTCAAGAGACAAATACATGATAATAAGCAAGAGAAAAACATAAAAATCATATGCCATAAAAGTTATTTTCAAAAGGAGCAAAATAACATGCTTACATAAAATGAAAACATATCAGAAATAAGTGCTTTCAAAACAGATCAAACAGTAACCTTCTATTTCAAAGCAAATGAAGACACTTTAAGAAAATGATACAAGGCATGAAAGGACAAGATCAAAATGAGAAAATTCAAAAATTAGGTGTAAGAACCACAAAAATAAGTGGAAATAAAAAGAATAAATCACGGCTTCAGAAATGAAGACTAAACTAGAAGAAACAGAAGATGAATAAACACAATGAATAATTCTCTAAAAGAAATAGAAGGTAAAACCAAGGAAAACATTTAAAATTCTAAAGAAGTAGAGATAAAAGGGATTCAATAATAAGTGATGAATTGAAAAAAGACAAGGATGATCCAATATATGAATAATAAGAGACCTTGAAAGCAAAAGGGAAATAAAATAAAGCAAATGCACTGGCATTTCTTAAAATTGAAATTAAAGAAAGCATATATTAAAAGAACGTCCTCTGAATGTCAATTTGGAGCAACCACTCCTAAAATACATTCCAGGAAAATTATTGAACTTTAACAATTAAAAAAAAATTTGAACCTCTAAAAATTGAATTCTTCCTAAAGGAAAACAATATTAAATCATCATCAGACTTTTCAACGGCAGAGTATTTCTTTATAAAAATTAGAGTAACATATTTTATATTCTCAAGAAAATATATATCCAACAAACCCGACACTTCAACAGAAAGAGTTCAAAGTAATAACAGGTAATTTTGTTCTCATGTCTCTCCTGCTGTATCTACTGAAATGACTGTTGCTGCTGCTAAGTCACTTTAGTCGTGTCCGACTCTGTGTGACCCCATAGACGGCAGCCCACTAGGCTCTGCTGTCCCTGGGATTCTCCAGGCAAGAACACTGGAGTGGGTTGCCATTTCCTTCTCCAATGCATGAAAGTGAAAAGTGAAAGTGAAGTCGCTCAGTTGTGCCCGACTCTTAGCGACCCCATGGACTGCAGCCTACCAGGCTCCTCCGTCCATGAGATTTTCCAGGCAAGAGTACTGGAGTGGGGTGCCATTGCCTTCTCCAACTGAGATGACTAGGAAACCTCAATAGAAGATGGGCGGTTGCCTAACATACATGATTACTTGTGAAATTAAGATAAAGATGGCTATAGGAAGAAGGTATAGTATGTAGTGGCTATATGTTCAGATCTATGGATATAGTATAAGTATTTAAATTAGGGTGAATATGTGCTGCAAAAAAGATATATCCATCAACACATGAGTTGTATAGTATTAGTATTGCTGGGCTTTCGAGGTGGCTCAGTGATAAAAAAAAAAAAAAAAATCCATCTGCAAAGCAGATGAAAGATGAAAGAAACACAAGTTCAATCCCTGGGTCAGAAAGATCCCCTGGAGGAGGAAATGACAACCTACTCCAGTATTCTTGCCTGGATAATTCCATGGGCAGAGGAGCCTGGCAGGCCGTTCATAGAGTCACAAAGAGTCAGAGACTCAACTGAGCGACTAGTTCACATGCATTAGTACTGCTATTTGCAAGCTGTTATGTGTATAATACTGGAGGCAGTAAATGAGTAATTATGAGATACTTTAATTTTCTCATTTCCTATGTCTTTGACATTTCCTATGTCAAGATGCTCAGTGTGGAGAAAAGGGAAACAGAAGAACAGAGGAGAGTAACACCTGAAATCATGAAATCAGGAGAGCAAACCCGGAAATCATGACTGAACTAGAAGAATCAGTATTTGCTCCTAAGATCTTGTATAAGGACATATCTCTCTAGTTTCTATCCACTGAAGAGACCTAAAGACAATCACAAACTCAAGAAAACACCCCTAGAGCTCAGAAACCTAACAATCTTAAGATACCATTCCCACCAAAGTAAACTCAGTCTTTTGGGGACAAAAAAACTAATTCCTGGAAATGTACAAGATATTCCAGGAAGTGTACAAGATGAGTCTGGGCTATCCTCCCATACCAGATAACAAGAATGCTATCAACGACAACCACAGGGGCAAACTTGAAGAGGCTCCTACTGGCAAAAGATGAACTTCAAGAGAGATGGTAATTGTAACTGACTGAAACTCACCAAAATACGTTAAATCCACGCATTTCATAACAGTATTTCTTAAAAGTCTATCAGATCACCTTTGCAGGGAAACCAAAAACTTGATAAGTAAAACAACAAAATAAGGCAATATTTCTGCCTTTTCTAGAAGAACTGTAAATGAGAAAAAGTGTGTGTTCTAAATAATTCCAACTAATCGATGAAAAATTATGGAATAAAACAATTTTGCAAACTTCAATGGAATCACTGATCTAGGCACTGAACACCAACAGCTGCTAACATCACAGAGAGACAATCAAATATCATGTATCTTTGGATGAAAGAACCCAACACCATTTATTCTTGCCAAAGGCATTGATCCCAAATCTTATCAAGACTCTGGATCCATCTGCCAATTTGAAGCACATGGAAAGGATATAAGGAAGTGTTAGATGGAACCACAAATACACATTCAGGAAAAACTATACTCTAGAGAATTCTGTAGGTCAAATGCCCCCCAGGCTTTTTTATGCAAGTAAATTATAATGAAAAGAAGAAAACAGAGTAGGAAATGGCAGATTCAAAGAAATAAAAACAAATGCATCAAAATTTTAAAAATTCAGATCAGATGAGATCAGATCAGTCACTCAGTCATGTCCGACTCTTTGCAACCCCATGAATCGCAGCATGCCAGGCCTCCCTGTCCATCACCAGCTCCCGGAGTTCACTCAGACTCACATCCATCGAGTCAGTGATGCCATCCAGCCATCTCATCCTCTGTCGTCCCCTTCTCCTCCTGCCCCCAATCCCTCCCAGCATCAGAGTCTTTTCCAATGAGTCAACTCTTCGCATGAGGTGGCCAAAGTACTGGAGTTTCAGCTTTAGCATCATTCCTTCCAAAGAACACCCAGGGCTGATCTCCTTCACAATGGACTGGTTGGATGTCCTTGCAGTCCAAGGGACTCTCAAGAATCTTCTCCAACACCACAGTTTGAAAGCATCAATTCTTCGGCGCTCAGCCTTCTTCACAGTCCAACTGTCACATCCATACATGACCACAGGAAAAACCATAACCTTGACTAGACGGACCTTTGTTGGCAAAGTAATGTCTCTGCTTTTGAATATGCTATCTAGGTTGGTCATAACTTTCCTTCCAAGGAGTAAGCGTCTTTTAATTTCATGGCTGCAGTCACCATCTTAGGCAAGATTAAACTATGGTTGGGACTTCCCTGTAGCCCAGATGGTAAAGAATCTGCCTATAGAGCAGGAGACTGGGTTCAATCCCTACGACGAGAAGATAGTCTAGAGAAGGGAATGGCAACCCACTCCAGTATTCCTGCCTGGAGAATTCCATGGACAGAGAAGCCTGGTTGGGTACAGACCGTGGGGTCACAAGCAGTGGGATACGACTGAGAGACTAACACTACTAAACTACGATAATTAGGGAGGCACATTGTGTCATAAAATTTTACAAAAACTTGAGAAATGATTCTGGGAAAGTCAGGGTAGCAGGTTATTTTGAGAGACGTGGGTCATGGTTACAGTGTTTGCCTTAAAATTCTTTAAGTGATACATCTATTTCTTTGGTAGAACTTTGTATCTGTATTCTATTTTCTAACAAAAGTTTAAAGAAAGATGGATTCCAGTTTTCAATGTACCTGACTAGCAGCTCTAAGTGCCTCCCTGAGTATAATTCTAAAATACTAATGAAGAATGAAAGAGATGAAATGCACACTAAAAATTAATTTGATGGACCACCTGATACCAGAACTTAAAGTGAATTTCCACTAGCTGTAAGGCATAAGGAGTTCAACTGAGATAAGCTGTAAAACTGGAATAATAATAGACTGCCCTCACTGGATAGTAGGGAGGATTAAATGACTTTATAGGTGGAAAGTACTTAAAATGGGGTCTGACTTCGAGTAAGGCTATATTTAAGAATAAGTTACTGTTTTTTTATAAACTTACCCACAGCCATGTTTTATGAAAGAGAGACCCGTGAAACAAACAAAAAAATATACTGTCTACATTTCACTGTCCTTTCCCTACAGACTTCTACTAGCAACAGTAACAGCAACTGAACAGCTACCCCTTATTATATGGCTTCTTTTTTTTCTTTTTTTGGCCATGCCACAGGGCAGGTGGGATCCTAGGGCCCTGACCAGGGATGAAACCTGCGCCCCGTGTTCTAGAAGCATGGAGTCTTAACCACTGGACGATCAGGGAAGTCTTTCATATGATTTCTTGAACTGATAAAACACTAATTGCCATCTCTCTGCAGACACTCTGTGACACACTCATAATTATCAGCCAGGTAAGGTGGCCCAGCAGTAGAGAATCCATCCACCTGCCAACTCAGGAGACATGAGTTCATTTCCTGGGTTGGGAAGATCCTCTGAAGAAGGAAATGGCAATTCACTCCAGTATTCTTGCCAGGAAAATTCCATGGACAGAGAAGCCTGGTGGGCTACAGTCCACAAGGTTACAAAGAGTCAGACTTGACTTAGTGACTAAACAACAACAATAATGAAATGTAACTAATCCACTATAGGGTGGTGGGTGTATCTTCCCAGCCCATCAGCAAGAAAAAAGATAAGTTTCAGGCACAGAGAGAAGGAAATGGCAACCCACTCCAGTGTTCTTGCCTTGAGAATCCCAGGGATGGGGGAGCCTGGTGAGCTGACATCTATGGGGTCGCACAGAGTCGGACACAACTGAAGTGACTTAGCAGCAGCAGCAGCAGGCATAGAGGCAGGGATGGTTTGTAGGGGCTCAGCACCTTGGCGGGTCATAGCTTTAAACTGAGGCAGCCACTCCTAGTGTTGGGGAACCAGGCAGCAAGGATAAGAAAAGTTGTTACTCAGAAAGCAAGGCTTAACTGTAAAGTGGAAGATACTGCAGAACCTGGGGATAGGCCAGAAGCTGTGCCCACCAACCCACATTTCATAATGGCTCTAAGAAAGGGATTAGGCAATTAGCCAACTGGACATCAAGAGAAGTCATTTCTGCTCAAATTTATCAACAAATTCAATGCAAGTTTAACTACTGGATGTTGGTAAAAAAAAAAAAAAGAATCTAAATTTCTGCATCAAGGGAAAAAAAAAGGTGAGACAATTTTGAAAATTAAAATTTAGGAGTTATTCAGTTTCAAATATGACAAACATAAAACTCTAAGAGTTTTTAAGGTGGGTTTCCTCTACAGAAAGCCTAATGAAACAAAAATGCAGAAACGGCCGAAGAATAAATTCAAATTTGGATGTAATAAGGGGAAATTTCAAGTCATCAGGGAAATCACATTATTAAATAAATGGAATTGGAAGATTGAATAATAATTTGGGGAAAATAATATAGCCATAAAATAACTGCTAAATCGCTTCAGTCGTGTCCGACTCTGTGCGACCCCAGAGACAGCAGCCCACCAGGCTCCCCCGTCCCTGGGATTCTCCAGGCAAGAGCACTGGATTGAGTTGCCATTTCCTTCTCCAATGCATGAAAGGAAAAAGTGAAAGTGAAGTCACTCAGTCGTGTCCAACTCCTAGCGACCCTATGGACTGTAGCCTACCAGGCTCCATGGGATTTTCCAGGCAAGAGTACTGGAGTGGGGTGCCCTTGCCTTCTCCGACAAAAATAACTAGAAGTATATAAAATATTCATATAATCTTAGGATGGGTTAAACTTTTTAGGCATAAAATTAAAAAAAAGAAAAAACAGTTCAACTCAGAAAAGCTATGCATATCCCATTCCCTAAACGCTAAACTGTTTTGTATATCAAGAAATACCATGATGATATTTAAAAACAAATGGCAAAGACTATTAACCATGCACATTTTTTTAAATTTTATTTTTAAACTTTACATAATTGTATTAGTTTTGCCAAATATCAAAATGAATCCGCCACAGGTATACATGTGTTCCCCATCCTGAACCCACCTCCCTCCTCCCTCCCCATACCATCCCTCTGGGTCGTCCCAGCACATTTTTAAGTGCTTATCTATATAAAGAACATTGGCAAAACACTAAAAGAAAGCTGACCAACTCTACCCTCAGATTAAGCAGAAAACAAAATCTTAAATGTATAAAAGAAATATACACATCCAATAAAAAGATTTTAAAAAATCAATCATATGAGCAATCCAAGAAATATCAAAATATTTTTACTTGTAAAGCTGTAATATGTTTTTTTTAATCTAATATTGTAAAAGGTGAAGAGAAATGAACATCCTAAATCACTGCTTTGGGAAAAATACAGCCTTTCTGGAGAGCGATTTGAGAATGTGCATGAAAAATCTTAGATATATTCTTCTTGACCAGAAATTTCTTTTCTGGAAATTTATTCCAAGGAAATCGCCAGAGTTTGTGCGAATGTACACAAAGTTATTTGCTAAGCACTGATTATAATAGCTAAGTGCAAAAATTTATACACTGAAATTAATAGAGGACAATATTTGAACAAACGGCGGTATATTGGTTATTAAATGAATGTTTAATAAACTGTGGCATGTTTGTATATGGGCATGATGGAACACAAAGTTATTAAGTGAAAGCAAAGCTATTAAAGTCATGATAGAAGATATTTATGAACACGGAATATGATTTCTGATGCATTACTAAGCTCATTCATTAGAGATTTTTAAACAGGTATTTATAGAGTGTCATCTCTGCACTGGGAATAACACAGGAAACAGTCCAGGTGACAAGCCCCGTCATGGAGTTAATATCCTAGTTGGTGAAGCGGACAATAATTAAGTAAGCAAAATACATGGTGTGTTACTCATGAGTGCTAGAAGGAGAAAATGATGAGTCAGGAAGTGAAATTTTAACGTGATCCTAGGATGGGCAGCAGCAGCAGGATGGGGGAGAGAAGGACTGGGAGTTTGGGACTAGCAGATGCAAATTAGTATATATAGGACAGATAAAAACAAGGTCCTACGCTACAACACCGAGAACTATATTCAAATCCTGTGATAAACCCTAATGGAAATGTAACACAGCACAGTGAACAGAGACCTTAGCACGCAGCCATTGCCGTGTGACATTAGTAGGTACCCTGTTCCCAGGCAACAGGTCCTGCTCAGCCATTGGCTGGCACCTCAGTGGGCCCCGCCCACAAGCAGCCAGCTGACAATTAACGAACATTAGCAGTCCTGCCCTGCCACTGGTCAGTGGGCCCCGCCCACTAGTAACAAACTGTCAATTAGGGACCTTGGTAAAATGATTCAGCCAATGGTTGGGGATGTGGTGGTCATCAGATGGAGAGTGACCTAAGAGGCAGATTCAGGCTTTCTCCTGGAGGTCTTCCAGCTCACCCGGCTTTGGGCCAGAGGGTGAGCTGGGAAGCCCAGGGAACAGACGTCCTGCAGGGCTCCAGAGTCCTCCCCAAGACCACCCACTAGCTCTGGCCCAGGCCTTGAGGCAGCAGTGAACCTCTCCCCCATCCCTGTCTCTGAGACCTAATAGCAGTGGCCCTCTACCTGGGTTGCAATCTGTGGGACCTGGTCCCCCCAGTTAGGCAGTCTGAGGAGACTGAGGGCCAGTTGAGTTGAGCGCCTGGCTCCCTCAGAAATGATAGCTGGACAGAGTGTGGGAACCCGGCTGGAGCCGCCAGCTGAGCTCTGCTCCTCTCAGGCAGGACTGGGACCTTGGAGAGTGAACGCTGTACCCTGGGACCTTGCCCTCATGTCAGGACAGAGAATAACATTCATTTGGTAGACATTTACAGGAACATCACTGCCTGACCCATAACCTGACCTCAAGAACAAAGGACCTAATGCCAAGAACTTTGCAATAACTAACCACACCCCTTCCTCACCTTTTGCTTAAAAACGGCTTTGCAGAATGCTTTCAGTAACTTTAGGGTTCTTAGGGCACGAACGACCCATCTCCTCGCATGGCCCTATAATAAACCAGTCTCTGTTCCAGATTCCACTGTTTCAATATTGTTTGGCCTCACTGGGCATCAGGCTCATGGACTTGCGATTCAGCAACAGAAACAAATATAAAAAAGAATAGACATATGTTAACTGAAACATGTTGATGCATGGCAGAAACTGACACCACACTGTAAATCAACTGTACTTCAGTAAAATTTAAAAAAAAAATAAGCAAAATTTAAAAAGTGATCCTAGAAGACCTCACTGTGGAAGGAACTTCTGAAAGAAGAGATGACAGGTTATGCTGATGGATACCTGGAGGAAGAATGGTCTCTGTGGAGGGTACAGCAAATAATACAATGCTGAGCATGAGGTGAGCATGGTGCTCACAGGTTAGCAAAGAGACTGCAACAGACTGGCAGGAGAGGTAATATCAGGGAGATGACCAGGCAGGGGACGTGATGTAAACAGTAGGCTATAATAAAGACATTGGCTTTTACGCCGAAAGCAATGCAGTCATCTACAGGGAACAAACAGCATGGTCCATATGCTACCATGTACAAAAAGCAATATTTGCATGTGTAAGCACACATTTTATTTATTCATATACACATAAGACAAGGGAGAAAAACAGACAAGTGAACACAAACCTAGAAAGACACGTCTCTAAATAGTGAAAAAGATTTTCTATATACACAATTACATAAAATTTCTTTCTTTCTTCTTCATAAATTGTCTAAACATTCTATATTGAATATGTTTCTTTTTTGTTTTAAAAGAGATGATCATACTAAGTGAAGTAAGTCAGAGAAAGAAATATTCTCTAATATGTCTTATGATGTACCTAAATCTAAAAAAAAAAAATGATGCAGATGAATTTATTTACAAAACAGAAGCAGATTCACAGAATTCAAAAAGAAATTTACAGTTACCAAAAGGGAAAATTCAGTGGGGAGGGATAAATTAGGAGTTTGGGATTAACATCTGGACACTATATAAAATAGATAGTCAACAAGGACCTACTGTATAGCACAGGGAACTCTACTCAATATTCTGTAATAACCTAAGTGGGAAAAGAATCTGAAAAATAAGTAATGCCATATGGATTCTTTTCCCTGGTAGCTCAGCTGGTAAAGAATCTGCCTGCAATGCAGGAGACTCCGGTTTGATTCCTGGGTCGTGAAGATCCCCTGAAGAAGGGATAGGCTACCCAGTCCAGTGTTCTTGGGCTTCCCTGGTGGCTCAGCTGGTAAAGAATCAGCCTGCAATGTGGGAGACCAGGGTTCGATCCCTGGGTTGGGAAGATCCCCTGGAGGAGAGCATGACAACCCACTCCAGTATTTTGCCTGGAGAATCCCCATGGACAGAGAAGCCTGGTGGGCTACAGCCCATGGGGTTGCAAAGAGTTGGACACGACTGAGCAACTAAGTACACACACACACACACACACACACACACACACACACACAACTGAATCACTTTGCTATACCTGGAATTAGCACAACACAGTAAATCAACTATACTCCAATATAAAATAAAAATTAAATTAAGAAAAAATAATACCCTAAATCTACTTCAGGAGTGGTTCTTCAGAATCTGCTTAAGGGAAAGTTGACTGGATTGGGGGCGCAAATGTCTAGGCTTCTGCAGGAGCTCTTCCTTCCTGCTTTGTGCTCTGTAGAGCTTTCCAAAAGTAGTGTCCCTTCATGATATCAACACCTACCCAGTCTCATTTATATCTCCAGCTGGTTTAGACTGGGCAAGATTTGGGTCATGAATCCTTTCTCTAGACAGAATTCAGAGACCAATGCCCATCTGCTTTCCTCTCTTATTCCCTCAACTGCCAGCAACTCCTATCATTATGACACTGTTCCACTGCTTAGTTAATCTCTCTGGATATAAAACTCTGTCCTCCTATGAAAAGTTCAGAACATTTCCTTTTAATAACAGCAAGACTAGCTGAAACATTCTGTATCTCTTTATAATCCTGTAATCTTATCTCTGATTGTTCAGTAATACCGTCTTTCCCTGGTAGGCTGGAATCATCCTTTTGCTATTAAACCTTCGCACACACTGAAGGCCCAAAGTCCCAATCTAACAGGCCCAGAAGGAGGGTATTCTGAGTCTCATTTACCATTTAATAGGTGTCTGTCTTGGATGGAAGGTGTACAAAAACAAATCACGTACTCACTACCCTTTCTGTGTCCATTCAACTAAGCAAGCCAGACCAAAGGAACACTTTCTAGTGGGAAATATGCAAAAGAGAACATTCAGTAAAAAATGTGTATTCCTTGAAAAAACTGCATGGGGTTATAGCCTCAAAGATGCTTTCAACCTCAAGCAGGGACTGAATCTAGCAAAGTAAGGTAACTGAGAATTTGGATGGTATGTTCCTTTCCATTTTATTTGTAAATAAACTGTTTATTTTGGAATAATCTAAAATATACAGAAAAGTAGCAAGGATAGAACAGAAAGTTCCCATATACTGCTCACTCAGCTTTCCCTGGAGAAGGCAATGGCACCCACTCCAGTACTCTTGCCTGAAAATCCCATGGACGGAGGAGCCTGGAAGGCTGCAGTCCATGGGGTCCGCTAAGAGTTGGACATGACTGAGTGACTTCACTTTCACTTTTCACTTTCCTGCATTGGAGAAGGAAATGGCAACCCACTCCAGTGTTCTTGCCTGGAGAATCCCAGGAACAGGGGAGCCTGGTGGGTTGCTGTCTATGGGGTCGCACAGACTCGGACACGACTAAAGTGACTTAGCAGTAGCAGTAGCAGCTTTCCCTAATGATAACATCTTACATAACCATGATGTATTCGTCAATGCTATGAAATTAACACCTGTACATTACTATCACCTAAACCAAAGACTTTATTCGGATGTCACCCGTCTTTCCACTCAGATTCTTTTTCTGTTCCAGGATCTGATCCAGGATACTACACTGCATTTAGCATTCTGTGTTTCAGCTCTCTTTTACTCCTTCCTGCCAGCTTCAGGATTAGAACTTCATACAGAATAGCTGCTTATAAATAGCTGTTAATTAACTAACACAGCATCCTGTGTTTCATAACTGGCAATGATTCTCTTCTAAACATCAAGCAACTCATCATGCCCTGTCACCAGCCTGCCTTGGGGGTTAGGCTGGCCTGACTCAGACATGGGCACCCTCCTAGGTAGGCCTGCAGTCAGAGCAAGAAGTCTATTTTGGGCCCCCATGAACTGGACAAGCTAACCAAGCCCTGTTGGTTCCTATTCCTGAGGATAAAAGTCAGCCAGTGTGTTGTGGGGGGCAGGTCTTTGTAATAATATTCTCAGGGTGGCAGGGATGACAAATGGTTTAGGAAACTGTAATTATTTTTTTTTAATTGCCAGTTTATTCAAAGGCTACGATATTATCTAGGCAATGGTGGGGGAAAAAACCAGCAATCACCCCCGATTCCTTGGAGAGCAGCCTCTGGACAACAGTTACTGTGTCTTTATCAGCTCACCAGCCCCCCTATACACCCTCCCCACCCCACTCACCTCCACAGCAGTGAGAGAAAGAGAGAGACACACACACCGTAAAACAAAAACCTTTAGCCAAAAGGGAAGGTTGCAGCAATCCTTCTAGATGGTGGTTCTCAGCCCCGCTCTGTACACAAGGTTTCCGCAGGTGCAGGAAAATGGTTTTCTGAGTGAAGGCAATCGTCTCTCACACCCTGTGAGTTCAAGTTCCAATTTCTAACAATGCTCTCCCTCTCTAAATCTCCAACATGCAAACACTTCCTAAGGTCCCACTCTGGCTTCAACTTGAAATCTCAGGACCCTTACAGGAGGAAGAAACACATAATCACACCTGCTTCTTGGAGGCACCTTGCAGATGGGAAATGGGTGAGGCCCAGAAATAAACCCTGAGGCTTTCTACTTAAATGAATTGTACCATGAGGATGCTTTTTCCTTTTAAAATTAATAAGTTGGCACGAGAGTCATTAAGACTTTGTGGAAGAGACAGCAGAGAAAGCAGTGGGAATATGGCCCTGAACAGATGATGATGCGGCCATAGAGAAGGCCTCCCATGTGCTGCCCTCCATGAACCAAAGGGTACAAAAGCCCCATCGGCCACAACCTCTGCCCTCCCTCAAGGCTAATTCTGGATGGGCACTGAGACCTGGACAATTCTGGCTTACCCTCCACAGAGGACCAAGCCCCCTACATCATCCTAGGTCAACGATGGACACACCTTCCCCTAGTTTCAAATTGATGACTCTCTGCATCTGAACATTCTTACCAACTTCTTGCCCATGTTGTTTAGCCTCAGGTATTTGTCTGGAAGCACTGTCAATGAGCCAGAGGCAATCAGTCTTTCAGGTGGTGGCTGTCACTGTTTCTTGTGACAAGCAGCACTGCTGAGTACAAAAGGTCCTGCGATGAGCGTGCCATTCAGAGCAAGTGTCCCCAAACTCTTCTTAATCGATTTGCAAATTTTCCAAAGATAGTCTTACAATTGCCTTGGGTAAATAAATCTCTGGGTCTGAGGTCAGAAACACTTGACTCATCCTGCCTCCCTGCCATCATCATCCAAGTTACAGGAAAAGGATGACAGGAAGTGTGACATCAGTGGCCAGCTAGGTCACAGGCCAGATGCAATTTCAGAATCACTGGCTAGACTCTTTCAGAAGCCCCTGTCTCCTGAAAGCACGATCTGAACCAGGGGATAAAGGGAGGGAGAGGCAGGATCAGAGACAAAATAGCAAATGCCACTACAAAGCTGTTTCAAGCCCGCACGTGACTCTGAGGGTAGAGGCTTCTTGCCCCACAGAGCTCCATCTTAAAGCCAACATGCCTCTGCACTTGAGAACTGTCAGCTAGAAGCATCTTAGTGAGTAGGGAATTTATACGTATAGCCAGGTAAGTACACAGTCCGATCATAAACAATGTAAAGCCACTTCTTTCTCTATGCCTAACAGGATTTTAGCAGCACTCTCTGCTTTTCTACAAAGAGACCTAAACGTGGTCACAAGCAAAATGCCATCAAATATAATAAAGTCATATTCAAATTATTCACCAAAATGTGAATAATTATTCTCTTTTTTTTTTCATGTGATGAAACCCCAAGGGGAAAACCCTGACTTGGAATCAACACACAGCTCTCCCGCTCACGAGCAGGAGAAAATAAAGGAGAGCAGTAGGGGCTGAATGCAGCGGCAGGGAAGCGATGGGGAGGCACAAAGTGGAAGGGACCCGGGAAACCGAAGCGATGACGTTTATTTCCATCGCTACCTATGGCTGCAGGTGCGCGCAGAGCACAAGACAGCAGGCGCATGCGCGCACACGCTACGCAGTGCAGATAGACGCACACAGACACGACCCTGTACACACGCACATACATCATGCACACACATACATGCACATACACACACGCACACTCATACACTCACAAGCTAGTCTTCCTAGTTCCCAACATTCACACTCTCAACACAAAAGTGACCTGACCCACAGACAAGAAGTTTTCCCAAGGAGTCCACACTGCTGGGACAAGGCCATTTCTTCCCCCACCTAACTGAGCCTGCGAGCGTACCTCCACTCAGGGAGAAGCGCGAGATGGAGGCATGTCTTCTTTCAAGGTGGTCACTAAATGATGCTCAGGACTGGAGACTGTGGGTACCAAGAACCCAGAATCCCCTAAGTCAAGACGGAGAGGCAGGGGGTGGGGGTGGGGGCGTGAGGATCTGTATCTGAGGCCAGTCTCTCTTGGAAACCGTATCCTGAAGATTGGTTAAGTGCAACTGAAAGATTCTATCCATTCTCCACCTCAGGCACATCAGGGGCTGGTGACATGGTTTAGTGGACCAAGGGGAGATCAAACCAGCGTTTACAGTATTCTTTCTAGGGAAAAAAAGTTTCCAACTGCAGGTAAAGATTTACAAATGAGTCATTAGAACACCATATGTTTGTGCTAAGGAGGGGAAGGGAGGGGGAGGGACTAGCTTTTTGCCTCTCATCTTGAAGAAGGATGCAGCCAGAGGATGAGGGGCTGTGCTCCATGGGGGCAGTGGAATGTCCTAGAAATGTCACATCTGCAGATGCACTCTGACGATGACTGCCACTGTCCTCCCGCATGCAAAGCTGCCTCCCGAAGTCCTGTGCTGAGTGCCCTTGCCCTTGAACCTAGCTGTGCATTCACCCTCCCCACCCCTTGCTCTGAGAGCCAGGTAGATGCCCTTTTTAGTCTGTAATTCAGGTTCTTCCTGTCCTGTAGGTTGAAGTTTCCCATGTCTTTGAAAGTCACTTCTCATGCTCTCCTTGTGGCCTGTCTGCCCAATGAGTTGTCCTGGAATAAACGTGAATCCCCCTACCTCTTCCCTATTGCTCTGCCCACAACCTGATCGCCACTTTACAATTAGTTGAAAAACCTCTGCTTTTAAGTTGCTGCCAGGCAGAAATTAACACACAAGTGTCTTGGGAAGCACGGGTGAATTCAGGTACACCAATGCAAAGCGACTGAACGACAACAACCAAGGTTGTTGACGTTCAGTCGCTCAGTCGTGTCTGACTCTTTGAGACCCCATGGACTGCAGCATGCCAGGCTTCCCTGTCCTTCACCATCCAGACAGGACACTGGATGGGGAGGGGAAGGAGGGACAAAACCACTCAAGGAGGCAGGTGTGGTGCCCGGTTTCAAGGGAGGTCGGGATGGAAAATTACTTCCTTGGCTTTTAGTAGGGCTTGAAGCTTATTCTCTTGCACAGAGATGACTCTGTCGGTGTTTGATTTTTTTTTTCTAGCTTGTTTTGTAGACCAGTGCATCATGGGACAATGTCTTAAGATGACATCTAGCTTTTCTGTGGGCTGACTCATATACACAGATACTTATTAATCATCTACTATATGCCTGGCATCAGAGATGAATAAGATACAGACTTTGACCTTCAGGAACTCCCAGTGAAAGGAGAGAGAATGACATGTAAACAGACCAGTTGATTTCACTACATTCCGGTATATTCTGTCACAGACAGCGGGAGGCACAGCATAGATAATAACTCTTCTGGAGAGAGCTGGGACCTTCCTAGATGAAGAAATATTTAAACAGGGTTTTGAAGGATGAGTAAGACTTTGCCAAGCAGATATGAATGTAGAGATGAGAAAGGAGATGGCACAATCTGGAAACAGGAAGATATACACAGAGTAGGGTACTCCAGGGAGATGATGAAGTCGGACAAGTAGGCAGGACCCAGGTGCTTCCCTCATAGCTCAGTTGGTAAAGAATTCGCCTGCAATGCAGGAGACCCCGGTTTCGATTCCTGGGCTGGGAAGATTCACTGGAGAAGGGATAGGCTACCCACTCTAGTACTCATGGGCTTCTCTTGTGGCTCAGCTGGTAAAGAATCCACCTGCAATGTGAGAGACCTGGGTTCCATCCCTGGGTTAGGAAGATCCCCTGGAGAACAGAAAGGCTACGCACTCCAGTATTCTGGCCTGGAGAATTCCATGGACTGTGTAGTCCATGGGGTTGCAAAGAGTTGAACACAACCAAGCAACTTTCACTTTCAGGCAGGATCCAGGACAAAAAGAGGCTCAAGCCCCAGCAGAAGGAGGTTAACTGGATACTCAGCTCCCCATGCTCATGTAGAAAACCACTTTACTAATGAAGGACCAGAAGTCAAGACCACATCTCTTGTTGAATCTGCCTGCACTTCCACCAGTGAGGCTAAAACAAGGACTCCCTTCCATCACTGTTATGACTTGCATGTGATACTGTGTGATCATTGACTGGGATCACAAGGCTTGATCACAAGGCTCCAGGGAGCCTTGCCGTGGGGGGAGCATGCAAGGGGAGTCATCTCACGATTCTCAGGCATCAGGCTGAGCTTCTTGAGACACCTGTGAGTGTGTGGATTCCTGCTCAGTCACCTGGCAGCATCTTGAAAGCATAGGCTTTTCAATTAATTGTAAAGTGATTTACAGTCGAGCTGTGGGGAGAGCAATGGCATGCATGCATGCTGAGTCGCTCAGCTGTGTCTGAGTCTTTACAACCCTGTGGACTGTAGCCCACCAGGCTCCTCTGTCCAGGGAATTCTCCAGGCAAGAATATTGAAGCGGGTTGCCATGCCCTACTCCAGGGGATCTTCCCAACCCAGGGATCACAAGTCTCTTAGACTCCTGCATTGGCAGGCAGGTTCTTTACCACTAGCGCCACCTAGGAAACCAGTGGAGAGGGCAATAAGAAAGGGGTAAAAGGATTCAAGTTTCCTAGGACTGTGTTTACTTCTTCCCAGAGAAGACCTCGTTAGAAACTACGCTAATGTAATGCCTTTCCTGGGGTGCCTCTTAAGAGGGCTCTTTTGTCCTGTTTTCTTTGTGTGTGTGTTTGTATTAATCGGAATCCACCAAGATACTGACTGTAAGCACACATGTGGGTGATACGACACAGACTTCTCTTCTACCCGAGATGCAGGGAGCAGCTGCTGGTAAGCATGATGCTGACTCAGGGATGCAGCAGCTTTGCTGATCCTGCATGGTGCTCAGTGGTCCCGCACAGAGCAGGACCCATCAAACAGCCAAGAGGAAGCCCTTCCTCTGGGGCTATGTGCTCAAAACCATCATTTCATTTCCACCTACTGTCAGAGACAGTGTTGTATTGGAAGAAATAAGGAGAATCAGAGATAAGAGAAGAGCTAAGATAATTCATTGTAATATGTAATGAATGTTCTTCTGAAATTGTGCTGGACACAACTGCATAATTTTTACAATATTAATCATCAGATCATGTCAGCAGGATCGTCCAGCTTCCACTCTGCTTTTCCCCTCTTTTTGTCTCATCACTGGTAGGTCAGTCTTGCCTAGATCAGTCTCTTACCTGATTTCTGTCACCCTATGTTGTTTTTTGACAGAGTTCTTGATTATCTCAAATAGTACATGGGCTAAATGTAACAGACAAGCACTTTAAGAATTAAAGGGTTTCCTGATTCCCTAATTAGAACAACATTCCTGCACAGACTATCCAGGCACACCTGCCTTGGTACAAACTCTGAAGGCAGAATAATTCACAAGCCATGTCCAATTAGTGATGAACAAGTTATATATGTTATACACACACACACACGCATGCACGCACACACACACATATAGACAGAGAGAACTTTATACAGTAGAGAATGCCTTCTATTTTAAACATTAAACTAGTTCCATGAGCTCTCACTGTGAACTTGGAACTTGGGTACATCATTCTCTCTCCCTGGACCTTAAGAGGTTAAGACAAAATGAAAACCCTTTCAAGGTCTGGGATACAAAAATCATTATTAATTCACAACCTTAAGTAAAGGAACATTGGTATTTGGATAAATATTTTATTCATATGTTTTTATATTTATAAGCTGCATTTTTACACAAAGCAGATGAGCTAACCTTAAAACAAATCTAAATTCCAAAGGGAAAAATAAGTAGCCATGGGAATTGGTGCTAGTGGAAAAAAATGGAAGGAAAACATTAAAGACCGAGGTTAGGGAAGCGTGGAGAAAAGCAGACCATATGTTCCCAGAGAGCTGCTTGTAAGAACCACCTAAAAGCTGAGTTCTAACCTCTCTACCATTTGAAATAAGAAGGGAAACCCCTCAAGTTACAAACAATATCCATGAGATAAAAATCACAATACTGCTTTAGAGGAAGCATAGCTTTGCTTGATAGTAAGACTTAAGACAAATTTTACTCATGTCTCCTCTTAAGGAAGACACTACAAGTATTATTCTTACTGTCAACATTTTAGAGTTTGATCTAATAATTAAAGCAATGCTGTGCTTCATCACTTGGTCATATCCAACTCTTTGTGACCCCATGGACTGTAGCCCACAAGGCTCCTCTGTCCATGGGAATTCTCCAGGCAAGGATACTGGAGTGGGTTGCCATGCCCTCCTCCAGGGGATCTTCCCAACGCAGGGGTCAAACTCAAGCCTCCCACATTTCAGGTGGATTCTTTACCATCTGAGCCACCAGGAAAGCCAAAAAGTAATGCTAACCACTGGAATAAACCAAACCTAACAGTTCAGTGCCAAAACACAGTAAAAATGTATCACTGGCTGATGTGACCTCCAGTGTTGGTGTTTCTGGCCAGGGGGTGGCCATGATCTTTCCGTATCTCAGGTTCAGCCTTCTCTGGGAACTCAGAGCCTCTACATCCATTTAATATGGGGTTTCTCAGCCGTGGCACTCCTGACACCTCAGGAGAGCTGGTGTTCTGTTGTAAGGGCTGTCCTGTCATTGCAGGATACTGAGGAGCAGCAGAGCCACTACCCACGAGATGCCAGGAGGAGGGCAATCCAAACAGCCTCCCAACACTGCCAGACGTCCCAGGAGGGATGAAATGGCTTCCAGCTGAGGATGGGAAAGGAAGAGCAGGGAAAGTAGGCCTCCTTTTTATTGATGTATAGTTTACGCACACAAGTGGTCAGATCTTCAAGGTTCAGTTCGGTGAGTTTTGACAATCACTACACCCGTGTGATAATCACCATGCGAGACAAACGTTAACCATTCCCCTCACCCAGAAAACTGCCTAGACCTCCTGCCCAGTCTGTCCATCATTCCCTCCCAGGCATTTCTCATCTCTGTCACCGGCGATGAGTTTTGTCTAGTCTGGGACTTCATGTCCATGGAATCGCACCCTATGCATTCTTCTGTGTCTGGCTCTTTGCACAGCGTTTTGAAACTCATCCCTGTGTTGCATGCATCTGTAGCTCTTTTCCTCATGTTGCTGACAGTACTCCATTGTATGAATAGACCGCAGATGTCTTTATTAGCTTTTTCACTTTTAAAAGTTTTTCCTGGAAGTGATGTGTATCACTTCTGCTCATGTTCCATCACTGAGAATGACTGTTGTGACCCATCTAAATATAGGAGGGTGGGAAAATGATGGCCCTAGCTGGGCAGTCACTGTCGGATGATTCTGTACTCTGGAAGGTAAAGCATAAATCTTTTGTGGGACAGTTAATTATTTCTCTCATAACTTGCACCCAAATGAGAGAAATATGTATTGTTTCTTGCCTTTAGGCTAGAAAAGGCGAAAGCTGTGGGGGAAGTACTTATATTGAATGGATAGTAACTTTTGAAATATAGTCTAAAAAAGTATTAGCTATACAGATATTTTCCAATGTTAATCATTGTTAAATAATGAAATAAATTCATACACAGTTGATCATCCACATGGTCTCCCTAATACTAAATAACCCATTGATATCCCAAAGAACTTCCAGCAAATGCATATCAATGTCTTTTTGTACATTTCTTTTTTTAAAGGCCCAATGATTTAACAATAAATTATTTGGCATGATTAACCAGGTATAAAGAGTAATATGTTCGAATATAAAGAGCAATATTATGTTTAGAATCTGCAGACGTGTGCGTCACAGAAGGCTCGACTTGCATTTCATGTGTGTTAACTTGTTTTAACTTAAACTAAAAAGAAAAACAAAAAAGGTAACCCATACAGAGAAATTAAGTTGAATATCTGTCACATGTGCTCACGAATGGAAGCCCGTTAATCATGAATCCATAAATGCTTTCAGAATAAAATCTTTCCTGGACCAAAAGGGCGAGGACCCTCAACACACGTGGAGAAAACGCCACAGTCTTTTCTGCTTGAATAATGCTAAAGGTAAAGCAGCTTAGCATTCTCTGGTTTATTTCACTAATGATTTAATCAATAAAAACACTCAACTAAAATATATGAAAGTGTGATTGAAGATGAATTGAGACATATTTACATACATATTCAAAGGAGAGATGTACATATGTATATATGTGGTTGGCCAAAAAGTTCGTTCAGGTTTTCTATGTTTTAGAAATAGCCAAACAACCTTTGTGCCGAACCCGAAACATTCCTCATTTGAAAAGATGGACACATCTATTAAAATGGCATCATATAAAAAATGTATATAGATGTGCATAAATATGCCATCATATGATGACCCTGCTTGATTTCCCTAAGCTAATACATTAACAACACTTAATTCCTTATAATCTTTAAGACACTTGATTTGTATACATTGTATAGCTCTTTGTATAGGGGTTTCCAACATGAGCTCCTGGAAAGGGTTCAGACCCAAGCATGTACATGGAGGCTGACAGGTGGAGGTCGGGCAGGGGTCTCATCGTAAGGATCTAGGGAAACTCCAGGGAAATAGCCCTTGAAGAAACAGCAAACAGACTCAGCTCATATTCAAAGAGTCCTGATACAAGAACCTGCAACAGGAAGGTCAAAGCCAATAGCAGGTCCTGGTGACATACGGCAAGCAAGAGACATACGGTCAGTGTCAGACCAAACCAGGAGCAGGAAGGAGCGTCCTAGGGCTGCTGCCCTCAGAAGTCTAAGAGAAAGGCGGTACCAGGCATTAGGACAGTCAGGCAGCAGGGAGCAGGGCCCAAGTCACTGAGCTGGATTCACGTCCAGGACTCGTGCCAGGAGTGCTGGCATGGGACTCAGGCAGAAGACAGAGGAGAGTTTAACACCTAGCCAAAGCATCCAGTGGTCCACGACGCCAGCCCATGACCGATGCTGGTGTTAAGAGCAGTAGGATGGATCCTCTTCATCTCTTTCGAAGGTGGGCCCCAGATGCCTCAGCTGGGGAAAGAAGAAGGATGCAGGATATGGGAACCAGGGATGCCTGGAGGCACAGGCTGAGCTTGTTTATTTTTTATTTATTTTTTAACTTAAAAAAAGATATCTTTCCAGAGTTGGAGTATATTGACATTCTTTTAGAAGAGCCCTGAACCCACCTTGGCAGGGAAAATTATTACGGGAGGGTTGATGGGCAGAAAAGACCCCCTTCTTGCACCTTCGTTAGGTTTGCTATGGTCTCTGCAAAAATCAAACCTCTGGTGTATTGACCTTCCTACTTAAAATTGCCTTGAAATGCTATCACGTCCCACATTTTTAAAAAGTCATTGCCAGAAAGAGGGTAACTGCATCTAATTGGCAATGCATGCCTAGTCATCATGTTAATTCACAGGACTTGTGTTAATAATATGATACACTTCAAAGTGAATCCTGTGTATTCCACAGAATTAACTCGAGTTGTTTAGGGGCCTGTTAACAAGTTGCTGAAACACAGAAGCTTTGGTGTTTGCTGGGCAGTCACAGCCTATTACAAGTTGTGTCAAGGCGATGTCAGGGGCAGGCAAAAAAGGATTCTTACTCTCTGGGGAGCCTTAGGCATGACTTTCAGATTGCATTAGAAATGACATGTACATGGATTCTGGATAACTATTATAGGTGGGCTCCATGTGAAGAAATACTGGTTATGAAAGGCAATCTGAGTGCATGTCTATAACGAGCAGGAAGTTATTCATTTCAATACATTAATTTTCTGTTTATTTCAACAACTATTATTCATTCATTCATGGAACAATGTTTTCCAAGCCTCCCCATGAGTAAGAAACTCTCAGTTCAGTTCTGTTCAGCAGCTCAGTCATGTCCAACTCTTTGTGACCCCGTGGACAGTACACCAGGCCTCCCTGTTCATCACCAATTTCCGGAGCTTACTTAAACTCACGTCCATCGCATCGGCAATGCCACCCAACCATCTCATCTTCTGTCGTCCCCCGCTCCTCCTGCCCTCAATCTTTCCCAGAATCAGAGTCTTTTCCAATGAGTCAGTTCTTCACATCAGGTGGCCAAAGTATTGGAGCTTCAGCTTCAGCATCAGTCCTTCCAATGAATATTGGAAACAGATTTCCTTTAGGACTGATTTCCTTTAGGATGGACTGATTGGATCTCCTTGCTGTCCAGGGGACTCTCAAGAGTCTTCTCCAACACCACACTTCAAAAGCAACAATTCTTTGATGCTCAGCTTTCTTTACAGTCCAACTCTCACATCCATACATGACTACTGGAAAAATTATAGCTTTGCCTAGATGGACCTTTGTTGGCAAGGTCCTGAAGACACATGTTAGTAATGAGCTAGTTCCAGGAGGTGACAGATGAAAACAAGATGCTCTGAGCTTTAAAATGACAGAGATGCCATTTCTGGCTGGAAATTTACTGAAAGCTTCTCAAAGAAGATGGCAGCCTAGCTGAGATTCAGGGCTAGCAGGGGTTTAGCAGTTAGTACTTGTTAGTAGAAAAGAGGAATCATCTAGACAGGCATAAAAGTGAGCAGAGAATGAAGACAAGAAACAAGAGGGCATAGTAGGGAGCCAGCAAAGGGACGCTTTTGTCTAATTTGAAGAAGAGAATGGAAGTTGCAAACAGAATCCGACGGGTTACTTAGAGCCACATTGAGAAAAGCCATAAATTCCAGGGTAGGGAGTGTGTGATGGATTTGTTAGGCAATCAGAAGCCACTAAGCTGTCTGCAAAGAGAAAGAACAGGATGAATGCTTATTGAAGGAGAGCAATATTTGCTTCTGAAAGGCTACGCTTCTTCTATAGGGAAAGAAGATTGAAAGCAGTGACATCAGACACAAATATGTCACCATCGTCTGGTGGAGAAGTGATGGAGCACTGACCCATGTGATTGTACACCGTACATTTCAGCGGTGATGCCCCATAAGCTGGTCTGGAGGAGGCTCCAGGGCATGTCACAGTGCTGCCCAAAATCGGGCACGCATTTTTAGTGTGGGCTTCAAACAGGAGGAGGCTCTTCCTCCCAAGAGTCTTTCAGTGGCCCCATCATACTGCCCTTGGGGAAGACAGACAGACAGACAGGCAGACACACGGGTTAGAGGGATGGGACTGTAGCCCTGTGGTACTGCCACCAGGAAAACACAGTCATCAAAGATACATTTTTCTCAGGACCAAACCAAGACCAGGTTATTGATGAGAGTCTGGAGTGAATACTGGACATTCCAGAATAGACCGGACTCTTGGGGACCAGAGCAGTCGAGGCTTTAGAGCAGAAGCTATAGATATGATCCATTCAGAAACATTCTCCTGGCATTGCTGGCAAAGGTTACTCATCAGTTCTTTAATATAGAGGACCTGAAGGCTGTGCTGAAAACCCACTACTTCTACATTTAGTTGCACAAAAGGCTGGGAAGGAAGCCAAATATTGCTCCCACTGGAGTAGAGATGCGGCTCTTCATGCTGCATTCTCTCACCAGTGCTATACGGGAGCGAGACGGCCAGTCCCTCCAGGTAGGGGTATCTATTCATTACCTACGTTGAGAGGATGCCTCTGAAATTTAACATCAGGATCCCTGTGTCCAGCGTGTGCTTAGGGACAGGGCGGGTAAGGTGACAGGTTGTCCCAGCGTTCCATGGTACCAAGGGTTGTATGCACCCAGAGAAGCTACACTTGGCAGTGACTTCAAGAACAGTAACCTGGCTTTAGGTTTGGAGACAGGAAGGAGAGGAGCTGAGTGGGACTGAATGATTGACTTTGGGAGCCAGGGAGCCGATGCTCCCTGTCAAGTAACAGTAGTTACGAAGGGGAAATTATTTGTTGAAGATGATGATTTCAAGGAATTCCCTGCTGGTCCAGCGCTTAAGACTCTTCCTTCCAATGCAGGGGGCATGGGTCTGATCCCTAGTCCAGGAAGATCTCACATGCTGTTTGGCAACTACTGAATCCACAGACTAGGGCCCCTGAGATGCAACTAGAGGAAGCACACAAGCCTCCATGAAGACCCAGTGCAGACACACACACACACACACACACACACACACACACACAAACACACAGATGATTTCAGTTGAGGATGGGTTTACATTGGATGGGAAATTCAAAGCAAAATGCAGGCACTAGAAAGGCAGGCTCAGGGATCAGTGGAAAGGTCAGGGCACAACCCAAATGTTTCTCAAAAGAAAATGCAAACCAATAAAAAGGGACTCAAAACATATTATCTGTTTGCACACAGCTTTCTAGACCTATCTCAAAAGGTTAAAATGAGTTACACCTTTAATTACATTAGTAGTATATTTGACATTAAGTAGACTATCATTTTACACACTTTTAGAGAAGTAAAAAACAATACACTTTTTTCCAATACCAAGTTGACTTTATTTTTTTTACCTTTTTATTTTGTGTTAGGGTAAAGGAACTGCAAAGTTCTAATATATCCCTCATTCTTGAATTAGTCAGTACTCTCACTGAGACAAGACTATCATTGCAATAAAAATTGGCGGATGTAAGTTGCTAATAATTTAATCTTTCATAGAAGGACTGGAGGGTTTAAGACACTCTGAGCTCCAAGTGTGCTTTTGATCATAAATTAAGAGCCAAAATATGCAACACACTATTGCTGTTTATCATTTTTAAGAACACAGAACCAAATCCTAACTCGAAGAATTAATACATGTTGTGTGTTTCTATCTTATGGCTCTTCCCTCTTTTGGCTCTCCGATGTGCAGAATTAATCATTTTAAGTCACTCCAGAAACAGAATTTATAAGGCAGGCTCACGCGGAAAGGCATCTACTCAGCTCCTCTGTACACAGGCCACGTGTGCAATCATTTTCCAACTCTATTCTCAGACAAAACAAAGCATACCTGAACAAACTCCTGAAGCCAAAACACCCACCAGTGCATTACACCACTAGAATATTCCACCTTCAGACAGACAGAGACTTCTGTCTGTCTGTTCATTGCATGCTCAATGCTGACAGCAGTGTCTGGCATCCACTGGGTGTTCAGTAAACATTTGCTGAATCAATCAATCAATAAACACACAGTGAAATTTTTCTTTCTCCACAGACACACATGTGGCGTTTTAGAAGGAACTGTTCTTACCTGTGAAATATCACCCTGCATGTTGTAAGACAATTAGGACCCCGACTCTCCCCTGCTTGATGCCAGGAGACCCCATTGTAACAACCCCCAAACACTCTCACCCATGTTCAAATGACCCCTAAGAGGAGGTATTGGCCCCAGCTTGAAGATCCTGTGTGGTAATTCATTGCAAGCATCTGTCTGAGAACCCCAACCAGCTTCATGAAACTCTGCAAAATAAAATCTGGAATATCCGAGTGTAGACTTGGTGATTTCCACACAAAGGAAAAAAAAAAAAAAATGCTGCTACTAAGAAAGTGTGCAGAGAAAAAATGCTGTGTTAGAAAGGTGCTAAGTTAGAAAAAATCAGCCCTCTCTCCTAAGTAAACACTCAGCCGTCGACTCCCCACACCATCGATAGAGAAACACATCCGAGTTTATAAAGAAAGCCAAAAGGGAAGTAAGATCAACCCTGCATTATGCATCACCCTGTCCAGAATACAACTATTCCATCACGTTATAGATACCTATTCCAGAGGGTAAAATTGAAAATCCCCAAAATATATTTGAATTGTTCAGTACTTAAGATACCTTTGGGCTCAGATGGTAAAAAAATCCATCAGCAATACAGGAGCCAAGGGTTCAGTCCCTGGGTTGGGAAGATTCCCTAGAGAAGGAAATGGCAACCCACTCCAGTCTTCTTGCCTGGAGAATTCCATGGACATAGGAGCCTGGCGGGCTACAGTTCATGAGGGTGCAAAAAGTTGGACACGACTGAGCCACTATCATTAAGATACCTTTAGAGACATTAGAAATTTCATGTTTTTGAAAATAATGCTCTCTTATTTGAATGTTGCAGCAAATGTATGTGAAGTTGCTCAGTTGTGTCCGACTCTTTGTGACCCCATAGACTGTAGCCACCAGGCTCCTCCTTCCATGGGATTTTCCAGGCAAGAATACTGGAGTGGGTTGCCATTTCCTTCTCCAGAGGATCTTACCAACCCCGTGATAGAACCCAGGTCTCACGCACTGCAGGCAAACTCTTTTACCCTCTGAGCCACCAGAGAAGCGTTGTAATTAAAGAAATGTGCAGGGATTTTTTAAAAGTACCCTAAACATTTCATAGGGCTCTATGTCAATTTTTATTGCAAATAACACAGTAACATCAGTATCTATCGCCACTGAAAAATTACAGAGCTTGTTGAGTTTGATTTTTGAGGAACATAAACTATTTTCAACTCTTTCTTGGGAGGATGCCCATTGCTTGATGACAAAAAGGCCCATCTGAGGCAAAGCTGACTCAGCTTTCAACGGACTGAATGTGTGACCCTCTAAATTGCTTACCAAATCTGACGTTCTAGGCAGAAACCCTCTCTTATCAATGCTCAGAACTCCAGGTTTTGTCTATAACAGCACAACAGTCAAGTCATATAAGTGGAGCCATCGTGAGGAATCCTTGATGGTGATAAATCTACCAATGAAGATGCTGAACACCCAACATTCAGCACCATGCTTTGTGCATATTTGGAGTGTCATAAATATCGCTTGAATAAAGGAATAAAAGAGATGACCTTAGCCATCCAGGAAATTTAAATTTTATTCCGTTATCTTCTGTTTATATAGGACAAGATAATGGTCTATACATTTTACGAGGCTTTTTATCAAAACAGTTAAATACTCATTTTCAGGGCTCACAAAGTAATAGCCAATTCTCTGAAAAAGATACTCATTGAGAACGGTCCGTTAGCAGAAAGTGTCACGTATTTT
Source organism: Bos indicus x Bos taurus (assembly GCF_003369695.1). Classification (NCBI taxonomy): domain Eukaryota; kingdom Metazoa; phylum Chordata; class Mammalia; order Artiodactyla; family Bovidae; genus Bos; species Bos indicus x Bos taurus. Next base: position 35,263,588 of record NC_040102.1, read on the forward strand.
TAGAAAGCATCGCTAAAATACAGGATATGAGTTAGAAACTTGACTAAAATGTTTGAGAGCTGGTTTCAAGAATTTAACCCACTGCGAAGCCTGAGGATACACTTTTTGTACTGCAGCTACTTTCCAACTCTGCTCACAGAGAGTGGGCCTCCACACAGCCACCCATCAGAAGGGGCAGAGCTTAGCCCCCATTGGGTGCAATCGTCCTCCTAAAGCAGAGAGTTCATCTTCTCTCTAGTCGCAAAGTGTCTCTCTCTGCAGACAAAGGCATATGGACGTGTAACTGCAGGCACCACCACAGTATTTGCTGTCCCAAAACAGTGTGTCTGGAAGGGAGCTGGGGAGGCATCTTCTTTTTACAGAGAGAAAAACAGGCACAGAGAGTCTGAGTGACTTGTCTTGGGTCACAGAGCATTTCAGTAACTGAGATGATACTGGAAACAGGTCTTCAAAGCTAAGAATCCTGGATGAATTATGTTGTTGTGGTTCAGTCACTCAGTCGTGTCTGATTCTTTGTGACCCCATGAACTTCAGCACACCAGACTTCTCTGTCCTTCACTGTCTCCCAGAGCTTGCTCAAACTCATGTCCATTGAGTCGGTGATGCCATCCAACTTCATCCTCTGTCGTCCCCTTCTCCTCCTGCCCTCAGTCTTTCAAAGCATTAGGGTCTTTTCCAATGAGTTGGCTCTTCGCATCAGGTGGCCAAAATATTGGAGCTTCAGCATCAGTCCTTCCAGTGAATATTCAGGGTTGATTTCCTTTAGGATGGACTGGTTTGATCTCCTTGCAGTCCAAGGAGAAAAACATCAGAGAGGCAATGATTGAAGCATCGGAAACATGATAAAACTTCAGCCTTCCCACAAGGTCCTCAGGAACATGGGGAAGGAAAAAGGAAAGTCTTTGCTGGCCGTGGCAGAGAATCCATTGTGAAAACACACAGGGTGTGGAAGGAGGAACCCGGGTGACCATTTATCCACAAAGCAACTGCAGGCAGGAAATGGGGGACATTTCCCTTCAAATCTGGATATCACCCAGAAGCCTCTGCTGGCACTGCTGCTATTTTTACATCTTTCAGCAGTAAATTTTATCTGACAATCTCAGAGTGGGATTCTGTGATTCTCCTTCATTCAGTACATACTTCCTGAGCACCGACTGTGAGAAGACTACAGCACAAGCTCTGGGGCACAGGATAAAGGGTCTGACACCTGCGAACCCCCAGTCCAGGCCCAGGAAAACAGGAAACACCAAAAGTCTCCAACATGGCCGGGAGTAGGTTACAAGCGCATAACCTATTTAGAGGAGTAAGAAGGTGTGACTCCCAAGAAGGAGAACAGGTGAGACCCGAGGTCGCAGCATCAACAAGGGAAAGATGATGAAGGACTTTAGAAGGATCCTCCTGCCACTGAGAGACAGAAGTTGATTGAAGCAAACGGGATGTGGAAACCAGAGAGGCAGTGATGGGAGAAACAGAGGTCAGAGAAGCCTCAGAGGGACTTCCTTACAGATGGAAAGTGGGAGATGAAAACAAGAATGACCCCAAGGTGTCTGGCTTGGGGTCTTATTTGCCAACACTGGAAAGATCGGGAATGCGTTTAGTTCTGACAGGACAAAGCACCAGTAGACTTACAGAGGGAGAGACCTGTAAAGCACTTAGATACAGGTCTAGACGTGGGAGGGAATGTGGGGAGCAGGGTGGAGATGGGAGCCATGGCGGTGATGGGAGCCATGGCAGTGAATGGAAGAATGCAGAGAGAATATTTAAAGAGAGAAGTGATGGCAGCCATGGATGGGACCTCGAAGCACTTGAGAAGTTAAGAATTTAATGGAAGCAAGCCATTAATAGAGAACAAAATGATTTTCATGAATGAGATTCTTTTCAGAGAAATAGGGGAAGAAGGAAAATTTATGAATGTGAAAAGTGTTCCTCTGTCCAAGGGATTCTCCAAGCAAGAATACTGGAGTGTGTTGCCATTTCCTTCTCCAGGGGATCTTCCCCGACCCAGGGATCAAACCTGGGTCTCCCGCATTGCAAGGAGATTCTTTACCATCTGAGCCTCCAAGGAGTACTGAGAAAAGCAAAAGAAAGAGGTATGCACTGGGTGGGTTGAAAAGGAAGAGTTAAAGGGTTGGAGACGTGGATGAGTATGGACAAGGCATTACTAAATTTACAACTTGGAGAGCAAGAGGAACAAGAAGTCACGATTAGAAGTTTCTACGTTGCATTTTAATATGTCAAAAAAAGGTTAAGTGCTGGGTAATAACAAAGGAATATGACTAAGGCAGTGAGGAAGACAAAGATCATTTGTTCCCAAGAAACAAACACTTCTTGAGAAATGTTGTTTGGGGAGCTGGAGACACACCTTCAATCAAACTTGAAACCTGACTGCAAAGCGTAGAGGTCAGGATGAAGGATGGCTTGTCTCCGAGGATGTGAGAGTTGTTCCTGGCAATGGCTGGACGGTAGACCCAGCGATCTAAGACCACATAGGCCCAGGCCACAGGCCTCAGCTAAAGGAGAGCTGGAGGGTGATGTGTGTGGACGGAATGAGGCTGGAAGTAGATGGTGGCAGGGAAGTGCCCGCCACGTGGGGAGGTGGGGGACGTGGTCTGAGAGAAGACTGCTCTAACGCTGTTGGTTTGCCCCCTGGTGGTACCATATCCCACAGTAGGCAGTACTGGCAACCAGCCTCAGGGCCCAAGGCCTTTCCAGAACTTACAAAACAGACTTTTAAAAAATTTGGCTCTGAAATATGGAAAGCAAACAGCAAAACTGCTAATGCTAAATGCTTAATTAAACATACACAAAACGCATCATTATGTCAACTTCATTAACTGTTAAATTTAGTGCTCATAAAAATTTCATCACATTTAGAAAACAATTTGTATGTTAAGATCTGCCCACTTCCCAAGAACCCCTTAGTAAGCACAATTGTCGTCAAGAACTCAGTTAGTTGCAAATGAAGTTGCTTTCTCATAATCAAGTGATTTAAAAAATACAATTAGTATAATTCTTTCAATGCTGTTATAAAAATATATTTAATGGGAATATGAGTAGATGATAATACATTTGATGTAACACTTGCCAAGTTTCCAGGGGACATAGGTCAGGGATCCCAGAAAGAAGAACGATGCAGAGAAAGGAAAGGTCAGGGCAAAAGAACTCTAACCTCTCACCAGGAGCAAGTCAGAATCTTCTAATAACCTTGACACGTTCTCTAGTTCAGGGATTCTTAACCTTTGTGTGTCTTGATGCCTACAGGCTTCCTCTCAAAATAATCTTTTTAAGTGCACAGAGCAAAATGCGCAGGATTACAAAGGAACCCAACTGCAGTGAAAGATACAACCAACAAATAATTTCATGTTTTTGTAATAAAAAGACAGAGTAACATCTATGTGTTTTTATAAAATGGCAAGGCTAGTTTCATTTCAGAGTGGTGATGAGTGTCCTTGATACGGGAGGGCATCTTCAACAGCAATGACGTGATTTCAAAATATTGGTGGTTTTTATGGGTGTCAAGAATCATTACTACTACTATGGTTACTCACATTTATAATTGAAAGACATATCAAATTTCAAGATGTCAGTGCACATAAAGATGTAATTTTCTTTCCCATCTAAGTTCACAAATCTCTAGAATTCTACCCACAGATTCCCTTGAAAGCTCATGGATCCCTGGTTAAAAAAATAACACGCTGTAACTTCTGTGCAGATGAACAGAAGGGAGAAAATTTAAAGGAGTGAGAAGCAAGGGCAGAAATTGCCGGCTGACTTACAGGGACCTCAGATTCAAAGGTGCTCCCCCGAATTTTCATTTCCTCTTTCTAAACTACATACATTCTGGCAAAATCTATTTCAGTTGGTCTGGGGTTTTATCTGCTTTAGCAAAACCTCATATGAGAACTATTGGCTTCAAAGTAGAAGACAGTTTCACAAATTGGTAGGGGGGATAGAGTGTGTGTGTGCAAGCTCAGTCACTAAATTGGGTTCCACTCTTCACCACCCCACGGACTGTAGCCCGCCACGCTCCTCTGTCCGTGGGGTTCTCCAGGCAAGAATACTCAAGTGGGTTGCCATTTCCATCTCCAGGGGATCTTCCCAACCCAGGGATCAAACCCATGTCTCTGGATTCTCCTTCACTGCAGGCAGATTCTTTACTATGAGCCACCAGGGAAGCCCATACATATCCATATGTACATAGTTTACACATAAAGGGGATATGTGAATATCATAAACAGCTTACATACAAATATCATGTATGTATACATACAGATGTACAAATGTATACATATATACACACAAACATAGTATTTGTGAAATTATGAATACCTATTTGTGAAATTATGAATACTCCAGTATTCTTGGGCTTCCCTGGTGGGTCAGTTGGTAAAGAATCTGCCTGCAATGCGGGAGAACTGGGTTTGGTCCCTGGGCTGGGAAGATCCTCTGACGGAGGGCATGGCAACCCACTCCAGCCTTCTTGCCTGGAGAATCCCCATGGACAGAGGAGCCTGGCAGGCTGCAATCTATGGGGCTGCAAAGACTCGGAAACAACTGAGTGACTAAACACACAGCACATAAATGTATATAGAAATGCAACTATCAAAATATTTTCTCTACATACATATATCTCCAGATATATCAAATAAAGAAAGCAGAAAGGATCTGTATCATATAGTTACCTACGACATCTCTCAGGGTGAGATTTTAGTTTTCAACTAAAATAGGTAAATAAATAATCTTGTTGTTGTTCAGTTGCTCAGTCATGTCCGACTCTTTGCAACCCCATGGACTGCAGCACGCCAGGCTTCCCTGTCCTTCACCGTGTCCTGGAGCCTGCTCAGACTCATGTCCATTGAGTCAGCGGTGCCACCCAACCATCTTGTTGTCTGTCGTCCCCTTCTCTTCCTGCCTTCCATCTTTCCCAGCATCAGGGTATTTACAATGTAGACAACAAGAATCACTGGATCTGATTTTATAATCAGAAAATGAAGCAGCACAGCTATTCCTGTTTGACAAAGTGTAACCTGGTTTCTGTGTTCGCCAAAGGCCGCCTTCTTTAGAAAGGAACCTTTAAATAATTGAGCCTTTTCTCTACTCAACAAGAATTCCGGGCTTTAAAACACTTGCTTAATTGGGTCATTTCAGTTAACACCTGAAAGCAGTAACTTGTGATGACAGCTGAACAGGAAGCTTCCTTCCTGAGTACTTCCTAATGTCCCCAGGACGTCAGGCAGACGCCCGACAGCTGATCCCAGGTTGCCGTGGTTGAAGGTCCCACTGAGGATTTCCTAAGGGCCAAGTAATCCACCTGAAAAGTAATGATGTTTTGCATTGACAGAGGTCTGGCTCAAGCCCAAGTGTTATTTTCTTGTTCATTTATTCTCTCACCACCCATGTGCTAAGCGCCTAAGACGTAAAGAAATAACATATTCTCTCCCCTTCTGGTCCTTACCACAGAGAAGGAAACCCTTAGTATACAGGAAATGCACACACACACAAACACACACACACACTGTATGTGTATCTATATAATATATATATATGTATGCATGTATGTATGTATGTTTGTATATATATTGTACTAAGTTCCTTCATTCGTGTCCGACTCTTTGTGACTCTATAGACCACAGCCCACCAGGCTTCCCTGTCCATGGGATTCTCCAGGCAAGAATACTGGAGTGGGTTGCCATGCCCTTCTCCAGAGGATCTTCCTGACCCAGTGATCGAACCTGTGTCTCTTTTGTCTCCTGCATTAGCAGGTGAGTTCTTTACCACTAGCACCAAATGTTGGTGTATATATATATACACACACATATATATACATGTAATTAATATATATATTCCACAAAACAGAATTCAGAGGGCCCCAGGTGACAGTAGTCTCTGAGGGGCAGGTGCTGTCCAAGCTGGACCATGAGTGAGAAACGGGGTTCTCCAGTCAAAGAAGGGGAGAGCAGGCACTCATTTCCAGGAAGACGATCAGCTCTGAAAAAAGATGTGTAGTGACCGCTTCCAGAAATGGGGAGAATCTGACCTGACATGATCTTCGGGTTCCCCTGGGTCAATGCCAGGAGCTGAGTCCAGAAGGCTGAAGGGATGGGACAATGAGGGCTTGTAAAGGACCCCTTGGAGACAATCCCCTATGTGGGATCCAGCTCCCTGGCACCCTGGCACCGCACGCTTGGATGTTTCTCTCAGGAAGCAGGAGGGGTTGGTGCACAGCTTATTCAAACATGCCAAGGACTCTGGGTGCACAGCCAGTGGAGAGAGAAGGCAAGCCAGCCAGAGACCAGGAGCTGGGAGGGGGCGTGAGCGTGAGGCGAGTCCAAGGGGCGGGACCCCCTGCAGATGCCCGGCTGTTTGAGTCATCAGGCTTTGGTTCCTTTTATGTTTGCATCAAATGTGAGGCACACCCTGCTCATCAGTGTCCCAAATGAGGTCAAAGAAATGTGAAAAGATGGATCTGGTGGCCCCCCACCCCCATTTCTCCTGTAATTGAAAAAACACATGGGCTCAGACCCTGGATCTGGCACCTCAAGCACGTCTCCTTAACACAGTGACCCAGCTCTGCTCAGCTCTAATCATAAGTGTCCTCTAGACATTAGTCACTGGGTACATTACCTCGGGATAGGAGACCTCTGGCACAGTTCAAGAATGGCCCCTTAGACTTCCTCAGTGGTCCAGCAGTTAAGAATCTGCCTGCCATTGCAGGGGACACAGATTCGATCCCTGGTTTGGGAAGATCCCACATGCCCACTAAGATCCCACTAATCCCGAGCTCCACAACTGTTACCACAAGCAGTGACGCTCCTGTAGCCTAGAACCCATGCTCCACAAGAAGAGACACCATCACAGTGAGAGGCCCATGAGCCACAACTAGAGGGTAATCCCCACGCTGCAACGAGAGAAAGTCCACGCGTAGCAACAGACTCAAAAATAAAATAAAATAATTAAAAAAAAAAAAAGAATTGCATTTTTATGAAGGGGAACTGGAAACCAGGAATGAAGGTGAGTGAAATCCTTTGGCCGGACCTACCCTTGATATTCGGTAGATCCTTTTCTAACTTTAAACAAAAAGTAACGAGTAAGGCAAGCCCTAGTTAGACAGCTTTTAGGAGGGGCTGCGGGTGCTCAGTCAAGAAAGTTTAGGTTTTATCCTACAAGAAAATGCATCAAAGGTAGATAAAGGAGATGGGATAAGATCAGACCTAGACACAAGAAAGGCAATTCTTGTGACACTATTTCTAGGCTGGAGGAAAGTGAAGACAGATGTAGAACAAGGGTGAGGAGGCAGAGGCCACAGGGCGAGTGGGAGCTGATGACGGCTTGATGTCTTTCTGAAACGGCAGGAAGGAACCAAGAGGGGGTGAGCAGGTCAGACAGGGCAGAGTCACAGGATCGGAGCATAGCTGAATTATTTCAACAGTTTGCAGCCTGAGCAAATGGAAGAAGTTTGGTATCATTAAATCACGAAAGGACAAACAGGAGGGGAAGCGGGTTTCTGTGGGGAGAAAAGATAAGTCCGGGAGGTGGGCTGATTCTAGACTGAAAACACCCCGAAGTCCACAACCTGAGGCCAAGGGGCTCTGTTTTCAATATATAAAAGCAAACTGCAGGGCAGTCATGAAAGCAAGTGGCATACGAAAGCATTTTCCCCCACACTCACATAACCACATTTCCCAGAGTAGAGAGATATTTCTTCATGTCTAAAATTCAGTGTTCTGAGCAAAACAGGACTTTAGCTTATCAGTCATTTGCACCTTAGTGTAAAAGAGCTTATAAGGCTTGGAGGAGAGTATCTGAGAGTCAAGTACTGTGGCCTCAAGAAGGAGCAAAAGTGCAAGAAGAGGATTCGATGCATGAGACGCGGCCCTCAGGGCCAGTGCACTGGGACGACCCTGAGGGATGGGATGGGGAGGGAGGCGGGAGGCGGGTTTCAGGGTGGGGTCACACGGACACCCATGGCTGACTCATGTCAGTGTATGGCAAAAACCACTATGACGGTGTAAAGTAATTAGCCTCCAATTAAAATAAATTAATTAATTCTTCAAAAAAGAAGAGGATTACAGGCAGCGCAGCCCTTGCTAAACACAGGGCCCAGAGCTAAAGCTGCCATGCATTTCCTCCTGCCTTCCCAGCCAGAGAATGGGTTTGTCCTGCACTCACAGGGCATCAAAACCCCTGTCCCTCCAGCCCGCGTACCAAAAGGCAAGAAAGACAGGCCATTTGGTATTACTTAGTGCCTCTCATTCAACTTGCCCCCTTGAGGAAACACAAATGGACCATTTGTTTTTATGGAATACTGAAGTAGTAAAATGCAAAAAAAAAAAAAGAAAATGTTCTATAGCTGATTTTATCCTCTACCATGACTTTGATAGTAACCAGAGAGGCTGGCCTGACACAGCACGCTCCGATCTTCCTCCTGCTCGGCCTGCCTCCTCCACAAGTCCTCTGAGTCTCCACCGTCACCCTCGCAGGAGGGTTCCAGGTGCCTGCCCCAGCCTCCACCGTCCCCCTCTCTTCTCTCCACACTCTCTCCCTGGAGCTTGTCTACCCCACAGCCACACACACTCACACCTATTTCTCCACTCAGAGCTCCCCTCTGAGCTCCAGACACAGATCCCGAATCCTGGTTGACGTCACCTCCTGAATGTCTTAATCGTTCCTCCAAATCACCACGTCCACACAGATTTATCCAAACCTAGTCTTCTAGAGTTTTCTCTCAGTAACAACTTCCGCATCTGCACTGTGCTGAGTCGCTTCAGTCGTGTCCAACTCTTTGTGACCCCATGGACGGTAGCCCACCGGGCTCCTCTGTCCATGAGATTCTCCAGGCAGGAATATTGGAGTGGGTTGCTGCTGTGCCCTTCTCCAAGGCATCTTCCCAAACCAGGGATCAAACCTGTGTCTCTCATATCTCCTGCTTTGCAAGACAGGTTCTTTACCACCAGCGCCACCTGAGAAGCCCTTCTGCATCTACAGCTATGTAACAAACCAAACCTAAATGTACTGGCTAGGAACAACAACGGCTTCCCCAGAAATGGAGGTGGGGTGGGGGGTGGGGGACCCTGATTCCTCTTTTCACATTTCTTTAACCTTACTTGGTATACTGACCAAACAGGGTGTCCCTGATATTCTATGGAAACATACAAGGAATGAAACATACAAGCTTCATCAAACATAGCTGCTTACACCTATTTTTCCAGTTTCATTATCAACAGCGTGCCTTCACTTTCACACATGTCCCAGTTGGAATGGGTTGGGATGGTCAAGGACATTGTTAGACTTCCCCTAAAAGCCTCAGGGGTCTGGCTCCTACTTAGTGACCGTTCTAGCCTCTTCCAACTCCACACCCTGTGATGTTCTGCCCTGGTTATGCTCACCTTCTCTCCAGTCCTCCCAAACTTTCATAACCTTGATTCCTGCTCCTGGAATGATGGTTCTTTACCACCTTACCCAGTGAATACCTATGCGCTCTTCAGATGTCACTTAGGAATCACTGCTCAGAGACACCTTTCTTCAGCTCCCAGACAGGTCCCCTAAGGAGTTTTCCAGGAACCATGCCCACTCACCACAGCGCTTATCAAGGTTGCCATTTTCAGCTAAGGGTAGAGGGACCTTGTATGGGTCTGACTTTCCTCACCATTGACTCTATATCTGGAATTGGAACTTAATAATGGATTATGCAGATGAATAATTATTGCATTAGAAAATGAAAGAATATTTGTAGTGATAAACAATTCACCATCCAGTTTATTTATGAAATATAATACTGGTCCTCATAAGATACTGTCTCAGCTGGTAAAGAATCCGCCTGCAATGTAGGAGATGTGGGTTCGATCCCTGGGTTGGGAAGATCCTCTGGAGAAGGGAAAGGCTACCCACTTAAGTATTCTGGCCTGGAGAATTCCATGGACTGCATAGTCATGGGGTGGCAAAGAGTTGGACATCACTGAGCAACTTTCACTTTCAGAGTATGTTTAAATCAATTAATTTGATGAAGATCAGAAAGCAACATGTGATCATTTAACCCAGATAAGGAAACATACCAAAAATGTTTAGTGATTCATTCAAGATCTCTCAACCTTTCCTGAAGTCCAAGTGAAATTCAGACAAGACTACAGGTTTTCGTTTTTATTTCTAAGTGACAAGACTTTCATGAAGAAGCCTTGAGATCTCTTCCAAACTCAGATACTAGCTGATCTTGATTTAACTTTATTTTTGTCTTGATAGTGTTCTGTGTTTTTTTTTTCCCTCTTTCTCTCCCTTTTCTTTCTCCTTTTTGCATCATTAGATATTAAAGCCAAGAACTACTGCCCAAGAGAGTATGTTACAATGCACACACACACACAAAGCTTAAAAATGCCAAGACTATATGGAGAGAGGCAAGGACAGGAGAGACACACTCACAACCCTCATTTCTTAGTGTTGAGGAAATTTCAAGCCTTAATCCCAGCTTGAATTGTTCCATTCTCCATTACAGCAATGAAAATAATGGGTAATGAGAGATCAGACAAACTAATTTGTCAATTCTGGGATGTGACATCATGACCATTCATTTCTGGGGTTGTTAATGCCAACCAGTGACCTTCTGGGATTATGTATAGCTGAAATGTGATGAGGAAATTTAATAAACAAAGGTCAACCATCATTCAGTACAGCAAGGAAACAATACTTTTTTTCTTTTACAATAAAATACCAAACATTTTAAAATCCAACATTGTCTTGGTTATTATAATAACCAAGTGTCTTACAATACTTATTCGGTGCATATAGCCCAAATTCTAATGACTTTAAATTATACAGAGGATAATATTTGCTGAGTTCTTGGGTATCTGAGGCTATAGACATTCCTTGAAAGGTCAGCTGTAAAACCCAGTTAGTAACTTTGAAGAAAAATGCCTTTTTCCATCAGGAATTCACAATAAAAATTATCTCCTTTTCTACACAATTTTCCTTTTAACTCTACTTGGCAAAGGGACAAAGCTAATAGACAAATTATACATGATTACAGGACTATTTGGCTATACAATGTCACAGATCAAGAGAAACGGTCCCCACTGCAAGTAAGCAATGGTCTTGCACCATTCACTCACATAAGCTCCAGAGAGAGTTTTGATGGAGCTTCAAGAATGACACAGTTAAACAGCCACATTTTTAATATCTATTAAAGTCACTGTGCCATGACTGAATAATGCCACCCGTGAGCGGGAAGGAGGAATACGGTACAACCAACCCCACCATGCACGTGGCCAAGGGGCGTGCATGCTGTCACCCCAGCTGTTCCAAACATCTAAGTCTCTCCTGCTTAGACTCAATGACTGGGGCTGGATAGCAGCCAAGTCATGACAAGACAAACGTGTTCCTCCAAGCACAGATCCGATGTGCAAATACCAACACCATATTTTTCACTCTTTGTATTAGTTTAGGTTCCTTAGAACAAGAATGTTATTGAACACTGTAATATTGCCTCTCAGCCTGTCTAGCTCCTTGGCCATCATGTAGGGCTTCTACAGAAAATGTATGTCTCAGCATCCTTTGATTTTCTGGATACAGACCATTCAATTTAGCACTGGCTCATTCTAACCAGTCCGGTGCGCGTTTCTCCCTCCATCAGGTGTAGCATCGGAAAGATACTCACCATTATTAGGGCTGTTAGAAAGGAGAAAAAGGTAACAGGCATGGAGCATCTCTCTCCCACCAGACCCTGGGCTCCCTACTTTATATAAACATTATCACGTACATTCTTCTCAGTGGTCCTGGAACATAAGGGTTGTTGCCACCATTTTTCAGACTGTTGCAGCAAAAACAGAAATGAGTGAACAGCCTTAGGCACATACCAGCCAAAGAGGCAAGACTTAAACCATCTTGCTTATTCTTTAGCTGTTGCTACTAACAAAGACTCACAAGCCTTATAAGCTGGATGTGTCCTTCACAAAGCTAATAACTCTCAGACCCCATATGAAGTGCACTCTGCACCTGGCATTCTTCTGCCCTAACACTGTCTTGTAGGCTTCTGCATTTCAGAAGGAAGGTCACAGACCAATATCTTCAGGGACACCAGACCCAGCTGCTGAGTTGCCTGATGCCAGCTGGGGCTGGTTAGAAATTTTGCAAAAGAAAAATAAAATGGAAGACCTCCATTGGGATATAAAGGCTCTCCCAGTTCCCCAGAGAGGAGGATGCAGTTTTTGAGGTGCTAGCCTGCGGTGTTCTTCCCTTTTCCCCACAAAAGGAATAAAGCCACTCTTCCTATTTCCTCCAAACTCTGTCTCTGTATTTCTATTCAGCACTGGTGGACAGTGAGCCAAGATTTTGGCAACAAGATGAGGAAACTAAGTCTCAGAAAAATGAAGACATTGACCACGGTCGCCCAATCAGCAGGCATTGGAGGCCATATTCAACGCCAGAGACGTTCCCAAGGTCTATGACTTTCCATTTATATGACACCGAACCTGGTGGCACCTCAGAATTTCTATAAGTCCATAAGGTCATAAACCCTTGGTAGGGACCTGGGGGGAAAAAAAACGTGACTGGGATGACCCAGCAAACATGGCCCCAGCCCACGGCAGGCTCTGAGTGGAAGATTTCCTTGAGTCACTCCCGTACGGAATGTTCCACAGGAAACACACACTACTGATGTCGTCAGCATATGAAATGGCTGAGCCAGGAGTAAAAACGTGTGCTTAAAAAGAAAGAAATCCGAGGCATCAAAGGTTGCCACAGGGAGATGGGAGGATGAGAAAGTCTCTAGAATTAGATGACCTGCCCCGGAACCGTCTTCATCTCATTTGTAAAATAGGCACAGTACCTGCTCACGTGAGAGAAGGTTCTGAGAATGACAAAAGCCCACGCAGGCCGAGTTCCCGGGGCCGTCCGTGATACAGAGCAGGGGCATGGGAGGGGTTAGATGGACCCAAGTCTAAAAAGCCATTTTCCTGCAAATTAGTCGGACTCAGTGCATCATCTCTATTTTCAGAATGTATTTTTGCAAGGCTTGCTGGTGTTTATCGGGAGACATTCATCATTGTCTCAGCATGACCCGCACCAGATCCAGGTCACATGAAGTTATAAATGTATCTTATATTCCAATGTCATGACCCCTTGTCCGATTCTGAGGCAAGAAGAAAAATTTACATTTATTTCTAAAAGAACACATCAACCGAAACACAGCCCAAATGGCCGCGAGCCAGAAGGTAGTGAAGGAAACAGATTTCTTTGTTCTGCAAGAATAATATTTGGAGCATGAGGAATGTCCAGAGGTGACAAAGGAGAACCAGAATGGGGACACATGGGGTCACATAATGGGGTGATGGCAGGTGTAATTTATGGCAGGGCTGCAATGAGGTACGACTCATGAAGCCACGTGGGACAAAGCAGGGAAGGGAGGCAAGACACCCTCACTCTGATCCCTGAAGCCGAGGAAGAGATGAAGATAGATGGATTCTGACACTGAAGGAAGGAAATCTGATTAAACATGAGTGATAAAATTTTCTGGATTGAATTGGGATTTAAGAAAAAACAAACTGACATTTTGCGCGATTCTAGCATTGAAGAAGGAAATGGCAACCCATTCCAGTATTTTTTCCTGGAGAATCCCAGGGACAGAGGAGCCTGTTGGGCTGCCATCTATGGGGTCACACAGAGTCGGACACGACTGACACGACTTAGCAGCAGCAGCAGCACCAGCATGTCAACCAAGGAAATCTATCTATCGGGGGAAAAAAATTCAGACAGGGAAGATACGCTGGAGATGCAGACGCCTGAATGGAGAAGACACAGCAGAGAGGGAGAAGAGAGATGTAGACCCCAGAGACCCCCAGCTGCCACGTGCCAGTGAGTCCCCACTGTGCAGGCAGGCTCCTGTGAACCCCTGCTTAAAAAGTCAACATAGAAACTCATATTTCAGAGCTGAGGTCAGTAGGAGAGCAATTATCACAGATCCAATAGCTCTTTGGTAATCTGTGGTCACCAGGATTCTTTGAGTCAAACTACCCTAAGCAAAACTATATTTTGATTCATTTTCAAGGACCCATATGGTGTGCAAAGTCAGAGACACACACAGGAATTAGACCCATACTCTTCCATGTCTCAAGATCACCCAGTAGGCATGGACAACCTCTTTGCTCCAGAGGCAATACCAGACTGTCCTCCTGAGAAGTACATCTTGACTCTCATGTCCCATTACACTTAAGGATGAGAGAAGGTTGGCCTCTCGGGAAGGCCATCTGCCTCTGTTAGCTGCACACCGACTCCTGTTCACACAGCCTTGATTTCTGGTAAAACAGCATCAAGTCTCCAAAGCAGACAGGAGAAGGCAAGCAATGCCCAGCAGCAGAGGTTGCCAGTGAGAGGCCAACAGGGTTTGTCGGGGGACAATGGAGTCAGGATGTGTAGGCTGTGATCAGAAGCAACCGCTGAATGGACCAGCTTGTGCTGTGAGAGGACGCCCTCCAAGGACCTGCCTCTCCTTTTCTTTGGGTTTTTCCTATTTGAACATGACCCCCGTGGGACCAAGAAACGGGTCAAGATGCTTGTGGAAACTGCCCACAGCCCTAAGATTTTCTTGAATACAGCCAACTGCACAAAATATTCCTTAATAAGGCCACTTTGATAGGTATACAACCAAAGGATGATTTCAAGGAAATGTTCTAGAAGACTTTCTATACAAATGACAACTTTCTGTTAAAGCTATTTTTAAACTCATTGTTTTAAAGAAAACACCAGTGGGACAATAGCTTATTATGAAGATACGAACAATCGTTTATGCACCTCCCTCTGTGTGAGGTACTAAGGTGAATAAGTAAAGACCATGCACTTGAGAAACCTAAAACTGTGCTTTCTGGGCATTTTTAAAACATCTCTGCATTTTATCTCACTTATTTTATTTTTTTGGCCACACCACACAACACGAAGGATCTTAGTTCCTTGCCTGACCAGGGATCAAACCCACATCCCCTGCATTGGAAGCATGGAGTCTTAACCATGGTACCACCAAGAAGTCCCCCCATCTCTGCATCTTAAATGAAAGAACAGGATGGACTCCCTGGGGATCACTGGACCTGGGTCCCAAGACCACATCTGAGCTATTCCCGCCTTCTAAATAACCTCAGTCCTCCAGCTGGAAGCACATTATCTAACCACTTCTCCATCTCCTCTGGAAGCCCTCCAATAGCTCTCTGCTGGTATCTTTCATTCAAGGCACCAGGGCTCTGATACTGTGCTCTCCCCAGCCCCTCACTTGGTGCCTGTCTTGAACTCACTCTGCAGGCTTTTCTGGTTTTGTATATCAATGCACCAGGAGGGCACCTCTAGCCGCTGTGACTCTGTGGGCGCCCCCTCCTGGGCTGGTTCCTGAGTCGCCTCACCCTAACCATCAGAGAGAGAGAAAGGCTTGACTGAGAAGGAGTGCTAAGGACAAAGTCTCCCAGGCCCTCTCTCTTGCTGCCCCTACCCCTTGGCAGGGGGCGAATTCACTCTAGGCAACTCGGGCAGGGGGGCAGTAACCGTCCAGTTGTCTAAGATCTAAAGATGGAAGTTATTCAAAAACAATCTTACATCTCACATCCCTTATCCACGTCACCCATTTTTACCTACTTAATTGTCCCTCAGATCTATGTATTTCTCATTTTTCTCCCCTGCTGTTACCCTCATCCAAGGCCACCCTCTTTCAGTTGATAAAAGAAATGCTCACATATTGAAGTCTTGGGAAGTTATTCTGACTTGACATGAGTTAACTTGAATTGTGGGATAACAAAAACTGCCTGTCTGTGGCGATCAAACCTACAGTGTACATCTGCTTTAATTATTGAAGAAAAAGGTGCAGTGACCAGAAGTAAAGAATGTCCATGTTAAAAAGAAAGATGAAACACCTCCCTTCCTGAGACACCAATGCTGGTCTTCCTTCCATGATAAGACTCCCCCTTTCCCAGGCACCAAGGCCATACTCACTGTGTACATGCCAATCTGGATTCTTGAAAACCTAAAGGAATGTATCCCCGACTTGCTTGATGTTCTTTGTTCTGACAAGATATAAAACTGTGCTGAAAATCATGCATCTCCAGAGCAGTTTCTCAGAATCATCTGAGAAGCCATCTTCTGGGCTATAGCCCTCAATTTGGCTCAAATAAAACTCTTTCTATTCCTATTATGGGGTTCCCCAGGTGGTATTAGTGGTAAAGTACATGCCACCCAATGCAGGAGATGTAAGAAACGTGGGTTTGGTCTCTGGGTCGGGAAGATCCCCTGGAGAAGGAAATGGCAACCCACTTCAGTATTCTTGCCTGGAGAATCCCATGGACAGAGGAGCTGGTGGATGTGGTCCACAGGGTTGCAAAGTGCTGGGCACAAGTGAAGTGACTTAGCATGCACGCTTTCCTATTGTAGATTGCTTACTGATGGTTTTCATGGACACAGGAGACAATCGAAAGTTTGATAGATGACAGTCCAAAGAAGAGGAGGCCCTTCTTTCCCCAAATCCATTCTCTACGTCTCACCACACAGCTTCTACCTCTGAGCACCAGCCATGCTGATTTTCTTGTTATAACTTATTCCTTAAATTGCTGTGACTTGTCTGAGTATAGAGGCTTTACATGTGCTCTTTCCATCTACCTAGAATTCTCTGACCTCTACTCATCTTTCAGACACAGCTCAAGCCTCATTTGTTCAGATTTCCCTGATTCCAAAGACCTCATGATTTCCCAAATTCTATATTTTTCCACTATGTTCCTTCATTTATGTATCTGTCCATTCCCCACACTATCCTGTAAACACTGCGAACAGAAACTATGTTTCATTCACTTTTAAGTTATCCACAATTAACCCAGCACCTGACTCTTGGTAGACAGCCAATCAATAGGAAAGATTAAATAAACAAAGTTGTTGTTGTTCAGTTGTTCAGTGGTGTCCTAATCTTTGCAGCCCCATAGACTGCAGCATACTAGGCTTCCCTGTCCTTCACCATCTCCTGGAGCTTGCTCAGACTCATGTCCACTGAATAGGTGATACCATCCAATCATCTCATCCTCTGTCGTCCCCTTCATCTCCCACCTTCAATCTTTCCCAGAATCAGGGTCTTTTCCAATGAGTCAGCTCTTTGCATCAGGTGGCCAAAATACTGGGGCTTCAACTTCAGCATCAGTCCTTCCAATGAATGTTCAGGATTGACTGACTTTAGGATTGATTGGTTTGATCTCTTTGCAGTCCAAGGGACTTTCAAGAGTCTTCTCCAACATCACAGTTCAAAAGAATCAATTCTTCGGTGCACACCCTTCTTTATGTCCACTCTCATATCCATACACACATGGATGAATAAATGAAGAATGCATAGTAATTCAGAGCTCAGATCCGAGATTCAATCTGTATAGTATTCGCATCACTTACACGGTGTACAACTTTGGATAAACTACTTGACCTAAGCTTCAGCCTTCACATTCTTTTAAACTGGAGGCCATAAAGATTCCTACTTGTACTTGTAAAGTTCAAATGAAGTATCTACCATGTATTTATTAGTAAAAGGCCTGACATAAAAAGGGCATCATAACTTGCTGGCTAAGGAGAGAATTTATCCAACGATCACAATAACAAAATTAGAGTTCAGCAGGAGGGCCACGAAGCTTGTGGTAATCAAACATCCGTGACACTGCATCCATCTTCTAAAAAATTAGTTTCATAGCTGTCATTTTGGGGAATTCTTTCCTCTCCTCTGGATCAGATTCTAGACAGGAGTCATAGCTACGATACATATTTTAGTATAAATGAGTTTCAGAACCAGAGTCCCAAGCTATAGATCTAGTCTCAGGCCTAGGACGTTGTATACAGCTCAACCGTCATACTTCACATTGACATCTGTTTTTGCATTTAATCATTTGTGTGTTTGTATAATAAAAGTTTTTACTCCACTTTTGGGTACAGTTTCCTGAGAAAATATTGGTCTTTTCAGGACATATCATTGATTTGCGGTGACAAGAAAAAATACTCTAAATCAGGGCTGTCTCAGAAAACTCAGGAGTTCTGCTTACCGTAAACTGAGTTTGGTGGATAGACAGCAGAAGAAGGAAACCGTTCTCATTGTTTCTACAGTGTTACAGGCTTCACCTGGATTCCTGCAACATAACCTGCTCATACATTCCAGTCTATCTATATTGAAAGAAGCAAAGCAAAACGGCAACGGTGTTCCCGCTCAGTGGTGGGAACGATGTTTTCTATTCTGTGCAACCTTCTACCTGCTGGGCCCTGAAAAAAATGAAACTCCTGAAATAAACAGAAGACACAGGGAACTCAGCTCAGGGCTCTGTGATAACCTAGAGGGATGGGATGAGGGGAGGGGAAGCAGGTGTGTGAGAGTCCAAGAGGGAGGGGATATATGAATACATAAAAGCCTCTTGATGAAAGTGAAAGAGGAGAGTGAAAAAGTTGGCTTAAAGCTCAACATTCAGAAAATGAAGATCATGGCATCTGGTCCCATCACTTCATGGGAAATAGATGGGGAAACAATGGAAACAGTGTCAGACCTTATTTTTGGAGGCTCCAAAATCACTGCAGATGGTGACTGCAGCCATGAAATTAAAAGACGCTTACTCTTTGGAAGAAACGTTATGACCAATATAGATACCATATTCAAAAGCAGAGACATTTCATTGCCTACAAAGGTCCATCTAGTCAAGGCTATGGTTTTTCCAGTGGTCGTGTATGGATGTGAGAGTTGGACTGTGAAGAAGGCTGAACACTGGAGAATTGATGCTTTTGAACTGTGGTGTTGGAGAAGACTCTTGAGAGTCCCTTGGACTGCCAGGAGATCCAACCAGTCCGTTCTGAAGGAGATCAGCCCTGGATATTCTTTGGAAGGACTGATGCTAAAGCTGAAACTCCAAAACTTTGGCCACCTCATGCTAAGAGTTGACTCATTGGTAAAGACTGATGCTGGGAGGGATTGGGGGCAGGAGGAGAAGAGGACGACAGAGGATGAGATGGCTGGATGGCATCACCAACTCGATGGACATGAGTCTGAGTGAACTCCGGGAGATGGTGATGGACAGGGAGGCCTGGCATGCTGCAATTCATGGGGTCACAAAGAGTGGGACACGACTGAGCAACCGAACTGAACTGAACTGAACTGAGAGATGATTCACTTCATTGTACAGCAGAAACTGACACAACATTGTCAAGCAATTATGTTTGCTGTTGCTTAGCTGCTCACTTGTTTCCAAACTCTTTTGCAATCCCATGTACTGTGGTCCACCAGGCTCCTCTGTCCATGGTATGTTCCAGGCAAGAATACTGGAGCGGATTGCCATTTCCTTATCCAGGGGATCTTCCCGACCTAGGGATCAAGCCTGAGTCCCCTGCATTGGCAGGCAGATTCTGTACCACTGAGCCAGCTGGGAATTATACACCAATAAAAAAAAGAAGACAAGGCAGCTTTAGAGCCTGGAATGTTCCAAAGGGATAATTCCTGTGAGTAGGGAGACTACATCCACATCCAGAGAGGTGACAACCCACCTCTTCCTTTGCCAAAAGCATGCACTTCACCCAGGGGTTAGCAGACACCTCCTGTGCAGGGCCAGAGGGTGAGTACTGTAGATTTTGTGGGACAGAGTGCCCCATTGCCACTGCTCAGTCCCTCTGCATGATGTGAAGACAGCTCTCGACAGTTTGGAGAGGACTGAGAATGCCTGGGTTCCAATAAGACTTTACTTTCGAGCATCAATATTTGAACTCCATGTAGTTTTTCATGTCACGATGTACTAATCTTCTTTTAATTTTTTCCCCCAACATTTAAAAACGTAAAACCCATTCTTAGCTTGTAGACCTTACAAAAATAAGCAGTGGCTGCATCTGGCCGGTGGCTATATTCTGACTCCTGGCTTAAGACGAGACACATACACATATACTTAACTTGCACCCACGGATTTCCTAATTGCTCTTCGAGTCTCCCAAATGTAGACACCAGGCCTGTCCCTAACTGGGTGATGGAAGTAGTGTACTGCACGGCAGAGACCAAAGATTGGAACGCACAGACAAGGAAATTTCTAAAATTCCCTGAAAGAACAGTTTACACACACTTTACAGTTTGTCATGCAGCTGCACAAACAGGAAGCTTTTATCTGAAGCCCTCTGAGAAAGGGGCAGAGAAGCAGGCAGTGCAGTGACTATAACCCTTGATTATAAATCTACGGCAATTACAGTTTAGAAAGTCCAAAGCAAAGCTGTAACACTAATCTGTAGCTCAGCCAGGGACAGCATCCCCACTTTTAGCTCTAAATGTGTAGCTGGCAGCCAAGACACGACATCGTTGGTAGACACATCCCTCATCGAGAAATCCCCATGAATTCAGCAGCAGACCACTGGAGACAATGGAAAAGGTTGAGCAAGCAAATGTCAATACTATGCACAGTATGGGCTCGTATCCCTGTCCACCGTCCAATCTCCATTTGTGTCTCCACTGCCGCACTGGTTGAATACCGTCTCCCCGGTTATATCCACCTCAGACATGTGACCTTACTTGGAAATAGCATCTTTTCAGATGTAATAGATTATGATGCCTTCACAGTGGATGATCGGGCTTCCCTGGTGGCTCAGACAGTAAAGAATCCACCTGCCAATGAGGGAGACCGGGGTTCGATCCCTGGGTCGAGAAGATCCCCTGGAGAAAGAAATGGCAACCCACTCCAGTATTCTTGCCTGGAGAATCCGATGGACAGAGGAGCCTGGTGGGTTCCAGTCCATGGGGTCACAGAGTCAGACACAACTGCGCACGCCCGCGCACTGGATGACCGTGGCCTAGATCCAAAGACGGGCATCTTTATTAGAAGACAGAGACGCACACAGGGATGAAAGCCTGGTGCGACACAGTTGCAAACCAAGGACTGCCAAGGGTGGCCAGCCACCTTGCCAGGAGAGAAGCATGTACCTGATTTCCCATCAAGGCCTCCAGAGGGAGGTCCTGCCTACACCTTGATTTCAGATTTGTAGCTGTAAGAACTGTGAGAGTATATATTTCTGTGGTTGGAAGCTAACAGGTTTGTGGTCATTTGTTAACGGAAGCTGGAGGAAACAAACACAGCCACCTATTAGTACTGTGCATCTCAAGTACCTTGGAGTTTTATTTCTCTGAACACATGACTCGTGTCGAGTCCATGTTCAGAAGAGGCCTTTCCCGCCTTCTTCATTTGATCACTCACATCCAGACCCTCTAGAATCAGCCTGGGGACTTCCCTAGTGGTCCAGTGGCTAAGACTCTGTGCTTCCAATGCAGGGGGCCTGGGTTCGATCCCTCATCAGGGAACTAGATCCCACATGCCACAGCTAAGACCCAGCGCAGCCAAGTAAATTTTTTTTTTTTTAAAGAATCAGCTCATTGTCACTTTCTCTGGGAAACACTGTCCTGCCAAAGTCCTGCCAAGAGATATCAGGGTCCCCTCCCTCGTGCCCAGATGCTAGTGATAAAACACACATTCACACTGAGGGTCTGGGGAAGTCCTGCTGGCTTACACATGACTTAACTTGGATTTTATGCTAGCCAGAACGGCCTGCTTGTGATTATCAAATCTACATTGTACAAATGCTTTAATTATTAAAGAAAAGAGCACAGTGACCAGCAGTGAAGAATGCCCATGTTAAAAAAGAAAGATGAAATGACTTCCTTCCTAGTCATCCAGTGCTCATCCTCCTTCTAGGATAAGAGCCCCTTCCTAAGCACCAAGGCCACACTGACTCGCCGTGTGTGTACTGGAACAGTTTTCCTTTTGAAACCTTGAAGGAACGCATCCCTAACTTTAATGGTCTCATTTCTGACAAGACGTAGAACTGTGCCCAAAACCATGCTTCTCCCGGAGCAGTGCCTCAGGTTGTCTGAGAGGCTGTCATCCGGGCTATGGTCTTCAGTTTGGCTCAAATAAAACTCTTTTCTCTTCCTATTATAGATTGCTTATTGATTACTTTCATTGACAGTCATCTAGCCATATGACCAGGGTAGCATCTGCTACACTTTTCAAATCATGAAAAGATGTGATCTGCATATAATGGAACCCCCGCTACGTCCTGATTCCTGTTAAGGAAAGTTCCATGTGCTTCCATCTTTATGCCCCAGCACTTAGGAGATGGTGCAGCCCCTGTCTCCAAGCAGGGCATGGTGAGCCACTTTGCAGGGGCCAGAGGGAATTCTATTTTGCTGTGTTTTATATTTCCCCAGCCTTGTCTCTGCCACTTACTGGCTGTTTGACCAGAGTCAAATGACTTCATTTCAGTTTTCTTCTCTGTGGGGAATAACACTAGCCCCTACCTTACACAGGACTTGTGAAGAGGAAACGTGTTAATGTATAAGCATTTAGGGGGGAAGCATCTGAGAAGTGCCAGTTACTATTAATACTCTCCCCTGGGGAAGCAATGCTGTCTGTCTCTGGACCCAGCAATGGCTTCCAGGCCCCCAAAGAAGCTACAATTTCAAGACATGTAGAAGAAGCCCAGGAATAGAATTTAGGGTAGCAGACAGGGTCTTTTTTTACAAATTTGGACAAGACATGGTACTTCTTTGAGCCTTATTTTCACCTTTGTAATTACGGGGTTGGAAGGGGATTACAATGAATCCTTCCAACCCAAAATCCAGGCTATTTAGGGACCTGTGAACGCAACAGTGGAAGTTCTCAAGCTATGCCAAATATTTCAGAATGTAAGGAAAGCCATATAAATATTTAGGAGTGGGCAAGTCCAATCACACTAACCAAATGTCAAGTCTCCTCTCTCAGAAGGAATTACATGAACTCCAAGTAAAAACAGTTTATTTAATACCGACAGGCAATTTGAATTTGCAGTTAACTTATCTTTACAGAATAAAAATAAAAGTAAAACTAAATCACCTTTTAACTTCAAAGTGCTGTTTCCCAAGCAGACTTTTTTTTTTTTAAAGCATGTGATCCATGAGTGAGAAGATAATAAAAGGGCCCATTGGTGGAAAACCAAGGCTCTCAGTAGACTAGATAATCTTTAAGTCCTTTCTGGCTCGAATGCTCACGGGATTACTGAAAATTTCTCCAAGGCAATCAACTATAGCAATTTATTTCGTATTTAATTTTACTCTGTGGCCTCACGGGGAGTATGTTGTGCTCTAAAATTTCAAGGAAAAAGAAAAAAAAAACAGAGGATCTAAATGAGGATTCTAAAGAGTAAAACAGGGGATTTTAAAAAGCTGGAAAAACCAGAACAAAAGGCAGAAATGAACTTAAGTTTTTAAACAACAAACAACCAAAAAGGTCAAATGACCTGGAATAGAAATGACAATGGCCCTGGGGATAATAACAGGTACTTCTGTTCCTCTGTACGTAAATAAAGTTACCAAGTATTCCCAGGAAAGGGATGGCTGCCATTACCTATCAATTTTAGGAATCGCTGTGGCCCAAGCTTCGTGTGTGGTCAGGGTTTGGAAAATCAGCAACAAGTTTTCTATTTCCAGAAGGACTCACTTTGTTGGATATTGTTCTCAATCAGTGACATCAGGATGCAAACCTCAGCCCCCGGGAGCAGGGCAGGTGGGAGGATGGGCAAGACAAGAGAGGCAAGTGGAGCGAAGTAGGACAACCTCCCCAGATCACAGGTGCTGGGGGGAGAGGATCAGCAACAACAACGCCTGCAGAAAGCACTGAAAACAAAGTGCTCAATGAATGAGTTTGCTCAGTTGGATCTTCTGATGAACCTGTACATGATGGGTTATTATCACGCTCCCCGTCTTACCACCCTGTGGAAAGAAACGCCAACCAGAGGAGAACAAGAAAGGCTGCTGATGCAGAGCGTGCTGTAGCCAGGGAGCCAGCCAGCCGTCACCTGCATCTGCAGGAGACGCAAAGGCAAGCAGAGACGTGGGGAAGCTTCAGAATGGAGAAAGGGTAGGTCTCACCTGTGCCCTGATGTGGGGAAAGGCAAACAGGTCACCTAAAATGGGAAGAAGCCCATGTGATGGGTCAGGGGTGCATATTTGGCTTTTTCTGGTTGGTCCTGAGTTGGAAACGGAGACAGAAGTCCGCGATGATGTCAGCTACTCATCAAGTCCTGCATTCGGGGCTTGTCACAGGGCTGTTTTTCACTTCCTGGATTGTTACTCTAGACAGTGGCCTGACGTCCTGTAGACTGACTTACAGCAGGCAGGCTTCTGGGCTGGTCACTATATATCAGTAGGTTGCTCTTCTGTACTGGCTGCAGGCTGTGGGTCAGTCGTAGTTTTATATATGGTCTGTGCATTGTTGCTCAGACGAGTCTGACTCTGCAACCTGAGGACTGTGCCTGTCAGGCTCCTCTGTCCATGGGATTCTCCAGGCAAGAATACCGGAGTGAGCTGCCATTTCCTTCTCCAGGGAATCTTCCCAACCCAGGGGTGGAACCCGAGTCTCCCACATTGCAGGCAGATTCCGTACCATCTGAGCCACCAGGGAAGCCCTGTGTATGGTCTAGCCATTGCTGATTTGTATATTCAGGGTCTCAGTCCTTAGATGTGAATCTGTATCAAGTGAAATTGGTTCAAATGGTTACAACATCAACTCTCAAGGCCCTGGAAAGGGGCTGGGGGAGCCTTGCACATTGCATCCAATACATTAAGATGCCTAATGGAAACGACAGTTTTCACTGCGAAATGTCCATACAGCCTGCTAAAGCATCAACCATCTCTTCTAAAGAGTAAGATCATTAAGTTGCTTTTCCTATTTACTGATTTGCTCATCGACCGGGATTATCGAGTCAGAGGAAATGACTGAATCAGCAAATCCAATGATAAAGCCAAGTTTTCAAAACCCAGCAAAGAGTTCTCAAAGGGGTCTTCAGGAAAGAACTCTTGTAAATACTTCTTGCTGTAAAATCTGACCTTCATTCCTGCTAGGAACTGACCCCAGGGTGTCTGGCAGAACCAGAGCCTGAGTGGGGTGCAGCATGGGTCTGACCAGACTGGCAAAGACTGTGTCTTCAAGGCCACCAGCAGCAGTCCCAGTGCCCCTTTCTCTTTGCCTATGAAGGGGAACAGGACACCCCACCGTCTAACATGCCACTTTGATATACTGATTTTTTAGTAAAGTGACTTAAGAAACAGCAGGTGCAGGAAGGACACTCTGACCATCTCCTGCCCCCTGAAAGCAGGAGATAAATCTCCCATGTGAAAGGCACCCTCCCTGTACCAGGAGGCAGAGGGACAGCCCTATCACCAGGGATACAGAATCCAGGGCCAAGAGGCCTCTATAAGCAAACCTCAGTACTTCTTCACTAATTTGCTACCCCAAGCCCAGCACCCTCTCTTTGCCCCTTCAATTCCTTATAAATTTGTCACTTCACTGTCTAAGAACATAAAAGCTGCCTGCTTTGGTCACTTTGTTGAGTCTCTTCTCTTTGGGGCTCCCACATGTATGGAATTAAATTTGTGTTTCCTCTGTTCATCTATCTTTAAGTCAGTTTAATTATTAGACCAGCCAAGGAACCTGAGAAGGAAAGGTTTTCCTCCTAAGGATCACTCCTTAGGAGCTCAGCTATGCGTGCACCACTCATGATTAGAACTTGAGTGGACAGACAATAATAATCTATGCTCCAAGAGCTTCTTATTAAGTGTCCATGAATCCCTATTGTTTCTGACTCTTAAGATTAGATGCTAAATGGCCACTGAATGAAGGGATACATCACTGAACAACTGCAAGGGGAAACAACGGAATTCTGTTCTCTCTGTTAATAGACACCTGACGGAGAGCATGACTCCAGCATGCTACAGGATTCTGAGATTACATAAAAGCTGGCTTAAGCCGACTCCCCTGTGGCTTAATAGGTTGTTTTGCTACAGATGCACCCAAGAAAACACCCGTCCACCCTCCTCACTCCCACTGCGTCCATCTGGTACCATCCATCCAATCCCAAAGACCCCAGCTCGCATGCCACCTCTGCAGTCACACGTTCCCTGGTCGCATGGCCCGGGCATGACTCATCCACCCTTTGTCTCCATGAGGCGCTGTGTACAAATGTTAACAAACACCTCCACTGTGGCACCAGAGCTCTTTTATGCAATGCTTACCTCTCTCGCTATATTTAAGTCTCTTTAAGGCAGGTCTGTGGCTTGTGTGTCTGTCTCCTTGGTGGGCAGTAAAGAAAAATCCACAGAGTCCAGGTGAGTCTGCACCTGTTACTTCATTTTGGGATGCTGAGATGTGGCTGGAAACCCCTGGCCCCGGCCAGCCCTGACGTTCTCCACCTTCAGTCACGTGGAAGGGAGGAGCCCCATTGTAACCACAGCCAAAATCCCCCCTGATCCTTACCGGTCAGCTTCCTGACCCCTAATTAGGCAAAACTACCCACCCCGGGCCTCACTCATTAGGGCTGTAACCAGTCACCCCATGAAAACCACACCTTTCTCTCTCTCCCGTTTCTCTCTCTCTCTGTCTCTCCTGTGAAGAACAAATGAGTGCAGGTTTTGCCCAGTCTCTTCAATGATTATGTATTAATTTTTAATAAGAAAAGAAGACTGGCATCGATATGGCAGCAGAAAAAAAAAAAAGCAGGATCACAATCACAGTGAGAGGTTGGGATGTGAATTCTTCACCCGCAGCCTCTTGGCCCTCAGAGGGTGAGGCGTTTCTGCGTTTAATCCGCAGTTGGTATCATGGAGGACCTCTGCCATGGATGGATAAGAACATTCTACTCGGCAGGAAAAGGGCCCCCCGCAGGGAGGAGGGGGTGCTCCTCTCAGCAGTCTTGGCCTCGGCCTGGCTAAGGGAAACCCTTTGCTCTGACTTTAAACCTTCAAAGCGACTGCCTAATTGTTATTTGTCTTCCTAAGTAAACATTCCCTCAGAGAAAGGTAACACTGATCAAAACCCTGAATATTTTTATTTGCAAGATATGTACACAGTTTTCATTATAAGTGAACAAACTGGCGCTCTGTTTTACACACCAAAGGAAACATACATTATGTAGAAAGCAAGGCTCCGATATTTCTGACAGGTTTGCCCTTAGGTCATGCCTTCTCCAGGCGCCCGCCTCCCCTCACCCAGCCTCTGACGGTCTCAGCCCCTCCGTTTGTTCTTTCTTTGCAAGGTCCAAGCACAAAATCATCAAAAAGTCTCCCAGCCCTGTATCCTGCAAGGTCTGGCAGGAAGAAAAAAAAGGAAAAGACTTGCTTATATGTTATATTTTCTGTCATAGTTAATGAGAACGATTTCAACTCACTTAGCTTTCCCGCTAGGCTGGACATAACTGGAATTCCCAGACCTGCAAAGTTTCTCGCCGACAGAACAAACTGTCCAAGGATATCGCGTGGTGTCAGATACTCACGTTTTCTGATCGGAGCCTCTTGGCTGGACACCCACCATCCCTGGGGTGAAGCATGTAATACAGTCGGACTTTGCTGGCATGTTTTCGACTCTGGGAAGGAAAAGCAGAAGCAGATACTATGAAAGAGAAGGCATTGAGAATCCTTGGACACATCGGCAGTGACTGCCAATGCCCAGAAGGAATCTCCTCAGAAAATGTGAAGGTCTATACCAAGGTCACGGTGAGAGGCCTTGCACCAAGGCCCCGGATGGAGAGGCCAGAACCAAGGTCATCTCTGAAACTGACTGAGCCCGGCTGTGAAAGTGGTAGTTGCTCAGTCACGTCCAACTCTTTCTTTCCTTCTCCAGGGGATCTCCCCGACCCAGGGACCGAACTCAGGTCTCCTGCATTGCAGGCAGATTCTTTACCTTCTGAGCCATCAGGGAAGTCCATTTAACTGTTGCCAAAAGCCCCCCTGATCCTTATCTAGGTCAGCTCCCTGACCCCTAATTAGGCAAATACGCCCACCCTGGTACTCACCCTATAATGCTCTAACCCAACACCTAATGCCATCCTTCAACAGGAATTTTCTTTGTCTTCAGGCGATAAACATTGGCTACTAATTCATGCAAAGTGTCGACTCTCCCTAGTCCGTCAGGAGGTCAGCCCGCTGTGCTCACAGCGCCTTCATCCTCAGCCCCCTACTCTTGATAATTACTCCCTTCTGAAATTCTCTGTGTCTGGAAATTCTTTTCCAACCCACGTTTGGACTGCCACGACAGAAAATACTGGAGCACGTTCATGTGGGTCCCTTGGGATGACGTGTCAGATAGGTGAAGTGACTTGCCCAACGTCATCAAGACAATGTAATTTCAGGATTAAAAAGCAGTTAGGGAAGAAAGGTGCAACCACTGGGATCTTTTAGCCTGGAGTGAATCCTGTTCAACTGTCTGCAAAGGTAAGAATAGGTCAGCAGAGGGAATGATACAAGGATCAGCTAGGAAGAAGAGCCCAGTCCCCTACCCTAGTGAAAGTGAAAGTGAAGCCGTTCAGTTGTGTCCAACTCTTAGCGACCCCGTCCTGCCCTAAATAGCTGGGGACCACACTGCCGTGGGAGCTGGACGTGCACACAGCATCTCTAACTGAAGCCTGATTAGAGCCAAGCTACATGCGTGGAGCCAGACGCCACTGAACCAGTCAAGCCCGACCACCTGCAGATCAGCAGGACTCCAAACTTCTATCTGTCCTGACTGCCCCATGCCTAGCGTGGAGAAACTGATTTCTTGTTACTTCCATCTTTCCTGTCTTCCTTTGCTGAACTGATAGCCCATCTGAACTCCCCTCACCTCTAAAGAACACTGAAGTTCTAACTTTCAAGCTGCTACCTGAGGCAGGATGGTGGACTGAAAAACACCCATAAAAGAGTCAGAAATTCAGAATCCCAGTTCGGGCTCGACCACTTTCTTCCTCTGTGATATCGAACAAGTCATGACATGGAATGAGTCATTTACTCTAATCTGATTATAGTCAAAGCTAGTCTCAAGCTTCCCTGGTGGCTCAGCAGTGAAGAACCACCTGCCAATGCAGGAGACACAGGTTCGATTTCTGGATCAGGAAAGATCCCCTGGAGGAGGGAATGGCAATCCAGTCCAGTAGTCTTGCCTGGAGAATCCCATGGACAGAGGAGCCTGCCAGGTCCACAGAGTCACAAAAGAGTCGGTCACGACTTGGTAACTAAACCACCCAAACAAGTCTCACATTCTCCTTGTACAAAATGAGTGCAATAATATTTATTAGGGTTTCCAGGAGAACCAAATGAGACATTATATAGGAGAGTCTGTTTCTCAATGCGGATTGCACCAATCCTGACTTTGAGCTCTATGTGGTCTCTGTAAGGTGAATTCTTGAGTCCATTGCTGCCTGATTCCAAGTCCCCCAGCCCCTACCTTTACTCAGAGATTATTTCCTTCTTTTCCAATGACTTGGTTCCACGTGTCATTCTTTACAATTGGGTTCTAGCCTGATTGATGGGTTGCCTTCCTGGATTAGCCACAAAGGGGAAGTGATTTCAGGGAATACACAGCAAGTTGCATCTTGTTCACAGGACATCGTGTAACTCCTTCCTGTCTGGTTTGCCTCATTTGTCACTTCTTTCATTCCTTCACTGTGCCTCAAGCAAGAAGACCGAGCCTCCAAACACCTGCTGGACACTTCTAAGGTCTTTAAATGCATTTAAAAGTGCTAACCGGTCCATCCTAAAGCAAATCAGTCCTGGGTGTTCATTGGAAGGACTGATGTTGAAGCTGAAACTCCAATACTTTGGCCACCTGATGCAAAGGGGCTGACTCATTTGAAAAGACCCTGATGTTGGGAAAGATTGAAGGCAGGAGGAGAAGGGGACAACAGTGGATGAGATGGTTGGATGGCATCACCAACTCAATGGACATGGGTTTGAGTGATCTCCAGGAGTTGGTGATGGACAGGGAGGCCTGGCGTGCTGCAGTTCATGGGGTCGCAAAGAGTCGGACACGACTGAGTGACTGAACTGAACTGATTTGCAATATGAAAATTATTAGAGACATTTAAAAAAAGTACTAAAGTGTGATTTTCGAAATATATCCGAAGCCCTTTCTAGGTTGAATTTTAAGTTTTAATCAAAGGTTATCTGGAGTCTTGTCTGCTTGGAAGACTGGAAGGATAGAGAAATGGAACCCCATATGAATATGTGTCAGATGATTTCAACATCACTGCTTAGCTTCTGTGAGCTCTTGAGAATGTTGCCATGCAAACAAGCACGTTTCATTTTGCAGGTAAATATGCCGATGTCTAAAATGTGTACAGCTATTCTACAGGGCTGTGGGGGTTTTGGAGGTAAGGGGTAGTGGAAATATTAGGAACACTGCCACAATTCAAAAAAAAAATTTAAAGAAGATGTCAAAATCTCCAGGACATTGAATGTTGCCACAGAATCTGGGCTGCTGTAAAGCACACGCAGGCAGGTAATTGGTGAAAAGACAAAGTGATAACAGTGTGAGCTCGAATGGGGCTGAAGTAGGTTTTCAATTTTGCTTTTGTTACCATAGAAGAACTTCTTATCACAGTCCCTGCAGCATCAGTCTACCCAGGGAACAAAACCATGGCAAAATTGGAAATCTCATAAAGCAGCTTGTTTTGTGGTAGGGTTTTTTTTATTCTTTCCTAAAATATAACATTTCTTTCAGAAAGGCTATTTCCAGCAAAGACAGAGTTCACCGGGTTATTTACTTGCAGTTTGACAAAACAAGTAAAAAAAAAAAGAAAGAAAGAAAAGAAAAAAAGAGCAGCTCTGCTGTGATTAGTGATGAGCAATATTGGGTCAGAACCTTCTTCCTGATAGTGTCCACTGAAGGCTTGTTTTTCTCCTTTGGCTTCCCAGTCTCCAGGCTGGCTGGAAGGACTGCCTTGACCTAGTGTCTAGGTGGAAAGAAACAGAGCCTTGGCAAACACCACCTGACCCTGGACTGATGGCGGATGGGGTCTGGTACTGGCTCATCACTCAGCTGCATCCCTCGTGCCTGGTCCTCTCTTTCCCTCCTGTTGCTTTTCCCAGGCCACTTGGCCTGGAGCCAACACCTCCCTATGCTGACTTCAGGGGGAAAGTCAAAACCCCAAAGACAGTCCACTCCACAGTGAGAGGAGCATGGGACTGCCCTCCCAGCTGGTCTGACTCAGACCCAAAGCCACAAATGATGTTGGTCAACAAAGGGAAGGAGGCTCCCAGTTGAACGTTCCTGGAGCCCTGCTCTCCCCCAGAGCTCTGCCAGCAGCTCCTCTCTTTCTTCCTGCCACGTTCACCTCTTCACCCAGACAGGACACGGAGTCACCTACTGCATCACCCTCCAAGTGACTTCTCTTAATTACCCTCCTCTCAATTTCCCTTAACTCTCTGAAGCTGCATCAAATTTGGCATAGAAATCTCACCCCATTCTATTTACTCCAAAAACGAAACCTTTCCTACAGAAAGTTAAAATTGCATTTGAGCAAAGATGTTCATCACAGCATTATCTAAATAGGAACAAAATAATAAACTGGAAGACAGCTACACTTTCAACAATAGGAGACGGGTTCAAGCAGCCATGGAATGCCCTTATGTTCAGTTGCAAATGGAAAAAAAAATGCTTTCTACATAATGAATATTGGATAGAAAATGCAAAGCTCAAAATTGCTTATATACGATGATGACAATTAAATAAAAATTCGTAAGTATAGCAAGAAGAGATGAGGGGAGAAAAATACAGTTTTTTAGGGTAAGAGTCTAGATGGTTTCTCTTTTTAATTTTTATAACAAATTCATCTTTAACAAAAAATAGTAACTTTAAGCCTTTGTAATTCCTCCTTAAGTCTACTTTATACTAATTATAATTAGTAAAAAGCATCACTGATCTGGAGTGCATTTAACATATATTGATATAACTGATCACTTTTCCATTTACCCTTATCAACATTCAAAATGCACACTGTTTTCACTGTAATTCTTGGTAATTAGATGAGCATACTTAACCGAAGAGCAGGACGTGCTCCTTCAGAATTGAAAACCTGATTTTGGTCCATCGAATTCTTTGGTAAATATGTATACTTTTCACCATGTGGTCATTTTAGCTTTCTGTATGAACGGAGATTATGGGATGGTAAATGCTGTCCAGACAACCAAACCAAGAAGACTTGAAAAAACACTACCCCTCAAACTGCCTTAGGTCATTTCAAAGATCCATTAATACCTAAAACTAACACTGTTTTTAAGAGTTTAAAAAGCCCAACTGCCAGCCAAAAGGAACTTAAAAGAGAAAAAATATACCTTACTAACATGTTAAATGTATATATTACAGAGTTTCAGGAGGGAAAAGGACCATTAATTTCAGCGGGAAAAAACACAAAAAAGAAATTATACTCTCTTTCAGTTGCACTGAGAGTCAATCCCAGGTTCTTTCTTGCATTAATATTTGCATCTTAAGTAAAAGTCATTATTTTCATTCAAACCACATCAACTTTAAGCTTCCCAGATAGGCCAGAAATGACCAAACCTTTCGTTTTAATTAAAGCCCTTCCCCCGTTGCTGGGCATTGTGTGGGGGCAGACCTATCTGGAGACTATTTTCTTTGGCTGAAACAATCTCTTGGCATGCTAAGGAACAGTCTAAAGTGGGAATTGAGGCCAGCCTTCTCTTTGCAGGGATGAAGAGCAAGACCAACCTCTGTTTCAGATGTATTGCTGTGAAAGGAGAGAGTGAAACACAGAAGCAGAACAGCTCTGTGCTTCACCTAAAAAGCCACCTTCCACGATCACACGCGTTCCTTAAAAAATTCTCAACTCACATTTGCTTCCAACAAGGCTACTGATTTCTGCTCTCATAAAATGTGGCGATAACAAAGCAACTTGGTATTTGCATAATGTTCCCAACAGCCTTCAAAGTCCTTTCACATTTATCCTCTCATTTTATCCTCGGATCACAGTTGTGAGGCTGGCAGGAGATGTGTTGTTTCAAATAAGCTTTAAGATCCATTGCTGATTTCCCACTTAAATCTTCACCATCTTATTTCATCATAGATATCTAATTATACCTCCTTCCAGAAACCAGCTAACATAAGCCAAGGACTATAAGGAAAAACGAAAACCTGGAACAGACTGATCATTATAGAAGAGTGATTCTCACAAGCCACCAATTTATTTCTACTCATTCTAGCGTGAAGAGGGGCCGATTAGGGCAGAAATAAAACACAGCAAAGGTTTCACTTCCTGGTTGCCCAAGAATGTCTGTCTAGCTGATATGGGATGGAGGCTCCATCTCTTGGGAAGGAGAGGCTGCCCTGGCAGATCCCCCCTTAACACTCTAAGGTTGAGGGCCCAGGGCAGAGCCCCACAAACACTGGGGGGCAACTTCAGTAGGAAGTCAAGGTTAAATGCAGATGAACCAAGAGGAAACACCAAGTGTCAGAGATTCTCTCTGATGAATGGGGCTCTTTCCTGGATTGGTGTATCTTGATTGGTTGGATATAGAAACCTAGAGTAGAAGACAGACCAACTGGAAACCTAGGAAGAGAAGACTGGCTCTCTAGAGAAAGCCTTTCACAGCACAGAGAAGGAAGATATAAAACTCCTCTACCCAAGTCCCCAGATACCAAGTCTCCTACCCAGGCTGCTGGGCTCCTGAAATGGCCTGTCTTCATCCAGTCCTCAAGCTGAAATTGGATCAGAAGATCCTAAGAGGGTTCAGGTGGACCGTGAAAGGATGCAAGGCTGATACACACACACCGGGGACATGGGGCAGGCCTAACCTTCTGTTCTGATGAGTGGAGCACCGGGGACATGGGGCAGGCCTAACCTTCTGTTCTGATGAGTGGAGCATAGGAAAAAAAGTTATGTGACACAAAAGAAGACACTGACAAAAACTCTCAAGGAAGAAACATCAAGAAATGTTTTCTTTGCAAAAGATTTACCACAATAAGTAGACGTTCTAAGTGGCAAGTGTTTAGACCATTTAATTTAAGAAAAAATTGACTGAAGATTAAAACTCAAAGATGAGATAAGACAATAAAGTAAGGATGTTAAAAATATCACAGCTTGGGACTTCTCTGGTGGTCCAATGGCTAGGATTCTGTGCTCCCAATGCAGGGGGCCCAGGTTCATCTCTGGTCAGAGAACTATATCCCACGTGCCACAGGTAAGACCCAGCATGCCAAAACTAAGACCCAGAGCAGCCAAGTAAATAAATAAAGTTTTTTTTTAAATAAAAAACAATATCACAGCTTAACTTGGAAGGTCCTTCTCAGCAGGGCCAGAGCACAATCAGCACTACAGCGAAGTGTGAAGTTAGGACACGGTCACTTCCTAGAAACTAGAGGATAAGATGAAGAAGTGGGGAAAAGTGGTTCTGGAGATGTGACATATGAGAGACCAGGACAAATACAGTGTGCCTTTAACAGTAGAAAAACCAAACAAATAAATGGAATATTATAGATTACAAAATTCCAAAATACACCCAATAGTCTGAGACCAAAAAGAAAGCTACGAAAATACATAAAATACATCTAACTTTATGATTGGAAAATGTTCTAAACAGCAAAGCAAAAGCAGTACTGATAAAAATGGCTATATATATAGATACATAGATAGATAGATAGGACAGAAATGGGATGGACTTAACAGAAACAGAAGATATTAAGAAGAGGTGGCCAGAACACACAGAAGAACTATACAAAAAAGATCTTCACGACTCAGATAATCATGATGGAATGATCACTCACCTAGAGCCAGACATCTTGGAATGCGAAGTCAAGTGGGCCTTAGGAAGCATCACTACAAACAAAGCTAGAGGAGGTGATGGAATCCCAGTTGAGCTAGTTCAAATCCTAAAAGATGATGCTGTGAAAGTGCTGCACTCAATATGCCAGCAAATTTGGAAAACTCAGCAGTGGCCACAGGACTGCAAAAGGTCAGTTTTCATTCCAATCTCAAAGAAAGGCAATGCCAAAGAATGCTCAAACTACTACACATTTGCACTCATCTCACATGCTAGTAACACAGAAGGCAATGGCACCCCACTCCAGTACTCTTGACTAGAAAAGAGCGACCCCATGGGGTCCCTGAGGGTCGGACATGACTGAGCAACTTCACTTTCACTTCTCACTTTCATGCATTGGAGAAGGAAATGGCAACCCACTCCAGTGTTCTTGCCTGGAGAATCCCAGGGACGGGGGAGCCTGCTGGGCTGCTGTCTGTGGGGTCCCACAGAGTCGGACACGACTAAAGTGACTTAGCAGCACACGCTAGTAAAGTAATGCTCAAAATTCTCCAAGCCAGGCTTCAACAGTATGTGAACTATGTACTTCCAGATGTTCAAACTGGATTTATTAAAAGGCAGAGGAACCAGAGATCAAATTGCCAACATCTGTTGGATCATCGGAAAAGCAACAGAGTTCCAGAAAAACATCAACTTCTGCTTTATTGACTAAGCCAAAGCCTTTGACTGTGTGGACTACAACAAACTGTGGAAAATTCTGAAAGAGATAGGAATGCCAGACCACCTGACCTGCCTCCTGAGAAATCTGTATGCAGGTCAAGAAGCAACAGTTAGAATTGGACAAGGAACAACAGACTGGTTACAAATCAGGAAAGGAGTACATCAAGGCTGTATATTTTCACCCTGCTTATTTAACTTATATGCAGAGTACATCATGAGAAATGCTGGACTAGATGAAGCACAAGCTAGAATCAAGATTGTGGGGAGAAATATCAATAACCTCTGATATGCAGATGACACCACCCTTATAGCAGAAAGTGAGGAAGAACTAAAGAGCTTCTTGATGAAAGTCAAAGAGGAGAGTGAAAAAGTTGGCTTAAAGCTCCACTTTCAGAAAGCTAAGATCATGGCATCCGGTCCCATCACTTCATGGCAAATAGATGGGGAAACAGTGGGAACAGTGTCAGACTTTATTTTTCTGGGCTCCAAAATCACTGCAGATGGTGATTGCAGCCATGAAATTAAAAGGCGCTTGCTCCTTGGAAGAAAAGTTATGACCAACCTAGAAAGCTTTTGAAAAAGCAGAGATATTACTTTGCCAACAAAGGTCCACCTAGTCAAAGCTTTGGTTTTTCCAGTAGTCATGTATGGATCTGAGAGTTGGACTATAAAGAAAGCTGAGCACCAAAGAATTGATGCTTTTGAACTGTGGTGTTGAAGACGCTTGAGAGTCCCTTGGACTGCAAAGAGATCCAACCAGTCCATCCTAAAGGAAATCAGTCCTGAATATTCACTGAAGGGACTGATGCTGAAGCTGAAACTCCAATCCTTTGGCCACCTGATGTGAAGAACTGACTCATTTGAAAAGACCCTGGTGCTGGGGAAGATTGAAGACAGGAGGAGAAGGGGACAACAGAGGATGAGATAGTTGGATGGCATCACCAACTCAATGGACATGAGTTTGAGTAAACTCCAGGAGTTGGTGATGGACAGGGAGGCCTGGTGTGCTGCAGTCCATGGGGTCACAAAGAGTCGGACATGACTAAGCAACTGAAATGAACTGAATATATACATATATATGCTTGTATCTTAAATACATATATGTAAGAAGAAAACCAGACTTCCCAGTTGCCTCAGTGGTTAAAGAATCTGCCTGCCAATGCAGGATACATGGGTTCAATCCCTTGGTCGAGAAGATCCCCTAGAGGAAGGCATGGTAACCCATTCCAGTATTCTTGCCTCAAAAATCCTGTGGACAGAAGAGCCCAGAGGGCTACAGTCCACGGGGTCACAAAAGAGTTGGAGATGACTGAACACACACATATACACACTAGAGGCAACCACAAAGCAGGAAAATACCTGCCATATGTGAAAGTGGTCTGATACCTTTAAGATAAAGAGTGTTCCTACAAATTTAGAAAAAAAAAATAGTAAATAAGCAAAAGATAGAAATAGGGATTTTAAAAATGCAAATAGTTAAAAGATACATAAAGAGAAGCTCATCCAAATTCTACCTTATATTTTTTACATTAAAAACATGTATTGTCACCCATGAAATTGGCAAAAATTTACAAAATATACATATCCATATCAGTGAAGATACAAGGAAACTAAGACTCTTGTACATAGCTAACAGGCAAGTGAACTGACATTATCTTCCTGGATGGAAATTTTGCAATATATATTCAAAAGGCAAAAACTCATTCAATCCAAAATTCTACTTCTATGAGTTCATTTTAAGTTCACAATCAGAGACATCCCTTATTTATAATAATGAAAATGAGAAAGTAATTTAAATGTCCTAAATGAGAGGGATAAATAATATGATACATATATATATATGAAACAGATTACCAAACTGCCATTAGCAAGCATATTAGTAGTATTCAAATACATGAAAAATACTATGCAATAATACTAAGAAAGAAAATCTGCTTCAAACCAAAAAATAAATGATGCCAAACTTCTTAAACAAAAACATACGTGTGAGGACTTCCTTGATGGTCCAGTGGCTAAGACATCCCAATGCAGGGACCCGTGTTCGATCCCTGGTCAGGGAACTAGATCACTCATGCTGCAACGAAGAGACCATTGGCCACAACTAAGATCCATTGCAACCAAGTAAATAAAAAAATATTTAAAATATACACATATGTTTGTGCTGTATACACATGGTTGTGTGCATAGACATGACAAAACTCTAGGAAGAAACACACCAAAAGATTGATATTCTTTACCATGGATCACAGGTGACTTTAATGTACACCTTTTTTGAATTTTCTAAATTCCTTAAGGAATCTAATCATTCCAGTAAACGGAAAGAAAAATCACACTTTTATAGGTTCATTCCAGTTTTGATGATTTCCCATTCTAATCACTTAAGATGAGGAAAATGAGTCTCAGGAAGACTAAGAGAATTGCTCGAGATCGCACAACTTCTAAGTTCTCAGAGGACACGGATTATACGTCTTCTCTTCATTTATATCCCCATCATCTATCACCATGCCTGAAATACCCCTGACACAGTCAGTGCTCAATAACTGTCGATTAAGGGACTGAACGCGTGAATGAAAGAGGTGATCCCAGAACAAGAGCCCAAGACTCCCGATTAATTAAAATGATCCTGTGAAAGTGTGTGTACATAATTGCTATAGACTCCCTTTAATTCTGAAAGTGAAATCAAACCCATCTCCTGTCTCCTCCCATCTCTCTACCCCAGCCAGCAGTGTAGGTCCTAGAGGAGGAGGGAGCCTGCAGACCAGGGGGAGTTCTGGCAACAGCTCCCGAAGGCATTCTGCAGAGTGAGCACATTGGAGGAAAAAGTCTCAGCAGGGGATCTGACAAAAGCTGAGCTTGAACATAAACTCCCAGGAAACCTAGGAACTGCTGCAGCTGGTGTGTGTGCTCGAGCTAGTCGCTCAGTCGTGTCCGACTCTTTGCGACCCCATGGACTGTAGCCTGCCAGGCTCCTCTGTCCATGGAATTCTCCAGGCAGGAATATTGGAGTGGGTTGCCATTCCCTTCTCCAGGGGATCTTCCTGATCCAGGGATCAAACCAGGGTCTCCTGCATTGGCAGGTGGATGCTTTACCATCTGAGCCACCAGGGAAGCCCCACTGCAACTGGCACAAAAGTCCAGTCTGGAGTGATGCCTCTCGTCACAGCCACCATGCCACATGCAACCCAGCTGGTTAAGCAAGAGAAAGTTTGGAACCAGCAGAGCCAACTCGTCCACTGTTTTTAAGAATCCCAATGCACCCGATGCTGGCTTGGCAAATCTCACTTAACCCGTTGGCCTCGGGTGATACGTCACTTTGCTTTTAATTATAGAATCCTGGGCATGTGTGGCACTGTGGACTCAATTGTATGCCCTCGCAAATTCATATGTGGAAGCCTAACCCCATCCCCTCTTGGCATTACTTTTAGATAATCAAACCAGTCAATCCTAAGGGAAATCAGCGCTGAATATTCACTGGAAGGACTGATGATGAAGCTGAAGCGCCAATCCTTTGGCCACCTGATGCAAAGAGCCGATTCACTGGAAAAGACCCTGATGCTGGGAAAGATGGAAAGCAGTTGGAGAAGGGGATGATAGAGGATGAGTTGCTTAGACAGCATCATTGACTCAACGGACATGGATTTGAACAAACTCCAAGGACAGAGGAGCCTGGTATGCTGCAGTTCGCGGGATTGCAAGACATCAGATATGACTTAGCAACCGAGCAACAAATCAAGGTTGAATGGGGTCAAAAGAGTGGGGCCCTAACCCAACAGAACTGGTGGCCTTCTGGGACAGGGGATGCTTCCTCTTTCCGTGAGCACAGAGGAAAGGCCACGTGAGGAAAGAGCAAGCAGGTGGAAGTTCTGCAAGGCAGGAGGAGAGGCTGCACCAGTAACCACGCCAGCACCTTGATCTCAGCCTTCGAGCTCCAGAACCGGCAGAAAAGTAAATGTCTGTTGTGTAAGCCCCCACTCAATGCTATTTTGTCTTGGCAGCCTGGGCTGACTAAGACACATGCCGTCATCCACACCAGGCGCTCTTTCTTCTCGTCCCAGGAATCGGTCCATTTTTCAAAAGCAAAGAGGACAGCCTTCAAGTTTCTAGAATTAGGTCATTTTTATGTTTTTTCTGAAATATTTTTAAAAGAGCATTTAAAATGAGAAGTGCTTATCTTAAACAAGTTTTGGGAAAAATGGATTTCTGTTGAAGAAAAACCATCTAGGGTGGGCTGGGCAGCCTTCACGAGTGTGTAAACATGTTTGCACTAAATCTGTACTTCCGTCTGCCTACACG
Organism: Bos indicus x Bos taurus; assembly: GCF_003369695.1. Lineage (NCBI taxonomy): Eukaryota > Metazoa > Chordata > Mammalia > Artiodactyla > Bovidae > Bos > Bos indicus x Bos taurus. The sequence goes on from NC_040102.1 coordinate 35,303,147, forward strand.
AGGGCCTACACGGGCGCATTACAATTTTAAATCAAAGTCTTGCAACTCAAAGCATTACATTACCACCAAAGTACAGAGGAACCATCTTTCTGTCGTGTGAGGGCAGAGCTAAATGTGTCTCCATGAAGTCTGCACATTTTTAGCAGAATCACAGGAGAAAGAAGAGAACACCGGAGGATAAATAATGCAATATACCTCATCTAGGCTGCTCTTCTGCTGTTTGGGGAAATAAGGCAAAAATGATTTTCCCCCCTCTCTGGAAGCTCTCATTAAGAAGTTAAAGATAGAGATGAGGGAAAAAATGAAGCCAGTGAGATCAGTGATTAAAGTCAGAGAAGATGGGGTGATTTGAAGCAACAAAGATACAAAATCCTTCTGCAACGTGAAAGCTTTAACCACACAAGCCAGTCCTGTGCTACCGTTTCCCAAGGTCTCTTGGCTTCTTTTAGAAAATTCATGCCAGGGATAAGAAAAACGTTAGCACTTTATAAAAGCATGATTGTGAATGAGGTCTTCAAAGATTAACCCCCACCACTGCCAAGGGCAAATGTTCATCTCCATCTGTTTGGAGTGAGGTTTAGGTGGTGGAAAAATCGAGATTAATCCAAGTCCATGGTCTTGTGAAATAGATGCTGGTCACTCAGACAACCAACCCAATAACCAAGGCAGTGGGAGCACAGTTCACACGTGGCCTCATTACTCGTATGTAACATTTTTACATTCGATTCTCTTTTGGCCCTATTACTTTATACACCTTGGTATGCATCCTATAATTATTCTCAAACTGAACTCCGTTTTTACAACTGAATCCTCAATTTTTGTTATTTTTATAGTCCTGATCCATCCCACTGTGCACCTTTAAAAATTCTGCACAGAACGGTTCCTCTACAAAAGTATGTTAATTACTTAAACAGTCAGGTGAGAAGAAGCTTTTTTGATTTGTTGTCTGTTTTCATATTATAGTCTCACTTGCTTATTTTTACTTAGGTTGCCTTTGCTCCTGGTGTCAAATCAAAAAGTAATTTGATTGGTTGCGAGTCTCCTGGAGAAGGAAACGGAAACCCACTGCAGTGGTCTTGTCTGGAAAATTCCACCAACAGAGGAGCCTGGTGGGCTACAGTCCATGTTGTCACAGAGAGTTGTATGCAACTGAGTGACTAAACAACAACCAAGAAATATAATAATTGTCAAGACCGCTGTCAAGAAGTTTACTGCCCGTGCTTTCTTCTGCGAATTTTATGGTTTCAAATTGTATGTTTAAATCGATCCTTTAATCCATCTTGAGTTAATTTTTGCATATGGTGAAAGAGAGTGGTCCAGTTACATTCCTTTGCACGTGACTGTCCAGTTTTCCAAACCCCATTTATTTAAGATGGTGTCCTTTCCCCAGTGTAAATTCTTTGCTCCTTTTTCATAAATTAATTGATCATACATGCATGGGTTCACTTCTGATCTAAGTGTTCTGTTGATCTGGATGTCTGTGTTTATGGCTATATCATACTGTTTTGATTACCAAAGCATCAAAACATGATTTGAAATCCAGAAGTGATGCCTCTATCTTTACTCCTCTTTCTCAAAATTCCTTGAGTTATCTAGGGGTTTTGTGCCTCCATACAAATTTTGAGATAGTTTGTTCTATCTCAGTGAAAAAAGGCATAGTAATTGTAATAATGATCGTATTGAACCAGTAGAATGCTCTGGTTGCATGGATGTTTTAATAGTATTACTTCTCTCAATTCATAAGCTTCTACTATCTTTCTATTTTTGTGTGTCTTCTTCAGTTTTTTTTTCACTTTCAGTTACAGACCTGTCATCTCCATGGTTAAATTTCTTCCTAGGTATTTTACTCTCTTAGATGTAGTGGTAAATGGGACTGCTTTCTTAATTTCTATTTCTGATAATTCACTGTCAGTGTGTAGAAACCAGCTGGGTTTTGTGTATTGATTTGTATTCTTCAACTTTAATGATTGTCATATTAGTTCCCTTTAATGACTTTGCGTATTAGTTCTAACAGTAATTTTGGCAGAGTCTTTAGAGTTCTCTACGTGTGATATTACATCATCTCCAAATAGGGCCAGTGTTACTTCTTCTCTGATCTGATACCTTTTATTCGTCTGTTTTGCCTGGCTCTGGCTAGGACTTCCTATACTAAGCTGAATAAAAGTGATGACAGTGGGAATCTTTATCTTACCCCTGATGTCACAGGAAAAGCTTTCAGTGTTTCCCCATTGAAAGTATAATGTTGGGATGTGGGCTTATCATGTATGGTTTTTACACACTGAGGTATATTCCTTCTACAACCAGTCTGTTGAAAGTTTTATCAATAAATGGATGTTTGAAGTGAAGTGAAGTCGCGTCCGACTCTTTGTGACCCTGTGGACTGTAGCCTACCAGGCTCCTCTGTCCATGGAATCTTCTAAGCAAGCGTACTGGAGTGGGTTGCCATTTCCTTCTCCAGGGGATCTTCCTTACGCAGGGATCAAACCCTGGGTAGGCAGACACTTTACCATCTGAGCCCCTAAGCCTTTACTAAATGGATGTTTAATTTTGTCAAATGCTTTTTCCACATCTATTGAGATGATCAAATGAGTTTCACATTCATTATGTTAATGTGCTGTATCACACTGATTGATTTGCCAATGTTCAACCATCCTTACATCCCTGGAATAAATCACATTTGATCATAGTATACAGTCCCTTTGATGTATTATTGAACTTGGTTTACTGATATCTTGGTGAGGATTTTTCATCTACGTTCATGAGGATTATGAGGCTGTAAATTTCTTTTCTTGTAGTGTCTTTGTCTGGTTTTGGTATTAGCATAATGATGGCCTCATAGAGCAAGTTTAGAAGTGTTCCCCCCTCTTCTAATTTTTGCAAGGTTGTGAAGGATTGCTATTAATTCTTCTTTAAATATTTGGTGGAATTCAGCAGTGAAGCCATCTAGTCCTGGACTTTCTATGTTGAGAGGTTTGTGATTACTGACTCAACCTCTGTAGTTGGTTCAGATTTTCTTTTTCTTCATGGTTCAGTCTTTAAAGCTTGCACTTTTTAGGAATTTATCCATTTCTTTTAGGCTGTCCAATTTGTTGACATCTATTTGCTTGTAGTAGTCACGATAATCCTTTGTATGTATCAGTTGTAATGTATTCTCTTTCATTTATAATTTTGGTTTTGAGTCCTCTCTTTTTTTCTTGGTAAATCAAGTTTAAAAATGTATCTGCTTTGTTTACTCTTTCAAAATAGCAGGTTTGAGTTTCACTGGTCTTTTTATTTTTTTATTTTTTTTATTAATTTATTTTATTTTTTAAACTTTACAAATTGTATTAGTTTTGCCAAATATCGAAATGAATCCACCACAAGTATACATGTGTTCCCTATCCTGAGCCCTCCTCCCTCCTCTCTCCCCATACCATCCCTCTGGCTCGTCCCAGTGCACCAGCCCCAAGCATCCAGTATCGTGCATCGAACCTGGACTGGCAACTCGTTTCATACATGATATTAAACTGTCATCTTAGTCTCTATTTCTTTTATTTCCATTCTGATCTTTGAGATTCCTCTCCTTTTACTAAAAGTTGCTGCATAGGAAAAACAAAACAAAACCATTGACAAAATAAAAAGTCAACTTATGGAATGGGAGGAAATATTTGCAAATCATACTGCAAATAAAAGCTTAATAAGCCAAAACATGTAAAGAACTCCCTTAACTCTTTCTTTAATCAAAAATAACAATTTGATTGAAAATGGGAAGAGGAATCACATAGACATTTTTCCAGAGAAGATATACAAGTGGTCAGTGGGCACATGAAAAGGTGCTCAACACCACTGGTTATCAGGAAAATGTAAGTGAAAACCACACCGAGAAATCGTTTCACACCATTCAGATTAGCCACTATCAAAAGGATGAGAAATAACAAGTACTGGCAAAGATGTGGGGGAAAGGTAAGCTGGCACAGCCACTGGGAAATCAGAATGGAAATTCCTCAAAAGAATTAAAGTTAGGGCTACCATGCTGCTGCTGCTGCTGCTAAGTCGCATTAGTCATGTCCGACTCTGTGCGACCCCGTGGACGGCAGCCCACCAGGGCTACCACACGATCCAGCAATTTCACTTCTGGGTGTTTATTCCAAGGATATTAAAACAGGATATCCAAAAGGTATTTGTATTCTCATGTTCCTGATAGTCTTATTCACAATATTCTTATATCAGAAGATATGGAACAACCTAAGTGTCCATTTCTGAATGAAAAGAAGATGTGGCACTTACATACACAGAAATATTATTCAGTCATGAAAATGAAGGAAATCCTACCATCTGAGACATAGCGATGGCCTTTGAGTGCTAAGTGAGATGAACCAGACAAAGGGAAATACTGCGTGAAATCACTTATGTGTGGGATCAATCAATCAATACAAAGCTGAACCCATAGAAACAGTAGAAAAGTGGCTGCCAGGGGCTGCAAGATAGGAAAATATGGAGATGTTGGTAAGAGTGCAAGACTCCAACTATAAAATGAAAAAGGCCAGAGGACCTAATATAAAAGAAGTTGATCACACACTGTATTGCATAATTAAAAACTGTGAGGAGAGTAAATTTAATTGATTTCACAAAATTAAATAAATATGATAAATATGTAAGGTGATGGATGTGTTCATTAATTATATGGAGAGACTCCTTTCACAATCTATACATATGTCAAATCACCATGTGTCCACTTTAAATATGTCAATTATACCTTAATGAAACTGAAGTAAATAAATAAATGGTCAGATGACTTATACTATAGAACATAACTCAAATATATTTCACTTTGAATGCAAACAATAGTAAATAAAAATAATAAATTTTAATTGGACTAACAAACAGAATATCTACCTAACAAAGAGATTCTTCACTGACAAAAAAAAAAATTAATTTTTAAAATCAGTTCCCTCTGGTACACTTGAAATGTGACTTTATTTTCCAATTTTCCTAACTTTATTTTCCTATTTTCAAGAAAACTTTAGGTACATATAACTTTTATAATCTGAGAAAAGTAATCAGCAAATTTATTAGGAACATTTCTAGTATAAAACAATGTGCAAAGAATGGAATGTCCATTTCTTCCTATCCAAGTATCCTCCCTACCATGTCTAGCTAGTATTTTTGCACAAGAAATTAGCTGGCTGCCTTGGGGATAGCTAGAAAGCCTCACACCTGCTTGAAATCGAGAGGGTTCAGCCTCCCCACCCCTGATTGCTAGAGGAAACCTGGGTTTGTACCTGTTTCACTTAGTAATGGGAAACATAATTTTTTTTTTTTCACTTGAATCCCTAGAGTCAAGTATCCCGAAGCATATTTTCTTTTCCCAGAGATACTTGCTTTGCATAGCACAGCTCCCCAGACCTGCAGGGCACACACATGCTCAGGGCTGCCAGCTGCAACTCTGCTGTCACTTCCAGCTCACCACCACCTGCACTTCCATTTATCTATTTGCCTATTCAAAGTCCCAGATTTTAATCTGCTTGCAGGTTGTTTTGAACTGATAGCTTGATTAAAGCAAAACAGGGAAGTCTGAAATAATCCATCCTCTCTAGCCAGGTGGTTCAGAGAGACAGACTTGTTCCATGGAAGACTGTTGTATCTATTCAATAAATGCTCCCCCAGGTGCCCCCAGAGCCCGTGTGTCACTCCTTTCCCTTCTTTGGAGGGACCAGAGAGAAATACATCCTACAGGAGCCAGAGGTTTGCACATCCATCTGCCACGGGGTGCAGAGCACCTCCTCTCAGGGACACTGGGGATGGGAGCAGGAACCTCTAGGTCCTAGCTCATCTCCGCCCCCTCTGTATACAGATCAGACCTGGAATAGCTCTTTTCGTTCCAGTCTTTCCCAAAGTTTGGTCTCTGGACCACTGGTTTCAGAATCATAGGGCATTTTCTTAAAGGAAGGTTTCAGACCTCATTGCAATAATTGCTAGAGGGTGGAGGATGGGGAATTAGGTTTTTAGCAGCTCCCCAAGGGCTTAGGGGCTTACCAGGTGGTACTAGTGGTAAAGAACTCGCCAGCCAATGCAGGAGATGTAATGGACAAGAGTTCAATCCCTGGATAGGGAAGATCCCCTGGAGGAGGGCATGGCAACTCACTCCAGTATTCTTGCTTGGAGAATACCATGGACAGAAGAGCCTGGTAGGCTACAGTTCGGTGGGTCACAAGGAGTTGGACATGACTGAAGTGACTTAGCATTACACATTCAAGGGTTCAGAAGGCAAAGATGCACTCTGAAAACCCAGCTTAATTTTCCCTTCTTTCTAATCAGCTCATCTCCTCTTTCCTTCTGTGGCTGCCAAGCCCAGATTGAAAGAAAAAGAAAACAGGTCGGGAGAGCTATCCCCAGCTTCAGCTGGATTGCATCTCAGCGTGAAGCAAAATCTGGAGAGCTGGTCTCGGCCAACCTCCCAGGACCCGCAAAGAGCAGCTTGAGAAGTGCAGAGCTTGAAAGAGACTACATGGGTCAGAAATGCTGCTTTGACAAGCCCAGATCTCAAATCCGGGACTCCACTTTCTCCTTCTCACCATCTTCTCGGCTTCTCACAGCTTCCATTCTCCTCTTCCTAAGGGTCTTCAGAACATTGCCCCTAGGTCCTACCACTATCTTATTCAAACTCAATACTTCCAAAGAGAAGTTGTTACCTTTCTTCCTTGTCTAATTCCCTTTGCAACATCTCTAATTTTGTCTGGAATACCAGTATTTTTGCAGGCAACCAGGCACAAAATCAAGTGAAGCAAAAATATTGGGAAATGCCAACCAAAATTGTTAAATAGGGATGCTAAATATATTTAAGGAGTTGAGAAGACATTACCAATATGAAGCAAAACATGAAATCATAAAAAGTAAAGAAGCAAAAATACTTATTACACAGCATGACTGTATGAGGTTTATTGTTGGATGAAAATCCTTCAGTGTAATATATCACATTCATGAATGTGAATCTGCCATGTCTCTTAAGTGAAAAACAACCAAATACTGGAAATTTTATATGGTTTAACTTTAGTTTACTTTGATAATCAGAAAAAATACATCTTGTTTTTTTTTTCAATGAAAATGCATATTCACGCAAAAACCTGCACACAGATATTTAAATAAGACTTGTTCATAATTTTCAAAATTTGGAAGCAATCAAGATTTCATTCAGTAGGTGGATGGATAAACAAACAACAGTACATACAGACAAGGGAATATTATTCAGCACTAAAAAATAAATGAGCTTTCAAGCCATGAAAAATATAGAGGAAACTTAAATGTGAAAAGGTGACATATCATATGATTCAAACCACATGAGAGTGCAGAAAAGGTAAAGACAGTATGGGCTTCCCCCATGGCCCAGTGGGAAAGAATTCCACCAGCCAATACAGGAGACACAAAAGGCATGGGTTCACTCCCCGGGTTGGGAAGATCCCCAGGAGTAGGAAATGGCAACCCACTCCACTATTCTTGCCTGGAAAATTCCATGGAAACATGAACTTGGCAGGATATAGTCCATGGGGTCTCAAAGTGTCAGACATGACTGAGCAACTGAGCACGTGCACACACTCACACACACACACACACACACACACACACACACACACACATACACAGAGGCAGAATAAAGATCAGCAGTTGCCAGGGGCTACAGAGGGGAAAGGATAAACTGGCAGAGTACATAGGATTTTCAGGAGAGTGAAACTACTCGATATGATATTATAATGATGGATGGATGGATGCCACCATGCATCTGTCCACACTGAATGCACACCAAGAGTGAGTGAACCCTAAGGTAAACTATGGACTTTGGGTGATGACGTTGTGTCCTTTATTAGTCGATCAATAGTAACAAAAGTACCATCTGGTGAGAGGTGTTAAAATGAGGGAAGCTGTGCGTGGGGTGGGGGCAGAGTGTATCTATGGACTCTGAACCTCTTTCTCAATTTTGCTATGAACCTGAAAACTACTCTAAAAATCGTGTGTTAAATTAAAAAATTAACAGAGATTCCAAAACTTCTAAGTAAAACTGACAAACTTAATACATTATTTTTTTTACAAAGCACTTTCTTTATCTTTCAGAAACTGAATATACAAAGCAAGTTTTTTTCCAAAATATTTTCATAGGCAAAAGATTAAAAATTATTTTAATTATACACATGTGGTCACAATTTTGCTTTAACATTGGCTTTTAAAGCGATGTATCATGATCAATAATGGATTATCTAAGAAAAGCAAGCATGGAAGAGCATCAGAAGGATCAATGTTATTTACCACATTAATAGACTAAAAGAAGAGAAAATCATTATCTCGACCAATACCAAAAAAGTCAGATGATAAAATCCAGAACCACTTACACTTTTTTAAAGCTTGGCATAAAGTAGGGAATGATAAGAATAGTCTTAATTCCATGGAGGTTATATGAAGAATCTGCAGCAACCATTACACTTAATGGAGAAATTTTGATTTGTATTTCCTTAAAGACGGATACCAAGAAAAATTTGACCACTGTCACTCTTACTGTTGAACACTGCCCTGGAGTTCCTCATCGGCTCCATAAAGACAGAAAAAGAGATCTGAGCAAAGGAAGGGAAGAACTAAAACTCACTGTTTGCAAAAATAAAAAGCGTACCTGGAAAAAAATTGACAGTCTATGAGAGATCAAATTGCCAACATCCACTGGATCATGGAGAAAGGAAGAGAGTTCCAGAAAAATATCTATTTCTGCTTTATTGACTATGCCAAAGCCTTTGACTGTGTGGATCACAAGAAACTGTGGAAAATTCTGAAAGAGATGGGAATACCAGACCACCTGACTGGCCTCTTGAAAAACCTGTATGCAGGTCAGGAAGCAACAGTTAGAACTGGATATGGAACAACAGACTGGTTCCAAATAGGAAAAGGAGTAGGTCAAGGCTGTATATTGTCACCCTGCTTATTTAACTTATATGCAGAGTACATCATGAGAAATACTGGGCTGGAAGAAGCATAAGCTGGAATCAAGATTGCTGGGAGAAATATCAATAACCTCAGATATGCAGATGACACCACCCTTATGGCAGAAAGTGAAGAGGAACTAAAAAGCCTCTTGACGAAAGTGAAAGAGGAGAGTGAAAAAGTTGGCTTAAAGCTCAACGTTCAGAAAAATAAGATCATGGTGTCTGGTCCCATCACTTCATGGGAAATAGATGGGGAAACAGTGGAAACAGTGTCAGACTTTATTTTTTTGGGCTCCAAAATCACTGCAGATGGTGACTGCAGCCATGAAATTAAAAGACGCTTATTCCTTGGAAGGAAAGTTATGACCAACCTAGATAGCATATTCAAAAGCAGAGACATTACTTTGCCAACAAAGGTCCGTCTAGTCAAGGCTACGGTTTTTCCAGTGGTCATGTATGGATGTGAGAGTTGGACTGTGAAGAATGCTGAGTGCCGGAGAATTGATGCTTTTGAACTGTGGTGTGAGAGTCCCTTGGACTACAAGGAGATCCAACCAGTCCATTCTAAAGGGGATCAGTCCTGAGTGTTCATTGGAAGGACTGATGCTAAAGCTGAAACTCCAAGGCCACCTCATGTGAAGAGTTGACTCACTGGAAAAGACTCTGATGCTGGGAGGGATTGGGGGCAGGAGGAGAAGGGGAGGACAGAGGATGAGATGGCTGGATGGCATCATCAACTCGATGGCCATGAGTTTGAGTGAACTCCGGGAGTTGGTGATGGACAGACAGGGAGGCCTGGCGTGCTGCGATTCATGGGGTCGCAAAGAGTCTGACACGACTGAGCCACTGAACTGAACTGATGACGTATCTTAAGAAGTCCGAAGAGAGAGTCATCAGCTTGATGGACATGGAGATGCACTGCCCAGATCCGCTTCCATGGAGAACGTGTGGTCTCTGCTTCTGGGGGTACTCTCAGCAACCAGCCTTCAGCTATCAACTCTTTCCAGGATCCCCAAGGCCTTTCAGGGATCCCCCCAAGATTTCAAGTCCTCCCCAGAGTATTGGGAGAAAAGAGCATAAATAAATAACAGGAGAGGGACCTTGCACAGCCCAATATTAAGAAGAGTTTATGAACTTGGAACATGATTAAATTATCCAGGTTACACATTTAGTAGGTTGTGTACAAGGTTAGACAACCAGTAGGTTGTATACAGCCAGTTTTTGAACTCTGGTTTTCTCATTCCAGGGACTGAAGTCTAAACTACAAGGTCATGCCACAGGATGATTTCCTCTTACACTCTTATGATCACAAAATGCATATCCTTGCTTCTATACATTTGTTGACTGTCTTCCCAATTCCTGGGATACACAGAAGCCTCCCATCATAGACTCAAATATATTAACAATAACCCTTCTATGTCTATTTCAAGACTGACAATTCTATGGACTCTTCTCCAGCTGCTCCAGACACTAACTTCATCCTACTTGAGCATCTCACAGCTCTCATTGTCTTTACCATATATTTTGGCCTCTTTATTATTTTCATTTAAGCATTTCACAAAATACTCCCCAGGAATCTAGTACCCTCCCCAGCAAGACTTGTGTAGCCCAAAACCACAACCATTATGCAAAAGGCAATGCTGGAGCTCCAATCCTTTGTCCACCTGATGCAAGGAGCCAACTCATTGGAAAAGACCCTGATGCTGGGAAAGATTGAGGGCAGGACGATAAGGGGAAGACAGAGGGTGAGATGGTTGGATGGCATCACCGACTCAATGGATATGAGTTTGAGCAAACTCCAAGAGAGAGTGAAGGACAGGGAAGCCTGGCATGCTGCAGTCCACAGGGTCAGAAAGAGTTGGACACGACTTAGCAACTGAACAACAATGTATGAATTTCTTTTACTCTTACAAGGCAGGGTGTACAGTAGGTGTCCAAAAAACACCTCTTGACTTGAATCGATTACAGGTGTTTTATGAATTAGTCTCGCTGTCTCAAGACTGAAGTCAAAGCGAACAGAACTGTCAAATTCAGTTCTGCTTGTCTTTCTCAAACACATGGTCAGTATTCCATAATTTCTTCCTCACCCTCATCATTCTTGACAATCTAATTTTGATTCAGAATCTCTTCCCAAAAGTTGGCCCACAGATAAATAGGCACATATAAAGTTAGCCCAAGACTACTGAGGAGTGGTTAACCGGTGTAATCACTCATTCAGGCTATATACTTTCTCATCCAAGGACAATAATGACATCTTCATCCTAACATCATCAGGCACCCATGGCTTTGCAGTACCACACACAGCCCTTGCCCTCTACCACCTGCTCTTAACTAAATTTCAAGGAAGCCTACCCCACTTCTTTTCACCTGCTGAGTGATTGGCTATTTCATATAAATGGACTGAAATTTTGAAAACTGATGAATAAGGGTGGGAAAATTATGACTATTATTTTTCAAAAGTAGAGAGGGTTTGGCTGTCTTCAGCTCCCCGACGCCCACTGCAGCGGTTTCTGGCTTACATGACAAAACACAGCAGCCAACGGGGTGGGGGCTGCGGCTGCCCGTTCTTTCCTTCTCTGCTGAATTAGGAATCCAGCAGAAATTAGTGCCTTCAACACAACCATCTGTTCTCTACACGCATTTCTTTCTTCTGGACTTCAACAAGCGGTGATATGTTGATGCTAAGACGCATTTAAATCCAATTCCTGGTGTTTCAGATCTCATTCGTCTCAGCTGAGAGTGAAGTTATGAAAATGGGCCAAGACGAGGGAGGAAATTAACTGATGTTTGTGTCCCACTAATTTTCTAGCTTTCTTTTACTAGACTAAACCAACTGTACAAAAACAATCCCCGTGATACGTCAGCTACGAGAAGAGTTATAAGGACTGTGGCAGCTAAACAGTGTGGGCAATTACACAACATTCGCCATTCACTCATTTATCGTCAAACCCTGGATGTGTAATATGTACACTCGGGGGTCAGAAATTAACCTCCGCAAGTCATGTGGGTTATTTTGGTTGAGTTATTGCTGCAAAAAGAGATGCTACAAAAAGGAAGATGATCTAACACACACACTTTCTAGTTATTCTCTTGTGAAGTCTGAACATCACCTTCCACGAACGTCTGTTGAGTCACTGTGCTTCCCAGTTTACTGGCCAGAATTCACTCAGCTACCCTCCTTCAGCCTGACACGTCTTGATCTTCTTTTGACTCGGTGTGTCTAATAGCACTCCCCTTCCTCAAGAGTCTGGGCCCTAGAATAAACGTACACAAACACGAGTTGTGCTAACAGAAGAAAACTGGAGTTGCATTTCACCGAAGCCTATTCTGGATCCAAAAAGGATGAGTAGGTAGAATGTAATTTTGAAATCTGTTATAAAGACTAAAACAGAACAGAAAGCTAGATTCTGAGTATAAAGATGGATTAACTTTCCAAAATTGGGTTCACGAGAGAAGCTTTTTAAAGGCCAGTGAAGGAAAATACATTAACTTTGAGATGCAGGCTAATTTATAATCCCTTAACAATAAAAGGTAAGGGTAGAACATGATAATTTTTAATGTCCCAATCAATGGTAACGTCATGATTCACGATGTACATGTGTTGAAAATGTCATGGCAAATTTAGAACACTAAATGCTTATGTAAGTAGAGAAGGAAGGTCTCAAAACAATGACTTCAGCTTCTACCTTAAAAACAAAAAAAAACTGTAAAAAAAGAAAAGAGTAAATTAATCCTAATGAAAGCAAAAACAGGAAAAAAATAAATATTAAAGTGAAAATCAAGGAAAGAAACAGAAAAAATGGAGAAAAACCAATGAAATCAGAAGCTGGTTCTATGAAATCAGTAAAATTGATAAGCCTCTAATCAGACTGATAAGCGAAAGAAAAAAAAAACATAAAGGACACAAATCACCAATGAGATGAGAGCATTAACATCAGTACAGATAGTACAGACATTAAAGTGTTAATGAGAATATTATGAACAACTTTCAGTTCAGCTCAGTTCAGTCACTCTGTCATGTCCGACTCTTTGCAACCTCATGAACCGCAGCACGCCAGGCCTCCCTGTCCATCACCAAGTCCCAGAGGTTACTCAAACTCATGTCCGTTGAGTTGGTGATAACATCCAACCATCTCATCCTCTGCCATCCCCTTCTTCTCCCGCCTTCAATCTTTTCCAGCATCAGGGTCTTTTCCAATGAATCAGTTCTTTGCATCAGGTGGCCAAACTATTGGAGTTTCAGCTTCAGCATCAGTGCTCCCAATGAACATTGAGGACTGATTTCCTTTAGACCAATGAACAACTTTAGACCAATTAATTCTTCAACTTAAATGAAAGGAAAACAAAATGTCCTTGAAAAATATAAGTTACTGAAGCTCACTCAAGGTAACTCAAATAGCATATCTATGAAAGAAATTAGATTTGTAGTTTATTAATAAAACCTTCCACAAAGGAAACAATACACTCAAATGATTTCACTGGGAAATCCTACCAAACATTTAAGGAGGAAATAATACCAGCTGTACACAAACTCTTCCAGAAATGGAAGAGGAAGGAACGTTTCCCAACTCATCCTATGAGACCAGCATTATTCTGACACCAAAAGCAAAGATATTACAAGGAAAGAAAACTACAGGTGAGTATTTCTGATGAACAAAGATGTAAGAATCCTAACAAATTTTCAGCAAGTGAAATCCAATAATGTACAAAAAAGATAATACCTCATGATCAAGTGGGATTTACACTAGTAATGTAAGGTAGGTTTAATATTTGAATACCAGTCAGTCAATAGAATTCACTACACCTGCCACCAAAAAGTAATATATAGGAGACGGGAAAAAATAAAACTCATGTGAACATCACAATAGATGAAGAAAACGCATTTGAGAAAAATCCAACATTGATTCCTGATAAAAACTGAAAGCACACTAGGAGTAGAAGGAAGCTTCCCCAAGTTGGTCAAAAACATCTACAAAAAACCTAAAGCCACCACGATGCTGAATAGTCAAAGCATTAATGCTTTTCCCAAGATGAATTAGGCAATGACATCCAATCTCACTGCTTCTATGCAATATTGTACTAGAGATTTCTAGCCAGTACAATATAGCATGAAAAAGAAAATATTTCCAGATGATACAGTGAAAGACTAAATATACCAACGGGCAACAGTCTAACTATGTATAAACATAGAACTCTGACCCGTAGCTGTAGCGACCAGCCCTGGAAGTTAACCTACTGTCTGCAGATACTAAGAGGTACTATCTGGACTACTCAGTCCAGAAAATCAAAGTACCATTAGTAGCAACCAGTCCAAGGAGCCAAATAGTAATACCTGTCGAAATAGCACCCAGCTGTCAGAATATAATTACTAACTGAAGCTTCATGATTTTTCCCTTATTTCCAACTTGAGATCAACTGGAGAAAGTCAAATATACATCCCAAACCAATCACATAGTTAACCCATCTATAGATCCCCCACTGCTAAAAGCTTCCAATAAGGACATGTCTGAATCCTTTTTTTCAGCTTTAAAGTTTTCTCATTCCTCTACCTGTCTTTGGGTTTCTGCCAAACACAAGTGATGGTGACTGACTCCCTTACTATAGCAATTTCTGGAAAAATAGCCTTTGCTTGCTCTCATTTGAGTAGTCTTCACTTATATCTATAAAACAAAGAAACTTGATTTTATTCACCAAAAAAAAACAAGATTTATGTGCCAAAAAGACCATAGAATCTTTCTTAAAAGCTCTTAAAACTAAACACCAAATTAGTAACGTTTCAGGGTGCAAGACTGATATTCAAAAATCAATGGTATATATACTAGCAACAAAATATCAGAAACTGATGTTTTAACTCACTAGTTACAATAAATAAAAGTGGAAATGGTGGTGGTGGTGATATAGTCAATGAGTCATGTCTGACTCTTGTGACCCTATGGACTGTAGCCTGCCAGACTCCTCTGTCCATGGAATTTTCCAGGCATGGATAGCAGAGGGGATTGCCATTTTCTTCTCCAGGGGATCTTCCCAACCCAGGCATCAAACCCTCGTCTCTTGCACTGCAGACTGATTCTTTACCAACTCAGCCACCAGGGAAGCCCAAAATGGAAATACTTAAATAAAACAAATTATGTGCAAGACCTATACACTAAAACCTATAATACATTGTTGAGAGAAATTAAAGAAAAATAAAGTAAATGAAAAGCTGTATTGCATTCATGGATGATAAGACTCAACACTGTGAAGGTGCCTACTCTTCCTACAGCTTATTTATAGATCCAATGCAATTCCAAGATACAAAAAAAAAAAAAAGGATATGAACATTTCTCCCAGTGTCAAATAAGCACATGAAAAGATGCCTTGGCATGATTTGCCATTAGGAAAATTCCAGTGAAAACCACCATGAGATACCACTGCATACCTACTGGAATGCTAAAACAACGGCTGAGCATACCAAGTGTTGACAGGGTTTTGGAGCAACTAGAGCTTCTATACACTGCTGGAGGGAGTGCCAGAGGGTACAATGACTTTGGAACATGGTTTGGGAGTTTCTTAAAAAGTCAAATATGCACTTACTGGATCAGCTTGATAGGGATGCCATAATCAGTGTCACAGACGGGGAGGTTTACACAATATCAATGCATTTTCACACAATTTTGGAGACTGAAGTCTGTGAGCATTGTTGGCCTAGCTAAGAGGGTCACTGCAAGGCTGGGTAACAATGTCTCCATGGCGAAGGGCATTGCTCTGCTGTCTAGCCAAGAAAAGCAGTGAGTTCCTGTCCTCTGAAATTGTGGAGAAGGTTCCAGCTATGACTAGGTTCAAGGGCAGAACAAGTTTAGATGGACCCTGAGCCATAACATGAACAACAGACTGGTTCCAAATTGGGAAAGGAGAATGTCAAGGCTGTATACTGTCACCCCGCTCATTAAACTTCTATGTAGAGTGCATAATGCAAAACGCTGGGCTGGATGAAGCACAAGCTGGAATCAAGATGGCCAGGAGACATATGAAATAACTCAGATATGACACCACCCTTAGGGCAGAAAGCCAAGAGGAACTAAAAGCCTTTTGATGAAAGTGAGATAAGAGTGAAAAAGCTGGCTTAAAACTCAACATTCAAAAAATGAAGATCATGACATCCAGTCCCAACACTTCATGGCAAATAGATGGGGAAACAATGGAAACACGGACAGACTTTATTTTCTCAGGATCCAAAATCACTGCAAATGATGGCTGCAGCCATGAAGTTAAAAGATGCTTACTTCTTGGAAGAAAAGCCATGACCAACCTAGCTGCTGCTGCTGCTGCTAAGTCGCTTCAGTCGTGTCTGACTCTGTGTGACCCCATAGACAGCAGCCCACCAGGCTCCCCCATCCCTGGGATTCTCCAGGCAAGAGTACTGGAGTGGGTTGCCATTTCCTTCTCCGATGCATGAAAGTGAAAAGTGAAAGTGAAGTTGCTCAGTCGTGTCCGACTCCTAGCGACCCCATGGACTGCAGCCTACCAGGCTCCTCTGTCCATGGGATTTGCCAGGCAAGAGTACTACCTACATAGCATATTAAAAAGCAGAGGCATTACTTTGCTGACAAAGATCTGTCTAGTCAAAGCAATGGTTTTTCCAGTAGTCATGTGTGGATGTGAGAGCTGGACTATGAAGAAAGCTGAGCACCAAAGAATTGATGCTTTTGAACTGTGGCATTGGAGAAGATTCTTGAGAGTCCCTTGGACTGCAAGGAGATCCAATCAGTCCATCCTAAAGGAAATCAGTCCTAAGAGTTCACTGGAAGAACTGATGCTGAAGCTGAAGCTCCAATACCTTGGCCACTTCATGAGAAGAACTGACTCATTGGAAAAGACCCTGGTGCTGGGAAAGATTGAAAGCAGGAGGAGAAGGGGACGACAGAGGATGAGATGGTTGGATGGCATCACCGACTCGATGGACATGAGTTTGAGCAAGATCCAGGAGTTGGTGAGGGACAGGGAGGCATGGCGTGCTGTAGTCCATGGGGTCACCAGAAGTTGGACACGAATGAGTGACTGAACTGAACTGATAGGTTCATGGATTATAACAAATGCACCACACCAATCCAGGATGTGAAGAGTATGAGAAATAGAGGTGAATATATAGCAACTCTGTACTTTCTGCTCAATATTTTTGGTAACCTAAAACTTCTCTAAAAAATGAGTCAATTAATTTTAAAAGAAAAAAAAAATGCACCTTGACTTTCATGGTCAAATACACAGACTAAAGGACAGGTGAGCTCAAGGAGAAAAAGCCCACACAGGCTGTGTGCACCCGGGGCGAAAGGCAGCCTTCGTGTCTGCAGAAGGGGCCCTGAAGGAGCTCAGACAAGTCCCAGAGACACGCTCCACCAACTTTCCAATCTGCCTAAGGCTGACCTTCCTTTCCTAATAGCATGACTTCACAGCAGCCTGGAAATCCTTTTGCAAAATTTGCTGCTTCCTTTCAAGCATCACAAATTTTCCATTTGGGGGGTGTTTCTGAAGCTCTGGTGACGTTTAATCTCATCTCCAAGTCATGCAAAGAAGTACAACACTTGCAAACATTTCCAAGTAAAATGAATAAATGGTGACAAGCAGTGTCTCCAGTGTTTTCAAACCTGCAGGTCCGGGAGGACAGGGACCACTCTATTTTTATCTGGGTCATTTTTGTTCACCCTGAGACTTCTCAAGGTTGAGGAGTCCCCTGAGATGTGACCCCTGTCATTACAATCCCTCTGGATGCCTCTTGTCACCTCCTTTATGGGAAATGTGACAGACTGGCCCCTCCTTTTGTGATTCTTGATAGAAGCATGCACTTGTGTATTTTCTGCCCAGATCTGTACATTCCTGAAGGCCTTCCATCCATGGAAAACAAAGCATGTTTATTTCTCCCCATTCTCCTGTATTCTCATTCGGTTGAACTGAATGGCCCATTTCACAGAAAAGAAATCCCTTGGAATTAGTTATCTGTGGGCTGATGCAGGAGAGGTCAAAGGGCTATTTTTATTTTACCTTTAACAGCATTTTTTGAACTGAAATATAAATATCATTAAATAAAACCCAGTGATCCCTTCCTGGAAGTCCCTAACATGACACAGTACTCAGCTAATGAAACTCGGCAGCTTGATCGGGAGGTCAGGAAACATTAAGGAAGAAACTGCCCTCAAGAGCCTGGATGGGAAATAGCTTCTCTACAGGAGCTAAAGAGAGGCATTGGGATCTGCCTGGACTCAGGATGTAGGAATGATTTCAGTCAACACGCTAGAGAGGAGGACCAGTCTGCAGTGTGGATATTTACTCAAACCTGGGGCACCACGAGTGGAAATATACACAGCATGTGCATTTCACCAGCCCATGCACAACCTGCTAGGCCTCATCAGTCTGCCTTCTACATCAGGCTTCTTCTTAAGGGCTTTCATTGCCTCATTATTGAGGGTGATGGCTTCCCGGGTGGCTCAGTGGTGAAGAATTCACCTGCCATTGTGGGAGATGTGGATTCGATCCCTGGGTTGGGAAGATCCCCTGGAGGAGGAAATGGCAACTGTCTGGAAAATTCCATGGACAGAGGAGCCGGGCAGGCTATAGTCTACGGGGTCACAATGAGTCTGACACGACTGAGAGACTGAGCATGCACACATTGAGTGTGTGCTGTTGGCATCAGAATGCCAAACGGTGGCTCAAAACAGAAACTTCGTGTCCCCAGGTCCTTCTGACCCTCCCTTTCCTAAGGACACAGGTGTCCTCATCCCGGTGCTGCACTCACATCCCCCGTTTTCTCTCTTCTTGGGGGTCTGTCTCAGCCAAGTTCCCAGATGGACAGCTGTCATCACAGACCTGTGGGGCGATAGCCTGACAATGGTTATATTAAAGGGAAAACAAGAACTTGTCAATGGGACAGGAGGTTGAGTGATAGCAGCTAGTGGACCCTCATCAACCTGACAGCAGAGGAGGAGCCGGGGCGCTGGAAGACCCGAAAAGGGAAAGTGACTGACGCAGAAGCACTTGGTGTTGGCTTAGAAACCCAGACAAAGCCACCAGGAGTCCTCCAAGCTTTTTTTCCTGCATCTGCTCATTAAGGACTCCTGAGTAATTGTAGCTCACGGTCCTGCCATAGCGGTCACCCTCAGGCCCCCCCAGTTGTATATCTGCTCTGGACCCAGCCTTTGCCTTGCAAGTCCCAACCTGGGCCTTGGAGCCCAGGTTGTGATGGAGGTGTTCCCATCACAGCACCTGACCCGGGGACAGACCTCTTGGGCAGCCACCACCAATGATGTGACTGTTTCTGCACTGCCCTCATGTAAAGAGGCACTTCTGCACAAGAATCCTAAAAACACAGAGAGCCCACTGCGTCAACACATCAGGCCTTTGAAAGGTGCGAGGTCCCCTTCTGACACACCACTATCAGCAGACTGCCAGACTGGTCTTTAGTGTAATTTCTCGCCAACTTCGCTAACTTTGGAATTAACAATTGCAGAGATTCAACGCAGAGCTCGGCTATCCCTAAGCTGAGGGCAGAATTTAGGGTCACACCTGCTTCCTCCCTAGGGGGAGGCTCCCTTTTTGCTTTCACTGGCTGCACTAATACATCGATTGGGAAGCTGTCCCATCAACTGGGAAAATCAGCAATGGAAAGCAGTATTGATTTAAAGGGCTGAGGCTCTTGGGCTCAGGATACAAACCTTCTCCCCAGATTTATTGGATACAATCCACTGCATTAATGTTGCATATAAGAATTGCCCCATACTTCATAAGGAACATTCTCTGTTCTGCACATCACAAACTGATGGCGTTCCTGAGCACCCAGAGAGATGCTGTGTACGCCAAACCACCATCACTAGTATCTTAGGGTTGATACTAGACACTGCTTACACAGGCTCTCATCCGTCCTTATTACAAAATAGACTTGAGAAACAAAAGAAGTACTTAAAAATGTGGCTATGCCTTTTGAGTTTTCTACATTTCCTTAAAAAAAAAATCTGTTATTTATTTGGCTGCACCGGGTCTTACTTGTGGCACGTGGGGTCTGGTTCCTTGACCGAGGGTCAAACCTGGGCCCCCTTCCTTGGGAGCACAGAGTCCAACTCACTGGATCAACAGGAAAGTCCCACACGTTCCTTTCACTTTGAGTCTCAAATAACAACTCCATGTGAGGCCATGTAGAGGTTTATGCTGCAGTCTCTCTCCCCGAAACAACCTCACTCTGGCTGGCAGAGATGGGTGAGTCCATAAAGAAGGGGTGAGTTTCTACACCATACGTGACCTGCCTCGAAAGGAAGGTTGAGGGAGCCAGAGCGCACCTCCCGTGGAGCATGCACCTGCCGACGCTCCGAAACACACAGAGGGAAGGGAGACATCAACACCGCTCTGTTTCGCCCAAACATTACGGCGGCCTCCACCCTCCCCTACCCTTTCCCTTTAGGGGCGTGGTCCCCATATGATATACTCAGATCACTGCTGAAATGAGGATGAGAACGTTAATATTCCATCTCAGGATGCGTCTTTGTGTGCCATTAAGCTCAGGAGAAGGTAAAGAGCAAGTACTTAAATCAGCAATTCGCAGAGCAATTCACAACACTGTCTGCTCACCACCACCCTGGAATTTCACCTGGCCCTTTGTCACTGTCTTGGTGGTATTTAGAAAAGAAAAAAGAAGACAAAGAAAACTTAAAAAACTGCAGACCTTTACTTCTGCCTCCACGGCACTAATGAGAATGGTGCCTCCTTCCCTCCCCACACAGTTGACGCCCAGATGGGAGGTGAAGGTGCCTGGATTTGGACGCCTGAAGCAGCTGTCACAGTATTGCCTTTTGCTTCTTCCTTGAATCCAGTCTGGGTGTCTGAAAGCTAACCTCAGATATGCAGATGACACCACCCTAATGGCAGAAAGTGAAGAGGAACTAAAGAGCCTCTTGATGAAGGTGAAAGAGGAGAGTGAAAAAGCTGGCTTAAAACTCAACATTCAGAAAACTAAGATCACGGAATCTAATCCCATCATTTCATGGCAAATAGATGGGGAAACAATCACTGTAACAGTGACAGACATTATTTTCTTGGGCTCCAAAATCACTGAGGACAGGGACTGCAGCCAAGAAATTAAAAGACACTTGCTCCTTGAAAGAAGAGCTATGACCAACCTAGACAGCGTATTATAAAGCTGAGACATCACTTTGCTGACCAAGTTCTGTCTAGTCAAAGCTATGGTTTTTCCAGTAGTCATGTACATATGTGAGAGTTGGACCATAAAGAAAGCGGAGCACTGAAGAATTGATGCTTTTGACCTGTGGTGTTGGAGAAGACTCTTGAGAGTCCCTTAGACTGCAAGGAGATCCAACCAGTCCATCCTAAAGGAAACCAGTCCTGAATATTCATTGGAAGGACTGATGCTGAAGCTGAAGCTCCAATACTTTGGTCACCTGATATGAAGAGCCCACTCATTGAAAAAGACCCTGATGCTGGGAAAAATAGAAGGCAGGAGGAGAGGGGACAACAGAGGATGAGATGGTTGGATGGCACCATCGACTCAGTGGACATGAGTTTGAACAAACTCAAGGAGATAGTGAAGGACAGGGAAGCCTGGCTTGCTGCAGCCCACGGGGTCACAAAGAGTCGGACATGACTGAGCGACTGAACAACAATAACAACAAAGCTGCATGAAGTTCTAGGCCAAAGACCCCCCCACTCTGCTTGAAAAACAGACCGACCCCAGCCTGAGTCACACCAGCCCCAAGTCTTCCAGCCCCACAGGGTCCCCTCACCTCGGGGGTCGGCTGATCCCCTGATCTCCACTTTAGGGCTCACTGCACGTGCTCTGTGCTCCAGCAAAGCCAGGCTGCACACCTTTCATCTTTACTCTGACTCTGGAGATTTGTGCCCCCAGCCTGGAGCTGCCTTTTCCTCAAGTCCAACTGCTGAAAACTTCAGAGGCCCGTCACTGCCCCTCGGTGAGTCCCACCCAGTGATCTACCACGCCCCACCCACGTGTCACCCAACACAGCCCAGCCCCTGTCCAGGGGTCAGGGTGGGTCTGACCTAACCTCTGGGGCAACTTGACATGTAGAGCAACCACTCATTCAGCCATCCCTGCACTCTAGGAGCCCCAAGCAGTCACCAGTCACCCTCTAATCTTGGGCCCCAGGGCTTCCCAGGTGGCACTAGTGGTAAAGAATCTGCCTGCAGTGCAGAAGATACAAGAAACGTGGGTTCGATCCCTGGGTCAGGAAGATCCCCTGGAGACAGAAATGGCATTTCACCACAGTATTCCTGCCTGGAAAATTCCAGGATAGAGAAGCCTGGTGGGCTACAGTCCACGGGGTTGCAAAGAGTCAGACATAACCGAGCACATACATTCTAATGCTCAGTGCATGGCACATTCTAAAAGCACAGCACCATGCTTGCTAAATGGAAGAAAACACCTGAAATCAACAGCATTGTCAGCTGTCCCTTCTCAGAGGAAGGAGGGAGTGTGCTAGGATCAAAGAAGGTGGCAACTGGGGAATTCCCCACATAGCAGATTCCAGGTCCTGCACCCCGGCAAACTATGTAACTTATTCTAAACAACAGCATCCTAAGAAAGAAGTGAAGTTGCTCAATTGTGTCTGACTCTGTGACCCCATGGACTGTAGCCCACCAGGCTCCTCTGTCCATGGAATCTTCCAGGCAAGAGTACCGGGGTTCCCTCTCCGGGGGATCTTTCCAGCCCAGGGATCGAACCCAGGTCTCCCACATTGCAGGCAGATGCTTTACCATCTGAGTAGCCAGGGAAGCCCAAGAGGACTCACCTCAGAACACAAAGCTAAAATGGTGACATCTGTTACTTGAGAGTCCTTCAAGGAACGACACGAGATGACCCATGTGGAGACCGGTGCAGTGCCAGGTCCTGGGTGAATGGAAGCACTGCCATCAAGAGGAGCTTGGGGAGGGGGGGCACGTCAGGCAGGGAGTGGTCGGCCAGTCCACACTTCTCACCTGCAGCATCCTCAGGGTGGGATGGGCGTGCAGTGACTCCAGGTCAAAGCCCTCCAAGGGGTGAGCCAGGTGGGAAACAGTTTGGGCAGTGCTGGGGACCGGCAGGTCCCTTGGGTGAGCTCCTACGGGAGGGTGTCAGGGGTCCTAGGCTTTCTCCCTCCCCCAGGTTGTGACTGTCACCCTCAGCTTCAGGGCAGGGAGACAGGAGGGCTAAGCTAGCACCTGGAGAGAGGGCATCTGCAGGAGGTATGACCCTGGCTTGTCTCCTCACCTCCTCTGAACCTGCACACATCTTCAGAAAAAAAAAAATTTTAAGTCATTCAGTCGTGTCTGACTCTTTGCAACCCAGTGGACTGTATTATACAGTCCATGGAATTCTCCAAGCCAGAATACTGGAGTGAGTAGCCTTCCCCTTCTCCAAAGGATCTTCCCAAGGCAGGGATCAAACCCAGGTCATCTGCACTGCAGGCAGATTCCTTACCAGCTGAACCACCAGGGAAGCCCTTCAGAAAACTTTAAATCCAAGTATGCACCAGGGCAGCTCTGCTCAGAGACCCGATATGCAGTCTCATGTCCCACACGCCTCTCAGGGAGAATTTTCTGCTTGGTTCTCCTCCTCCTCCACTGGCAACTATTCACCCAGCCCCACAGCAGGATGTGGTCGTGCCAATCTTCAGGGCATGGTGCCAAGGTCCTGGGCACTGGCTATTAATGCATGAGAACCCATAGAGGGCAGGGCATCTTATTTCTCAAACCCTGTTGCAAACTATCTGAAAAGAAAGATGCTGCTGAAAAGCAGAACACTTAGAAACCGATCAACGTCTCTACTCCCTGACCAATTCCACCTGGAAGAGCTGCCTTGAGTTTCCATACATGGCACACATTCAGGCCATTTTAGAGCCATGAGGTCCTCCACCGATGTCCCTCATGGTTCGGATCCCTCCCAACTTCTGTTGGCTCTGACAAGAAAACTTTGTTGACAAAGTAGATAATTCATACTTACTTTCCCAAAGCAGCACTTGGCTGAGATGTATTTCCCCTTCTCTTTACTGCCTTGCTGCTTCTCAGCTCTACTTCCTAGGGTTTGATCCTGGCCCAGCACTGTGTTTTATCAATGAATAAAACAGCAGCTAAAATTAGAGGCACTTCGGTGCACAGACCACCTCCATCCCCACCTCCTTCTGCACTCCGGATTTCTAAACTCTTTCTACCCTTTCAAGAGATTTTTTTTTTTTTTTCCAGACTGAATTCTCCTCAATTGGATCAATTACCTTTATTACCATCTAGTCTAGCTTATCCCTTCCTGTGGCTTCCCGGGTGGCTCAGTGGTAAAGAATCTACCTACCAATGCAGGAGACACCTGAGACGTAGGTTTGATCCTTGGGTTGGGAAGATCCCCTGGAGAAGAAAATGACAATCCACTCCAGTATTCTTGCCTGGGAAATCTCATGCAACTGGTGGGCTGCAGTCCATGGGGTTGCAAAGAGTCAGACACGACTGAACACGCATGCACATCCCTCTCTTTGATCGTTTCTATTGATAGATATTAATAGAAAGAAAACAGATCATCAAAAATTCTGTCTTTCTCTCTCTGTCTCTCTCATACAACAGAGACAGATATTATATCTCTGATATCTAACGGAAAAAGAGGAACAGAGTCAGACAAGAATGGAAACAAACTGTTTTTCTTTTTCTTTTTCTTTGTTCCAAATTCATAGATCAGCTCCTTTCACCACTGGAGCTTTCCCTTGAGATCTCCGAAGGCTCTCTTAAGTGGTTTCCAATTTCAACACATAAAAGAAAGTCAGCTAGTCAAAAACATAAAAGTATAAAAGAAAAATTTTAAAACAGCACCAACCTACTTGGAAAACAGATAAAATCAATGGTTAGATCCATCAGTCTAATGATCATCCAATCGTCTAAACCATCAGTTCACCAAATCTGGAGACCAGGGACACAAAAGCAATTTAAAAGTATTAAGCCCCCAAAGGAGTAATTGAATTATGGGCTGTAAGATGCAATGTGTCTCAAATCAAAGTAAAAGAATAAATTCTCAAGTGTCCACAAGGACAGTATTCTTAAGGATCTGATGATTCCTGTCTGAGAAACAGTAATTTAATAATCTAACGTCTTAATCCATAAAAAATATCTTGTGTAACCACAGAAAAGGAACATGATTCCTCTTTAGACCTGGCAAAACACATGCATTTAAATGATTATTAAAAATTCTGAAGAGTAAAAATGTTTGCAGAATCACAAGATTACATCATTGTACCACATGTGAGAAGCCCGAAATGTCTCACATCCAGACAGTTCAGTCAACAGTGTCAACACTCCCTGGAATCTCGGAGCTGCCAACCTCCACCTCCACAGAAGCAGACACAGGGCATCACAAGGCTTCAATTCTGTTTTGTTTTGTTTTCTTTTTTTTTTTTTTAAGTCAGGGCATTTGAATTGACTTTATTTCCTAAAGACAGGAATAAGCACTTCCTCACAGTCATACACAGGACAAGTGTCCAAGGTCAGAGAAGCAAGGCTTCTTTAAGTGTGACCTTGAGTGACCTTAATTTTCAGAAACATGCTGCCATAATCAGGTCTTTGTTCTAGTAAACAACTGTATTTCTCCCTTTTAATTTTTAAATATATAAAATGTACAAATCTAGTCCAGAGAAAAGACACAGGTAGTTTAATTTCCACATGTCATTAGAGAAGAAGAAGTCCAACTGAATTTCCTTTCTAACCAAGTCACCCTAAATCGCTGATGAATAACACATACCTACACTTGCCTAACACTCCCTCACCTTCTCATTTGTATGGCTGTCATTTCTACTTTATCCAAATGAGTGTCAGAACTTTGTCTTTTTCATCTACGGTTCCCCGTAGAGGAGGAAAATGGAAACGATTATGCTGCATTTACACAGCAGAGATGTTCAAAAAATATGTTGGGAGAATAAATGCAGGCAAACATCAGAGGTGTTCATCACCAGGCTCCTGACTTAGAAGAAGATGTTCAGAAATTGCAGTGAGTCAACCCACCTCTTAGAATCCTATACTACTTGGCTGATCCAAATATAAGAGCACGGACCAGTGTGTCTTAAACAGCATTAAAAGCAAGCTGAAGAGGTTTGCGGTTTCCCAGATGAACATTTCCAGAGGGCAGAATAAGACCTCTTGAATTCTGGAGACAACCCTCGAAAGTCTGGGTGTGCTGAGTGGGGATGAAACCATTTATGCACTTGGAGTTTCACGTCTTCCCAAGACTGAAGGGATAGCCCTGGTCTTTACCACCCGGCGTGAGGTTGCATTTTTATTAAACAGAGAATGTGTTATCTCTACCACATTAATATTTCAGCTGCAAGACTGCTTTCCTGAGCAAACACATTTTGGCTTCTAAGGTGCTAATGTAGTAAACATACACTTTGCATTCCTTCACTCAGAAAACATTTCAAGGAAAATTCTAAATGTCACAGAAGCACAGTGACATCAGATTAACTTCTGTTTCCACCTCAACAGAATCAGCAGATTGATTAATCCATAAACACCACGCCCCCGTGTGTCATCTCAGACACACCATGCCATTCCAAAGACATCCAGGTTCTCAAACTCCCAGGGCCAAGGGCTACCTCGCTTTTTAGTGCCCTCAGCTTATCCAGTTTTGAATTGTTTCTTCCAAACAGGGTCTTGCCCTCTCATTACAAGCAGTCCCTAAACCAAATAACATGATGAATTCTTTGCACGGTGACATAGGTTCAAACAGCTTTTCAACTTGGACAACCTCATTATCATACATCTTTATTATGTGGGTTTAGATGAGGTGCAGAGAAGGCAATGGCACCCCACTCCAGTGTTCTTGCCTGGAAAATCCCAGGGACGGAGGAGCCTGGTGGGCTGCAGTCCATGGGGTCGCTAAGAGTTGGACATGACTGAGCGACTTCACTTTCACTTTTCACTTTCATGCATTGGAGGAGGAAATGGCAACCCACTCCAGTGTTCTTGCCTGGAGAATCCCAGGGACGGGGGAGCCTGGTGGGCTGCCGTCTATGGGGTCGCACGGAGTTGGACACGACTGAAGCAATTTAGCAGCAGCAGCAGCTGCAGCAGATGAGGTGCAGGTCCAACCATGTTTCTGGATCATCATGAAGATTAAAGAGCAGACAGAGCTAAACAGCTAATAGAGCTGGGGTCCAATGTGCCATGAGCCAAAGAAAGAAGCATCTACTACGACTTTCTTTTACTAGAACTTTTTTGTTCTCTAGATCAAAGAAGACTACCATGGGAGCACCTAAAACAATAAAGGTTTCCATAACAAATGTTACAGCACTTTGAAAAGAAGATGTGTAATGAAAATGCAGCTTGAGGATGACATTAGAGGGGGAAAAAAAGACTGCATACATTGGCTTTTTATTACAGGATATTTAAGAGACAGCTTGGCAATAAATGTTAACACCTTTCTAATGGTTGACAATGCAGTTGTATAAAGCCGAAGACTCACCTTGACTTATTGACACAGCTGAGTTTTAAGTGACACTGCTCAACCCAAGAGGGAATGCACCACTCTGAAAAAAAAAAAGTGCTCAGCCTCACTCGATAAATGGGAAGGAGAGGTACGAGCTACAGTTACAAAGCCACGTTAGACATTCTCACCCAGGGGAGCAGACAAAAGAAAAGCATGGAATAGGCAAGAAAATCAGTAAAGAGGGAAAATCAAAGACCAAAACTGTAAGTGAGGAGGCCAGGAAAAAATTACCTTCTCTAGGGCATTTATCCTGCATATCAATTAATTAAAAAAAAGAACAACTGGCATTCATTATGACCCTCTAGGTTCAAATACAGTGAGAGGGGGAGAAGAAATTAAAAGCATAACCCTTGATCCTCATCACAATTCCAATTTAGTTGAAGAGAAGTGATTAAAACTTGACAGAAGAATAGAAGGGAATAAATAATCATCAAGAATTAAATTACCCAGCAGTTGTATATGGACTCAAAGGTTCTGTGTTTATTAACCTGTTACTGACCAGAGACATATTAATGCCACAGGTATTAGTTTCTGCAAAAAATCCCCTGGTCAATAATGTGTTGAGTTACATTTCACTGAAACTGTAATGTAAATTGAATAAGTGGATAGATACCCCTGCTTTAAGATGACTTGATACTGTAAAGGTACCCATTCTGTTGAAATTCACTCTTCAGTGGGATGGAATTCCAGTCAAAATTTCAACTGAGTGTGTGCACTGAGTCAAGCATGAATATGAACAGCACAGCGGGACACTGCATAACTAGCCAAGACAGCTCTGCAATGAAAGAGGAGAGAGGTGACTGGTCCCTCTCAGATATTAAGACATGACACCAAGTCACAGTAATTAAATCCTGTACTGACTGACCGGGATAGACAGAACCATGGGGCAGAATAGAAAGGTCTGGTTTGGAGACAAGCACGTGTGGAAAATGAACAGATGATAAAGGTGACACCAACCACATCACAAAGACCATAAAGAAAGCTGAGCACTGAAGAATTGATGCTTCTGAACTGTGGTGCAGGAGAAGACTCTTGAGAGTCCCCTGGACAGCAAGGAGATTCAACTAGTCCATCCTAAAGGAAATCAGTCCTGAATATTCATTGGAAGGATGGATGCTGAAGCTGAAACTCCAATACTTTGGCCACCTGATGCGAAGAACTGACTCATTGGAAAAGACCCTGATGCTGGGAAAGATTGAAGGCAGGAGGAGAAGGGGACGACAGAGGATGAGATGGTTGGATGGCATCACTGACTTGATGGACCTGAGTTTGAGCAAGTTCCGGGAGTTGGTGATGGACAGGGAAGCCTGGCGTGCTGCAGTCCATGGGGTCCCAAAGAGTGGACACAAATGAGCAACTGAACTGAACTGAACCACACCATGGGGAATGAATGGACTGTAGATGGTGGTAAGAAGAGTGGTTCACTGTATGGAGGAAAACCAAAGTTAATTCGCACCTTATACACTACACAAAGGTAGACTCCAAATAGAGATAAAGGCATGAATGTGAAAACAGAAGTGTCAAATTAATAGGAGCTGGGATACTTAATGCTTTTGTGACCAATCAATAAAGAATTTCTTAAGGAAAACACAGAGGAAAAAGTTTATTAAATGTATCACATAAAAATTAACAAGTTCAAGAAATAAAATTGACAAAGGACATGAAGAGCAGACATAAGAAGAAGATGACTGAATATATGTTATGTGCATGAGCGCTACATTATGCCCAACTCCTTGCAACCCCAGAGACTGTAGACTGCCAGACTTCTCTGTCCAAGGGACTTTCCAGGCAAGAATACTGGAGCGGGTTGCCATTTCCTTCTCCAGGGGATCTTCCTGATCCAAGAATAGAACCTGTGTCCCCAGTGTCTCCTGCATTGGCAGGCAGATGACTGAATGGGATAAGGTATTTCCAATGTCCAAACCCAAGGAGGAATATATGAGGAAATCAAAAAGAAAAATACAGGAATACCGACAGGAAAATTGACAATAGGAAAAGCAATCAGCAACAAGAAAAGGAAAGCAAAAGGGCTAATAGAAAGTTTGTGAATCTGTTTGTGTTTTTGTAATTCATTTCTATCGAAAAATGTCTAAATATGTTTTTAGATTCTGCATATAAGGGATGTCATATGCTATTTCTCTTTCTCTGCCTGACTTCAGTAGAACAGTTTCTCAAAGACTTAGAGAACAAACTTGCATGGGGCGGGGGAGGAGATTGGAGCTAGGAATAGTTAGGAAGCTTGGGATGGGCATGTACACACTGCTACATTTTAAATGGATAACCAACAGGGCCCTACAGAGCACAGGGAACTCTGCTCAATGTTCTGTGATTGGCTGAACAGGAGGGGAGTCTGGGGGAGAATGGATACATGTATGTGTATGGCTGAATCCCTTTGCTGCTCACTCCAATATAAAATAAAAAGCTTTTTTTATAAAGCTGTTATAACAGCTAGAAAAAAAGAATAATTAATTGTGGTAGAGGTCTATTTAATTCCATCTATAAAATTAGTCTTAAAAAATAGAGAATCTTCCAGGAAAAATTAATTTAATAAAATGACTTAAGAAAATCAGCAAAAGCTGAATAGAGCAATAATCATTCATAGCCAAGAAGTGGAAGGTTACCAAATCATTATTTAAAAAAAGAAAAACCTTCAGAATGAATTTTTTCTATTAGTTCTTTCAAATTATCAAGGAAATGCATCTTTTGTGCACAGAAAACTAGTAAAGAACATAGCCGAACATGAAATTGATGCTGAATTGTACTGAGTGCATTTTTCACTATCCACTGATATTATTTTTCTCTGAGCCTATTGATTTGATTTCTGCCATTTAATAAAAATTCTAATACTTTTGTATTTTTAAAAAGAGCTAGAATGTATACAAACGTTGTTCAAACTTTATAATAATTAGAGAAATGCAATTTCATATGACAAGATATCACATAGCAACTAGATTAGAACAAAATGAGAAAGCCAGACAAAGCCAGTTATTGTCAGAAATGTGGCTACGGGAACCATAGCATGCCAACTCTTCCCTGAGTGAGGCTCAGTCAAAGTAAGAGATAACAGGGCTTCTGAGGCACAAGGGCCCTTTAGGCCTGCACGTGCAGCTCAGAAAGATGCCCACGCAGCTCCTTTAGGAAACGTGGTTCAGAATCTTTGTCCACCATCGCTTGTGTGCATGGGGGACTGGAAGCAATCTAGGTATCCATCCCTGAAGGAACGGAAAAGTCAAAATATGAGAGATGCTCACTAAAGAGTGTCGAGCAGCAGGAAGAGGGAAGATATTAGACATACATGTAGCAACACAGATGATACTTAAAAGCATCCTGCTGAATGTAAGAGCAAGAGAAAAATGAAGCTCACTCCTTAATGCCATTAAAAATATTTGCCTGCACCGTGCATTACGTCTTCCTTCCAAAGACCGCAATACAGAAGAGGAGGAAAGAGTAAATTTGCGGTGGAGAAATATACGAACAGTATCCAGAGCCAGGAGCTCAAGGTCACCATCACCAGGGATGCAGCCACTTGATGACCAGACACTGGAAATGATGTGATGAGCACAGCACTTCACCTCTGGGATCGTCCCCACCAAGAACCCAGCAACCACTCTCCTCATGAGAAGCTCAGCAAACAAACAGCCACTGACGGTCCTTCTACTAAACGTCTGGCCCGGAACCCTAAAAATGATCAAGGTCATCAAAAACAATGAAAGTCAGGGACTTCCCTGGTGGTCCAGTGACTAAGATTCCTTGCTCCCAATGCAAGGGGCCCAGGTTCCATTCCTGGTCAGTGAACTGGATCCCGCACATCACAACTAGGACCCAGGACAGCCAAATAAACACATAATTAAAAAAAAAAAGCCAGAGAAACTATGACATCTACAAGAGCCTAAGGACACTCTATGACTAGGTGTAACGTGGAATCCTGGACAGGACCCTAGAGCTGGAAAAGCACATGAGGTAAAAACTAAGGAAATCTGAATAAAGAATGGACTTCACACTTTATAATGCACATTATAAAATAATGATAATGCATCAATCTTAGTCTCTTAGCTGTGACAAAGGTACCATAGTAACTCAAGATGTTAGTAGCAGGGGAGATGGGGTCAGGGTACACAACAGCACTGAATACTATATTTGCAACTTTCCTATAAATCTAAAACTATGTTAGAATAAACATTACACTAAACTACACAGAGCAGCACTATTTACAATAGCCAAGACAAAGAAGCAACCTAAATGTCTATCAAGAGAGGAATGGACCAAGAAGACGTGTACATACACAATGGAATATTGTGTGTGCTCTGCTCAGTCATTCAGCCGTGTCTGACTCTTTGCGACCCCATGGACTGTTGCCCACCAGGCTCCTCTGTCCATGGGACTTTCCAGGCAAGAATACTGGAGTGGGTTGCCATTTCCTACTCCAGGGGACCTTCCTGACCCAGGGACTGAACCCACATCTCTTGCCATCTCCTGTATTGGCAGGCGGGCTCTTTTCCACTGTGCCACCTGGGAAGACCACCCAATGGAATATTACTCAGCCATAAAAGGAAAGAAATAGTGCCATTTGCAGAGATGTGGATGGACCTAGAACCTGTCATATAGAGTGAAGTAAGTCAGAAAGAGAGACACAAATATCATACAATATCACTTAAATGTGGAATCTAGAATGCTGGTACCGATGAACCTACTGACAAAGCAGAAATAGAGACAGACATAGAGAACAAGCGTGCGGACTCCAAGGAGGGGAAGGGGGTGGGGTGGGACGAGCTGGGAGATTGGGATTGACATCTACACACTGTTGATACTATCTCTAAAATCGATAACTAATGAGAACCTACTGTGCAGCACAGGGGACTCTCCCCAGTGCTCTGTGGTGACCTAGATGAGAAGGAAATCCAAAAGAAGAGGAGATGGGTATACATGAATAGCGACTCACTTTGTTGTACAGAAGAAACTAACACAACACTGAAAGCAGCTATACTCCAGTAATAATTAACTAAAAAAATACACAAGTAAATAAAATATACACACCCACAAGACAATCTACATTTCAAAGAACAGATACAAATAAAAACACATGTCAACCCTAATAAAACAGTTACCAGTGTGGATGCAGGGGAAGTGGGCATAAGAAGTGTGGGTGAAAGGAGAGAGGATGCCTAGCCTTCTCAGAGTAAGAGGAGGAACTAAATTCTGGACTCTGGACAGGTGCCCCGGTGAAGCGATGTAGCTAAGATTATCTTAGCAGCCTCTGACCCTGAGAACACCAGAAGCCCTCTTTCTACCTCAGGGCAGCTCTGCCTGTTCTGAAGATGAGCCAAGTGAACTCACTCCACCAGTACGAAGTGGAGAATTTAGCAGGTGGGCCATGAGGGAGCATGAAAGTTTCCACCAAGTTGAAAAAGAAGCTGCTGCTTTAAAGCAAGGAACAGAATCCCATAGAATCCCCCAGGTTAAACCCGGGGGCTGCTTTAGGGCCCAGGGAAACTGGCGAGGAAGATGAGAGATACCATCGAGGGCCAAACCTGGAGGGGTTTCGTTTCCAGAAGGGACACGTACTACCGGTAAGTTGGTAGCTACAAGGAATTAATGAAAACAGGGGTTAAGTCAGATTTATGGAACTGGAAGATGGGCAAACATCCCTAGGGAAGGGCAAAAGTTCGGGACTGCAAGGCCAGCGCAGGACGAGGAGGATTTGTAGTAGAGACAGAAAGGAGTTCTACTCTATTTTCCCTATTGTCTCAGTGAAATCTACCACTTGGCAGCTGCCTGTAGGTTTTTCAAGGTGAGGGCAGGGCTGTTTCTATATCTGAATCAGTGGAGTGTGTGGACAGGAGAGGTTTCCCAGCAGCTGGCATCGTGGAGGCACTGACCTCCCCAGAGGCCAGGGAACCTGAAGGATGGGGCAGTGAGCAAGGGGCTGCAGACAGGAGGGGGCAGTTTGAAGGCGGCAAGGGTCCTGCCTGAGTAGGTGGAGCTATGTCTTTGTAATGATGATCCTTGGGGAAAGGGATGGAATTCAATGTTACAAAAATGCCACTCAAAATTAAAGCATCTTAAGAAAAGCCTAAATAAACTGAGGAAGGCTCAAGTCATGGGTGATGCCCTCAGCACCTTCTCCAAACATCAGAAGAAACGCGGGCAAAACACATAGCTTAGAGCAAGGCTCCAACACACTTCCTTAGGTCATCAACCTTT
This sequence comes from Bos indicus x Bos taurus, assembly GCF_003369695.1. NCBI lineage: Eukaryota > Metazoa > Chordata > Mammalia > Artiodactyla > Bovidae > Bos > Bos indicus x Bos taurus. Next base: position 35,336,774 of record NC_040102.1, read on the forward strand.
AAGAATCCCCTGCCTGCTAATAATATCTTCTTTAAAAATTGGCAAGCCCGGGAACTTTCCTGGTGGTCCAGTGGTTAAGAATCTGCCTTGCAGTGCATGGGACATGGGTTTGATCCTTGGTCGGGGAACTAAGATCTCACAGGCTGCAGAGCAGTTGAGCCCACGCAATGCAACTAGAAAGACAGTCCGTGAGCCAAAACAAAAGACCCTGAAAGACATAACTAAGACCCAATGCAGTTAAAATAATAATAATAATAAGGTAAATAAATAAATATTTCTAAAAATCCACAAGCCCAGATGGTTCAGTGACTCGGCAGTCAGAAATTCATATGCTTTTAAGGGAATGCCGAGAATGGAAAACTGGAAGAAAACATGTCACTGTCAACAGCCAGTCAGTAGGAGCCAGGATCCGAAAAGTAACTGACATTCGCTTCACGCACCGAGGGTGCACGGAGAGCATCTTCCTGCTACCAGAGTTTTATCAAGGCTGCCAAGGAGTCATCAGTCAATTCAGTCAGATGTTTTCTTTACAAGTGGTGATATCATATCAGGAGAATCTAAGCCACAATTAAAACGGATGAAACATGAAGTCTCTAGCATGCGTTTGTGGCAAGTAAATGAAAGGAAAAATTAAATTGCAGCAACATGATGGACCTAGAGATTGTCATATGAGAGAAACAGGCCAAAGACAAATATCAGATGATATTGTTTGTATGTGGGAATCTTAAAAAGCTGGTACAAATGAACTTATTTACAAAACAGAAACAGAGTCACAGATGTAGAAAACAAACTTACGGTTACGGAGGGGTGGTGCAGGGAGGGGAAGTGGGGGTGGGGAGAAATTAGGAGCTTGGGATTGACATATGAACACTGCTATGTATAAAACAGATAAGTAATAACGAGCTACTATACAGCACAGGGAACGCTACTCAATACTCTGTAATGGCCTATGTGGGAACAGAATCATAAAAAAAGAATATAAGCATATGCGGGCTTCCCTGGTGACTCAGACGGTAAAGAGTCTGCCTGCCATGTGGGAGACCTAGATTCGATCCCTGGGTCAGGATGATGCCCTGAAGGAGGTCATGGCAACCCACTTCATGGACAGAGGAGCCTGGTGGGCTGCCGTCCATGGGGTGGCAAAGAGTCAGATGTGACTAAATGACTACGCACAACAGAGCACATATGTACCTGCCTTAATATAACTGATAAACTCTGCTGTATACCTGAAACTAATACAAGACTGTAAATCAACTATACTCCAATAAAAATTTTTTAAAAATTAAGTTGCTTGGACCTCCCTGGTGGATCAGACGGTAAAGCGTCTGTCTACAATGCAGGAGACCTGGGTTCCATCCCTGGGTCTGGAAGATCCGCTGGAGAAGGAAATGGCAATCCACTCAAGTACTACTGCCAGGAAAATCCCATGGACAGAGGAGCCTGGTAGGCTATAGTCCATGGGGTCACAAAGAGTCGGACACGACTGAGTGACTTCACTTTCACTTTCACTTTCTTTGATATGCATAGAAAGAAAAGAAAGTAGAAAGTGAAGTCGCTCAGTCGTGTCTGACTCTTTGCGACCCCATGGACTGTAGAAAGAAAATCAGTCACCTCTGATTCTTCTGAGATGGAGAGTTTGGGAGTTGAGAGATGGGAATAAGTGTAAGAATCTTCATATTATATACCCTTCCACATTTTAAAGAAGTTGAGCCCTATAATTTGTCCCCTTCTTCCAAAAAAATAAATAAAATGTTAAAAATTAAGATTAAATATTAATACGTTTATCCCCTGCTATTTTCCTCAAAGACTTTAAGAAGTCATATCAAAACAACATCCACCTCTAATGCAAAAGGATGAAACGAATAATTGAGAGGCACAGATTTAAAATAAATCAGGGAAAAGAGCAGCATAGCATACGGGGTAAAGTGAGTATGCGAAAGGCTCTCACAGAATCCTGTTGCTGGACGTGGCCTTGAATTTGGTGGATAAAGCAAACCATGAAACAAGATGAGAGTTGAGGGGCAGGTGACAAAGCAGCCTCTCAAGCAGAAGAACTAGGGAGAGCAAAGAGAAATTTCTCTCAAACATCCACCTTTAGCAGATGGTGAACCCCAGGCAGATCCCTAACGTCTGCCTGCAGACGGAGAGCCGCCCCTCTGGGATGGCTCCCAGAACCTTGAGTGTGGGGTGAGTGGGCTGCTCACCACCCAGGGGGCCCAGAGCTCAGAGCCTGGGAGACCTGATGGTGGGCCGAAAAGGCAGAGCAGAGGCGGAGAACACCCCACAATCAGACACACCGCTCAGAACACAGGCTCCAAACTCCAACTAAGAACAAGATGATGGAGGACTAGGTGGACACGGAGTACATCTCTCCATGGATATATCAGGAGTACACCTTCAGACACAGAAGTGCATGCGGGACACCAGCTGAGAACAGACATGGGTACCAAACTCCAACTAGACCACCTCTGTGCTTGGCCAATTAAGTCAGAGGAGCTGGAGAAAACGTTCTCGGTTAATAGCGTTTTATTCCTTTGTCTCAAATGACACACGGTAGCTTCAGCTTTCCATGCAGCCTGGAAATGAAGTCGGCATCCAGTTCACAGTGGCCCCTGGGCACTTGATTCCCGGAGTGGTCTCCTATGCCTCTGTTTGCCCAAAGCACTCCCTGGGGGATGCGCAGCCTATCTTCCCTTCCTCTTTCTTCTCCCGCCCACTCTCCACCCCCAGCAAACCCACAGCAGGCCCGAACCACCAAGCCCGCTCTAGCATCACACGCGCGTCATGCACAGAGGCGATGCTGCATGTTCACCAGACAGGCTTCACGTTCCTCCTGGGCACCCAGCTAAACCACCTTGCCCAGCCTCGCATGCAGACAGAAGAAGAGACAGGACTGAACTCTGGCCAGTAGAAGGTGAGTGGGTGTGGCATTGTCACTGGCAGGGCTGGCCCCTAAAATGTTCTGCAGAGTCACCCACATTGTCTTTCGGTTCCCCAGATGCCAGCTGGACTTGGATACTCAGAGCAACTATCTGTCATCTTTGTCAGGAGCCAAGATGGTGGCGCCTCGGTCAACCTTAGTCCTAAATAACTGCATGGTACAGAATGCCCTCTGCTAACCCACAATAGGCTACAACATGGGCAACCATAACATTTATTTCTAAGGTGCTGGGATTTTTGTGACTGCATTTTAGCCTACCTTGCCTAAGATAGAAATGGGGGTTCACCCTTAACAAAACAAAACAAAACAAACAAACAAAAAAATATATATATATATTTAGCACTGGCTTAGCAGGTGGAGAGTTAAGGGGACTTACAGAGTGGATCCAGGTCATTTGTGACAAAATATTGGCAAAGCTACATCCTACAACACCCTGGAGTGCAGACCTGCCTCTGGAGCTTATGATGTAAGAACTGGATGGTTCTGCACTCAGAGGTGGTTAAGATTCTAAAAGAACTAGAAGAGGATGGAAAAAAGAGATTGCCTGGCTAGATGTTACCTTGTTAGAGGAACGGGTAATGTCTACTTGTCTATTATTGATATTTGGGCATGTTTTTTATAAAAGAATCAACTATAAGAGCTATTAATATGATGTGTCACTGATACACTAGCAAATAGAAATCAACTAAATACAGCCATTCCAGAAATTTGAGACCTAGAGAGTTGGAAAAGTCATTTGCTAATTGCTTCTAGTCACTTCAAAGTGAGAGATGTCATTTTTAACCTTTTTTTTTTAAATTGAAGTATAGTTGCTTTACAATATTTTATTAATTTCAGGCGTGCAACACAATGATCTCAGATTTTTATAGCTCATACTCTATTTATGGCTATTATAAAACATAGGCGATGTTCCCTGTGCTGTACAATACATCCTCATAGCTTATTCTCTTCTTTTCACTTGTAGCTTATTTTTTTTAATTTTGTTTATGTATATATTTTGGCTATGCTGAGACTTCACTGCTGTGCACAGGGCTTCTCTAGTTGCAGTGAATGGGGGCGCCTCTCTAGTTGCAGTGCACAGGCTCCTGATTGCAGGGACTTCGCTTGTTGGGGGCACAGGCTCAGTAGTTGTGCCACAGGAGCTTAGTTGCCCTGTGGCAAGTAGAATCTTCCCGGACCCAGGATCGAACCTGTGTCCCCTGGTAGATTCTTAACCACTAGACCACCAGACGGAGAAGGCAGTGGCACCCCACTCCAGTGCTCTTGCCTGGAAAATCCCATGGATGGAGGAGCCTGGTAGGCTGTAGTCCATAGGGTTGCGAAGAGTCGGACACGACTGAGCGACTTCACTTTCACTTTTCACTTTTCTGCATTGGAGAAGGAAATGGCAACCCACTCCAGTGTTCTTGCCTGGAGAATGCCAGGGACGGGGGAGCCTGGTGGGCTGCCATCTATGGGGTCACACAGAGTCGGACACGACTGAAGTGACTTAGCAGCAGCAGCAGCAGACCACCAGAGAAGTCCACTTATTTATTTTATACATAGTAGTTAGTACCTCTTAACCTCCTACCCCTATCATACCCTTCCCTCTTCCCTCTCTGTCATTTTAAAAGGTTGTGTGTGTTGGAGACTCTGTGAGATTTCTCAGTTACACGTTGTGACTCAGGCCTGTGGCAAAAATCAGATTAAGGATGTGGTCTTTCCACCCACTTTCAGATAACCTCAGGGTAGCCACCATTAAACTGAAAAATAGAGGCACAGAGGTGAGGAAGTAATAAAATAAACAGCCTTGAAATTACGCCTAGGAAAAATCGTATAGTTATGACATGCAGAGCTTTCTGAAAGGAAACAAATCAGAAGCCTTCTGTATCACTGAGAGAATTGTATTACTAAAGCCGTTATGATCTTGAATTAGAAAAGCTTTGAATGATCTCCAAGCCTTAAATCAATCTCAGGCAGGAAGTGGGCTGTGAATGCTGGCAGTCCCCAAGGAGGATGTGGGATCCAGGATTCATCTCACGTGTAACAAGGAGGACAATGGATGGACAGGGACGTGCTCTGGGGGCAGAGCCAGGGCTCATTGGGGAAAATGAACAAGAAACTCCCTCCCATAGGCAAAGATGGGAATCTATTTGGGCAACTTCCCCCACTCCCTGCAAAGAGAAACTTCCCAATGCCTGCACGGAAGGATGCCAACTCTGCTGTGAACTAGTGGTTACTCTTTGCCTTCTTTTCTTCCTTTTTCTGATGGAAAATGTTCTGCTGCCTTCACCACTCTCAAGTGAAGAGGAGAAGAGGTGTCGTTTCTCTTCTGGTCATAGGCTGTCGAGCCAACAGGATTCACATCCACAGCTGATAGGGAGACCCACCCCCCCTCCTGGAGATCCTGAAATCTGAGCTGTCAGCAGTGACTAGGTAGCACTTGCGGTTTGTTGCCAGGGAGAGGAGATGCGCGTTCTCCACCTGCCACAGGAAGACTGTGATGGTGACCAGAGGGGTTGACGTGGCAAAGATGACCCTAGGTATTTGCTGCTCCCATCTTACTCCCTTGCATGTTTAAAGAGCATTCCCCAACTTCCTCAGAGCTTAAATGGGACCATGTAACTGAGTTCTAGCCAATGGAGTGTGGCCTGGCTTCTAAAGTCCATTGAGCAATGTCATATGCTCTCAGCAAATGAAAACTCATCAACCACCTGCTCTAAACCAATGAGCATTAAGCACAGCATCTGATACCTGCTCTCAGTCAGTGCCCATGTCTTCTGGAGTTGAGTGTGTTCCTTTGCCTTGTATTGTTTATTTCACTGTAGCTTCTCTATTAAGCATGCATTTTATGTGCCCATGAACAGTTTTGGCCAATAATAACTGATAAAAGGTAGAACGACCAGACCTGCTGGAATAGACAGTGGAAAAACATAAGAATGGCTACAAATTTCACAAACGCTCAAGAGAGTTCCCTGAAATGATCAAGATACCAACTTTGGAGAGTATCAGGCAACCAAAGACATGATGAAAGGTAGTTAAGAGCTGCTTTAGCCCCAGCAGATGCACTGATAATTGTATTATTAATAATAAAAGCATCTGGGATAAATTAAGCATGCCGTGACTCCGAGAGATCTGAAGAGAAAACAGAGGTTCTCAGTGCACAGTACACAGTAGGCACCTCCACAGGAACCAGAGATAAGGACCTCTTGTTATCCTCCCCCAGTTAGTCCTCGCATCTCCCAGAGCACATCACCAGCATTACCAGGAGAGGTGTGAGGATAAAGGGAGCCCAGTTAGCCTGGCACCTGGCAGGTCCAATGGGCTGCAGAAACAACACACTGGTTCCCCCCCCAAATCTCATACATGGGTCGGGAGTTGTTTAGGCTGCACGCTCACTCAGGCAATTATCCCGAAGAAGAAGCAAAGTGGAGATGAAGGGGTGAGGAGTGAAGAGTGAGGAAGTAACAGAGACGTTGTGCTGTGCTAAGTCACTTCAGTCGTGTCCGACTCTTTGGGACCCCATGGGTTGGAGCCCGCCAGACTCCTCCATCCATGTGATTGTCCAGGCGAGAATACTGGAGTGGGTTGCCATGCCCTCTTCTAGGGTAGCTTCCTGATCCAGGGATCAAACCCATGTCTCTTATGCCTCCTGCACTGGCAGGCAGGTTCTTGACCACTGAGCCACCAGGGAAGCCCCAGATAGAGGCACTGATAGCACCAAAAGGTAAAGACACTAATCAGCACTTATTAGGGACCTCGGGTTTACCCTGTTGGCTCTACCACAAGACACTTATGTCCCATTTACTATTTGACCCGGAGAGACTAGGAAAGCGCCCTCTGGCTATTCCCCACTTTGGACAGAAGCTAGGGAAGGCCAGAGTTGTGTTGGAAGGCCATCAAAGCAGGTGAAACCGAGTAATCTGTTCAGTATGCCCCAGTGCCTGCTGCTACTGATGAGAGAAATACTAGATTCTGACTTTCCTGGGTGAGCTAACGGGGTGCACTTGCCAGAACCCACATTACTACGAGATTCAGAGATGGTTGAAGGCTTTCCCATCAGTTTGGAGAACCGTCTTTCCCGTAACTATGGAACTGTCACCTCTACCTTGAAGGTCGCTCCGAGTACCGAGTGACTTCCAGCCTACAGAGTCACCTCTTCCGGTGTAGCCATCAAGGCTTCTGTGAAACCTGCCCCACCGCCTTCCTCCACCAGTCCCAGCCCAGCCTCTTCATCAACCTCAAAGGGCCCGTGAGCAACAACCACGGGCCAAGTGTGGAAATATTAATAAATTAGAAACACAAGGCGTGACTCCAGTGTGCCCTCAGGAAGCTCACCGTCTTGTTTGGAGGTGCCTCTGAAGCATGGAGTTCACAAAGAATGATTAATTACAACACAAGGGATATTAGGGTTCACAGAACAGACATGCACTCTGGGCTGGCACTGTGATGACCGACTTCCTTGGGTCTGCCTAACAAGAGTTTTCTGTTTCCTTCTAGATCCGATCGTACATCTTTTTCCTTTAGTTTTACTCCAAGAAATAATCCTTCTGCCCTTTTGGCTTCGGTTCTCATAGAGTTGGGATCCTCTTCTTCCTGTACCTAGAAAACCACACCTTCCCTCATGGCCTTACTAGGAAATGATTTTTAACTTCTGTAACATTCAGGTATGTTCATCTGAAAGCTTTCTCTTTCCCCTCTCTGTCTGCACCTACTTGTTTTACTGATTCAGACTATTCAACCAGTGAGAAGAGACAGCATCTAATTATATTTTCTACCGAAACATTAACATGTTATTAATGCTTAGCAAATAACAGAAGCAATAGTGTCGTTATGTTTCTTCTTTTTTCACTCCCAGAGTTCACATGCGAAAAGAGATCTTAAAAGTATAGCATCCAAGTGCTTGGTCCATTAGACATATATTAGGTTGTTCTGCCCTCCTATACAAAGGTTCAGGCTTTTAAATGGGGCATGAAGCTATTAGCCATTACACATCTGCTGTGTTTTTTCTCTCCAACTTCAGTGGACTGGCACGCTAAGCTCTTGGCAAAACTTACATAAAAAACTGTTCTTTTCTCAACAATACATCTTGACCACCATAAACAAGCTATCATTCAGAAAGGCTCAATTATTTTTTATGCTCTCAAAAACCTGAGAGCCTCAGAAGAGTCCAGGTTCCCTTTCCTTACCTCTTGATCCCACCCTACTTGAAGGTGCTGCCAGCCTCTCTAGCAAAAATCTTTCAGTCCAGTCAGGCTGGTCTCCTTAGGGCTCCTTGGAGATTCCAAGTCCCCTTATTCTAGTAATCACTAAATTTAAACCATCCATCGTGCATGCATGCTCAGCCGTGTCCTACTCCTTGCAACACCATGGACTGCAGTCCGCCAGGCTCCTCTGTTCATGCAATTTTCCAGGCAAGAATACTGGAGTGGGTTGCCATTTCCTACTCCAATCCACTGAAGTCTTGGTAATTCATGTCATCCCCCACAAATCTCTCTTGACCATAATAGATCTTGGTGATGACTCACCCTTTTGAATTTGGAATTTGCGAAGATCCAAAAATTTAACAGCACCACACAGCATACGTATCACAAACCCAAATGGACACAAGAATGGACACTTTGTTTATATTAAATTAGATCAGCCTCTCCCTAGGAGTAGAATCTACAGGTTCTGTTCTTGGTATCACACACACAGGTACCACACCAAAGTATTCATAGCTTTTCCTTCCAGTGGAGTTTATGAGCTTCTTAGGGGCAGAGACTACTCCTGATATAACCCAGAACCCCTGTGATAGCAAACACTAAGAGTGCTGGGCACGCAGAAATACACAGTACATTGTCACTGACTGGCCCCATAGAGGGCTGGGAGTGCGATCTGGTCAAACGGACAGTAAAATCATACTCAAGCAAAAAATCAGTGATAGAGTATTGAGAGTAAATGTGACCACATGGCCAATGTGAGTTTGAGGACTATAACAAACATGACCCTAGGGGGTCTTCCTAGAACAGACCCCCGGCCACGTCCTCTGCCTGCCTTTTGTCTGTAGAAAAATTTTAGTCAAAGAATAAATTTAATCAGAGAAGTGAGAAAATGCAGAAAGGAAAATAGTCAAGCAAAACAAAATAATAATATGTTAGCCAATAAACAAAGGCAAGGAACTTAGTTCTTCCTCAAGGGCTACAGATAACGCTGTCACCCATGCCCTTTGAGCTGTTTTGCAGACAATGAAACCCCCAGCAGGCGGAAGAAGGCAACTGTCTGCTGCCCACACGGATGCAGATCCTAGACCAATTGGAAGCAGAAGTTGATGATGCTGACTCGCCATGACTTCCTCATCGACCAATCAGAAGAGTGTTCACAAGCTGGCCACGCCCTACTTCTTGAACACTGTGAGACTCCTCAGTACCTGCTCTAGGGCGGACACACCATCTTGAGGGCATTAGCCCGCTGTGGCCCCCAATGTCTGGCAAAACAATCACGCTATTTCTTTCTCAGTTCAGTTCAGTCACTCAGTCGTGTCTGACCCTTTGCAACCCCATGAACCGCAGCACGCCAGGCCTCCCTGTCCATCACCAACTCCCGGAGTTCACTCAGACTCACGTCCATCGAGTCAGTGATGCCATCCAGCCATCTCATCCTCTGTCGTCCCCTTCTCCTCCTGCCCCCAATCCCTCCCAGCATCAGAGTCTTTTCCAATGAGTCAACTCTTTGCATGAGGTGGCCAAAGTACTGGAGTTTCAGCTTTAGCATCATTCCTTCCAAAGAACACCCAGGACTGATCTCCTTTAGAATGGACTGGTTGGATCTCCTTGCAGTCCAAGGGACTCTCAAGAGTCTTCTCCAACACCACATTTCAAAAGCATCAATTCTTCAGCGCTCAGCTTTCTTCACAGTCCAACTCTCACATCCATACATGACCACTGGAAAAACCATAGCCTTGACTAGACAGACCTTTGTTGGCAAAGTAATGTCTCTGCTTTTGAATATGCTATCTAGGTTGGTCATAACTTTCCTTCCAAGGAGTAAGCGTCTTTTAATTTCATGGCCGCAATCACCATCTGCAGTGATTTTGGAGCCCCCAAAAATAAAGTCTGACACTGTTTCCCCATCTATCTGCCACAAAGTGATAGGACCAGATGCCATGATCTTCGTTTTCTGAATGTTGAGCTTTAAGCCAACTTTTTCACTCTCCTCTTTCACTTTCATCAAGAGGCAAACTCCATCTTGGAGATTTAATCCAGCATTGGCGTATACAGGCCAAATTCTGGCCACAAGACTCAACAGAGACCCACTCTATACTCAGTTCCAGCAGAGGGGGTGTGTGGAGGAGGAGGGGATGAATTGCATCACAAAACCTGTTCTCAGACCGCCTTGGGGATCATGTGAGAGGTCATCCTCCTGGAGATGAGGAATGAAGGGTTTCTCCTAACCAAAGCCGGAAGACCAGCTACTACACAAGGTGCGCTTGGTCCTGACTCAGCCAGTTCTGCACCCTCTGCAGCTTTTCAGCTCCTATTTCTCCTGAAGGAAGGGCCCACCGCTGCCTGGAGGCAGGGCACGAACCGTCGCTCAGAGGTCCCATCCCTGGTTAAGTGGAATGCACCTCATGTTGCTCTGATGGTGTGTAACTCTGCTAACTGAAGGTCTACTGTAATTGTTTTCACTTCTCTATCTCACCTGTGCTAAAGGGAAGTGAAGTCAGTCAGTCATGTCCAACTATTTGTGACCCCATGGACTGTAGCTTACTAGGTTCCTCCGTCCATGGAATTCTCCAGGCAAGAGTACTGGAGTTGGTTGCCATTTCCTTCTCCAGGGGATCTTCCCAAACCAGGGATGGAACCCGGGTCTCCATCTGCAAGCAGATGACTTTACTGTCTGAGCCACCGGGGAAGCTTACCTGTGCTACCCGCAACAAATCCTAACACATCTTCTAAACCATTAGATTGGGCCACAGACAGTACAGTGTGGTGAGAGGAAAAGCTGAGTTCAAACAACTAAATCTGTAACTGAGCAGCTAAGATTTTTTTTCCTTTAAAAAGAATTGATGTTTTTGATTTTCTGACATTACCTTTCTAGCTCAGGTAATAACAAAGGAGTGCCTGGACAGGGTCACCAGGTTATTTTTGTAAACAAAAGTTCAGTGAGTGGCTCTGATAGGCCGGCAGACACTGTTCCAGGAATTACGGAAGAGCAGATGAATAAACTCTGTTTCTGGTCATAAGAATCTAGTAGTGAAAGTCCCTCAGTTGTGTCTGACTCTTTCTGACCCCACAACTAGATACAGTCCATGGAATTCTCCAGGCCAGAATACTGGAGTGGGTAGCCTTTCCCTTCTCCAGGGGATCTTCTGAACCCAGGGATCAAACTCAGGTCTCCCGCATCACAGGCAGATTCTTTACCAGCTGAGCCACAAGGGAAGCCCAAGAACACTGGAGTGGGTAGCCTAATCCTTCTCCAGTGGATCTTCCCAACCCAGGAATTGAACTGGGGTCTCCTGCATTGCAGGCAGATTCTTTACCAACTGAGCTATCAGGGAAGCTCCTTACTAGAATCTACTAAAATGATAAAAAGGGAACCCAAAAGGTCTAATAAAGAGAGAACATAATGGGCTATGGAATTTCAGAGCAGGGACAAATATCCTGAGTTTCCTTCAATGAGGAAATGGAATTAATAAAAAACCATATGTGTTTACAAAGCAATATCTAACGAATTTAGAAATTCATTTCAAAATATGGCTACCTTCCACTTTAGAGCACCCTTTTGTATTCACATTTTCTTCTTCTTCCACTTGATTGCCTACTGACAAAAGAATATGCTGACTTTTTTTTTTTTGCAGAGGCTGATTTTTTTAAAGTTTTTCTCTGAAGAGCAAGTTTTCTTTGCCATCGTCCAAACACTGCTGCCACAGAGTAGATAATGAGAAACAATGTAATTTTGCATGTTGGGCACACGTTCTAGCTGCCAAAGCATTTGTGCAAATAACCATTTCAAGGGCTCTCATCTGGTCACCACAAAACCCCAAGGAGCACACAGGGGCCAAGGAACGGGTCCGGGGTGTATGCGTGTGCGTGCGGTTATTATTGTTTCCCCGTGCTCGGAGGAATCTGAGACTCAGAGGAGCATGGTGAGTGACAGTGACAACTGGCATTTGTCAGATGCGACAGACAAAAAGAAAATTGCTGGCTAAGCCCTCCAATCTAAAATTACTTACAAATTATTACCCTTGAAAGCTCGTGTTCTCACTGATGTGTGTTCTCTTGCACAGCTACAGGCCCTGGGCAGCATCTGGGGGGCCAGGGGCCCCTTTTCTCCACGTGTGCCCCTCATTCCCCCCTCAGAAACAGGTCGATCTCTCTCCTCTGATCCTCTCTTCCCAAAAAAAGGATCAAAAAGCAGCCTTTTGAGCTCCCATCCTTAAAAGTCAAAGCCACTGAGTTATGTCCTTCGAGAATATTTGGACTTTAAAACTCGATTATCTCCCGGCGGGCGATGTCTTTCTGCTGATAAACCCTTTGGGAGCAGCAGCCAGAAGGCGGAAGGATCTGGTGCCGGGCCACTGTGTCCCCTCCAGCAATGGAGAAAGGGCCTCTGAGGTTTCCTTCAAGCGCCAGAGAAGGACAGAGAAGCTGGCGCTAATGCATCCCTGGAAGGAACTTCAGAGATGAGCAGTGACAGGTTCAACGAGCAGAGCAAGCCCACTGGACTCCCAGCAGGGCTGAGATCCAAAGGGAAAAGCTGTACCTGGGAACCACCAGGGGCCTGAAAACGCCATCCCCAGCCCTCTCTGCAACCCCTCACGTGCACCCCTCTCCTGACCTGCTCTCAGACTGTGTGCTCAAGCCCCGTGGTGCTTCAGATCTGCCCCAGGTCCCGAGGCAGAACCCTCAAGCCCCACGACCTTGACTCAGGCTGCTCTTTCCTCCATCTGAACACCCTGAGCGGGAAAAGTTGTTCTTACCTCGTAGTGGGCCACACGCTGAGATTCCGATATCAGCTGTGCGCTGCACACCTTGCAGTAACTGTCTGTAAATAAGTCCTGATCAATATCGGAGGACTTCATCAGGCTAAAAGAGAATCAACAGAAAAGAGAGATGAATCCACCGCCATGGTGTTTATGTAGGACACTAAGGGTGTGAAGAAGCCAGGAGCCTGGGACCAGATCCAACAGTGGTCAGCCGGGGAGATCTCCCCCCACCTTCCGGGTGACCATGTCAGTCACCTTTAGAAAGTGCACAGTGGACCATTTTCTCATAAATGGTTGAGAGTAACAGCTTGGCTGGTACTCTGAAAACCTGAAATCCAACTTTAGTTTTCTATGCATGACAAATCAGACTTACGTCTACTGTATTGCTGAGAATTTATGTGAGAAGATATCTTCAAAAATAATTTATATTACCAAAATACTGTAAGTACCCAATATAGCCAAGAGTAAGAACTAGGTTAAATGAATTTTGATACATCAGCTTGCTAGAATACTATATACCTCCCAAATCCAAACTCAGATCAAATGTTTTCATCGAATATTTAGTAAAGTAGGAAAACGTTTATCATTAACAGCAAAAGGCTTACAAACCAGTATGTACAGTATTATACTAATTTCTTTTAAAACATGTAGAGGTGTGCAGAAAAACATTCCAGGAAGTTTTAACAGAATGTTAGTAGCAGCTGTCTTTGGGAGATTATAGATAATGACACGATTTTCTTTCTTCTTAAATTTTCTGCAATGAATATGAATTGCTTTTGTAGTACAATGAAACAGGTTAGCTTTGTCAAGAGCCTTGTACAAACTCAGTCACTCAGTCATGTCTGACTCTTTGTGACCCGATGGACTGTAGCCAGTCAGACTCCTCTGTCCATGGGGATTCTCCAGGCAAGAATGCTGGAGTGGGTTGCCACGTCCTCCTTTAAGGGATCTTCCCAACCCGGGGATCGAACCCAGGTCTCCCACATTATGGGCAGATTCTTTACCATCTGAGCCGCCAGGGAAACCCCAAGGGGCTTTCAAGCAATATCAAATAGAGCTTTGAGTTCAACAGCTATTCTTGGGGGCTTCCCAGGTGGCGCTAGTGGCAAAAAACCTCCTGCCAATGCAGGTTAGAAGTAAAAGACGTGGATTCAATCCCTGGGTCAGTCAGGAAGATCCCCTGGAGGAGGACACAGCAACCACTCCCATATTCTTGCCTGGAGAATCCTGTAGACAGAGGAGCCTGGCAAGCTGCAGTCCTAGGGTCACAGAGTCAGACATGACTGAAGCGACTTAGCATGCATGCATGCACAGGTATACTTAGACAATTAAAAAATAAAATCAGGCTAAACTATTGCTTTCTTCTGCAAGCCTATATCTTATAAAGTGAGGAGCCCTCATGATTCCTACTGACTCGTCTACATGTAGGGCAGAGGAAATTCATAAAAATTATTTCTACCCCTCCACACCACAATTGAACCTGTAAAGGCAAACAAACATCCTCAAATTCCAAACTCTGAATTACAATGCAGCCAGGGACTTCCCTGGAGGTTCAGTGGTTAAGGCTCTGAGCTCCCAATTCAGGGCACACAAGTTCAATCCCTGGTTAGGGAACTAAGATCCCACATACTGCACAGCATGGCAAAAACAATGCAGCCAAGGTTCACAAGTTTGTGCAAGTGATCTGACACAGAAATGTATTACATAGAATATCACCACCCTGGAAATACACGCCTGCACATCATGAGGCTTTTCTCCAACCCAGAGTTTCACTTCCTCTTACCTCCTACCTGCCAGGCGAAGAGTAAGGACTCCGCCAGGTGCCAAGGCCAGAAAAGCCCAGATGGTAGGGGGGGGTGGGCCCCTGGAACTCAGCCTACTCCAACGCCCTCACTGTACACATGAAACTGCCCAAAGCCACATTGCTGATGCTTGGGCACTGGCCCAGCTTCCATGGTTCCAATTCCCACTTTCCAGCTCTATCCCAGGTGGAACACGGCTTGCCAGCTGCATGATACAGATGAGTCACTAAGCCCTGTAGGTCTGTTTTCTTCCTATAAAAATTGAGAAAATACTATTTTCCATGCCTCCTTGGAGAATTGCAGAGAATACCAAAAGAGGAGAAGGTAATATAAACTGTAGAACTCCCTTTGTTTGACAGGGATCACTATCCTATTTTTAATGGCATACCAATGTTGGTAAGATATTGGGCAAGTCTTGATTAATGCAACAAATGAAAGATTGCCGTCCAATTGAAGATATTTTTACAAATCATCTAAATAGTTGGGTCGCTGAGCTTCTCTGGTGGTCCACTGGTTAAAAATCCAGCTGCCAATGCAAGGGACACAGATTCGACCCCTCATCCGGGAAGATTTCACGGGCCTCAGGGCAACCAAGTCCGTGAGCCACAACTACTGAGCTCTCTAGAGCCCATGCTCTGCAATAAAAGATGGCTCCCATTACCACAACTAGAGAAAGCCCATGTGCAGCTACAAAGACCCTGCACAGCCAGAAATAAATACATAAATAAACAAAATTTAAAAAATAAATACATTTTAAACAAATAAATAAATAGCTGTGTCTCAAGAATAAAATATCTTCCTGAAACAAAAGGCTGCCTGCCTCAGCAACTCCAAAATCCCTTTCTACCTTGACTTTGGCTGCCATGGCCCGTGAGGACATTTGTATTAAGCAACTCAAAAGGATTCAGAGTTTCTGCTGCCAAGAGACAAGAGCACCTGTGGTTTCCAATGCCCCGAGTTTCGACAGTAATGCCAAGGAGTAAGGACGGGTGACTCTCACAGCTGAAATGGACCTGTTATTTCTGGAAGGATCATTCTGGGCAGACAGCCCGGTCAACCTGGAGTTTAGCACCTAGAGTGCCTGGAGGCGCTCTACCTCACATGACAACCTGCTCCAGAGTCTGGCAGCGCTAGTCTCTACGCACTCTTTAGGTTGAATCAAAATCTGTGCCCTTGTACATTCCATTCATTGACTCGGTCTCTGGGAACGATACAGAATAATTCTACTCCCCTTTCTCATGAGGTCCCCTCCTTCAAGCACTGGAGATAGCTCTCTTCCATCTATTCCCAACCCCTGTCCTCCTTTATCATCTCGGTCTGTGTGTATCTTTTTATGGGCCATCTTCAAAGGCAGCGCCAAGAACAGAATGAAACATTCCCAATATGTGGGCAGAGGATCACGAATCCAAATGACCCTCCGAAATATCTACTGTCATTTGCAACGGTCTGTATTCACAGCTTGGAATGCAAATGGAGAGGAGGCGCTTTGATGATGTGAAAATGTAGTACAACATTTTGAAATGTCAAATGGGAAAAGAAAACTTGGGAAGGTGTATTTTGAAGCCAAGCTCCTCTAAGCAGTTGTGTTTAAATATTATCATGTTCCCTGCTATTTCTAATAAAGAAGAGCACAAAAATAGATTCATGGGTGACCTGGTTAATAGGAATCTCCAGACTCACTGCATACTCCCTCCTCATTATACAACCGACTGCAGAAATCAAACAGTGTGAAAGGATATTCAAGGTACATGGAGGACCAAGTGGGGCCCGTAGGAGTCTGAGTCTCGGTAAAGCAGCTGTGCAGCAGAAATAGCTTTAAAGGCAGAATATAAAGTGTGTATACTAAAAAAAATAAATCAAAGGAAGAAGAGAATACCCTGGCTTTTTCCACTGTTTTATATAAGAATATTGACTTGAATAAGCCCACATGCAGGAAAAGGACCATAAAGACCCCCCCCCCCCCGAAATTGACAAGGCCTGGAATAATTTAATTTTCAGTAGGAGACCATCAGGGAACAAGTATCAGTCTAGTCTATGCAGGAGGCCTTTTCTCCAAGAGAACTCTCTCTGTGTTAGTTACTTTAGACGACCAGAAGGTCTGATTTATGATTCAAAAAGTGGAATTCCCAAAGGGGAAACCTGCTACTTGCTCCCCTTCTTCAGGTTGTTTAGAAGAGGATCTTAGCTTCCCTAGCCTTCAGAAGTATAGGAGAGCTGGGAAGAAAAGGTAGGAAAACTTGAAGCTTTCCTTAGCCTTGTCCATGGTGCTGAATCATCGCTAGAGCTGCAACAGAGCTGGACCGTTGATCACTTACTGACCAATCCTACTGGCCCAGAGCCAATGCATGGTGACCCCCAATTCTAAGAACATGCTGACTGTACTGGACTCTGAGGCACTGGGACATTGTGATGGAGGAGAAAAAAGTAAGGAAAGGAAGGAGAGAAGGAGTTTGATTTCCAAGACTTGAAACTGTCCTGAACAAAAGCTTTCTCAGTATTCCCCATCCTGGCACATTTCAAAGCAAACATTGAAGGTTTGAAGAACTTCAACTCTTTACCATTCACAGAGGAAAGTGCTACCTGTATTTTAGGAAAATCAAGGCCCAGAATAGAACTGGAGGCAATATTAGAAGAGGAACATGGTCAGATTCTTCTGTGCTAGCCCAGGTCTCTATAAAGCAACAGACCTACTTAAACATGTATCAGTGACAGTGGAAGGTGGAGGTGAGGGTAATAAAAAAAAAGAAAATACAGAGGGGGAGCTTCTATTTATTCAATAATGGTTTGGAGGGGGGAGCTTTCCTGGTGGCCCAGTGGTTAAGAATCTCCCTTCCAATAAAAGAGACTTGGATTTGATCCCTGGTTGGGGAATTAAGATCCCACATGCTTGGGGTAATGAAGCCTGTGCACTGCAACTAGTGAGCCCACGGGCCACAGCAAGGGAAGCCCAGAATCTGCACACCACAACTAGAGAAAGCCCAGGCACTGCAACGAAGACACAGCACAGCCAAAATTTAAAAATAACCAAATAATGGTGATTGAGCATCCGCTATGTATCAGGATGACATCAGGATAAAAGAAGGCACATTTCCTGTCTTCCAAATCTTTCTGAGCTATTTAATGAGAAGACAGATACCCACCAAATACCTAAAACACAAGCAGCAAGTATAATGGGCTGGTTTAAAAAAAAAAAAAAAAAAAGCTACAGGATTTAAAGAGATGGGAAGAATCTTAAAGAACTCTTCCAGTTCTATTAGAGTTGAAAATTTGAGAACTGATAGGATTAGAGTGAAGGGAAATGGGTTCCAGCTCGAGCTAATTCTTTTCCCTGGCACGGGGGGGTGGGGGGGGGGGCGGAAATCTTGCTATCAGTTGGCATAAGACACATCGGAAGGGCACTGGCGGGGCTAATTCAGGATTATGCAGCATAAGGGGAGGAGGCAGTACAACGCAAGAAGAGAAGGGGACACCAAGCTGAAGGTCCAGATGGAAGGAGGAGAGGCAGGTCCCAACGCATTGCTCATGGTGCCGTGGATGGCCTTTTTCAGGATTTCCAATCAAAGGCAGATAAGGAAACCTTCCTTTCTGACTCTTCCTGCTCCTCAAGAGCAGATTTGAGAAACACAGGCTGAAAACCCAAAGAAACCGGAGGCTTGGTAGCCAAGATTGATATTCTTCATTCCATTCCATTTCTAATAATGCTAAAATAGCTTCTGTCTCAAAAATCCCCAAACCTATGCAGGGCTCTTTAGAGGGAAACAAGACATTAGTTCAGATGCAGGTTTGGTCCCTCACCAACTAGGTCTGTGAGCAAGTTATATATCCTCCTTGAGCGCTGTTTTCCTCATTTGTGAAATGGGGTAAACATTCTCCCAGGATTATTGTGATGACTGGAGAAGATGTAGATGGAAAACATCTAACAAAGACTGTGACATATGGCAGACACTCAAAAACAGATATTACCACCACCGTTACAAATGTTATTATTTTTGTATTATCGTTATTCTTATTTTCAGGAAGGAGGCTGTAAATATTGAAGCAGAGAAATAAATAGAACCACCTTCAAGAGTAAGGGGGAAGATGACACCGTCAGTGTGCTAAAAATCATACCCTTTATTGCCATCACAGGCTTTTTGTTGTATATTAATATCATCCACCAAAATGTCTTGTTTTCACTGAATTCCACTGGCAGCTGAAACTGGTGCTGGATGCCTGTGAAGACCTCATACTTCCTGAATGCTTCAAATCTCCTCTTGTTGTCAGTAGGCACTGACAGTCACAGATGGAGCATTTTGCTAAGAAGTGCGTCCCACCCTCTCCCTTGCCCACTTGCACTCTTCCTGCTGTGACCTGCTCCCAGGGGGACATAAAGGAAGAACACACCACCTAAAGGCTGGACACGGACCAACTTTCTGCATGCACGGCCACTCACTGGAGCAGCTCTATGATAGCCAACAGCCATCAGGATCCCCTGGGCAACACCTCTCTGTCCCTGGCAGAGAGACACCTTCAGCTCGGTGATCCCCACCTTTGGGTATCTCATCACAGATTTGGGCATTTTCACTCCAAAGCTCATCTGTAAGGTCTAACAACCTAATCTACTCCTTCACCTACTCTCCTCCCTCACTAGTCCTTTAAAAAATAGGATTTAAGGGGCTTCCATAGTGGTCCAGGGGCTAAGACTTCATGCTCCAAATGCAGGGGGCCCAGGTTCGATCCCTGGTCAGGGAGCTAGATCCCACATGCTTCAGCTAAAGATGAAGATGTCAGTTAAGACTTGGTACAGCCAAATAAATTAATATTTTTTTTAAATAGGATTTAAGACTCATGGTAATTTCAACCAAAGAATTACTCTCACCCTTAGGGGCAGATTTCTGCATTTCTCAGACTGCCAATCCATATGACTTTGTGAACTCATCAGTATCAGTTCAGTTCAGTTGCTCAGTCATGTCCTACTCTTTTCAGCCCTGTGAACCACAGCACGCCAGGCCTCCCTGTCCATCACCAACTCCCAGAGTTCACCCAAACCCATGTCTATTGAGTCAGTGATGCCATCCAAACATCTCATCCTCTCTTGTCCCCTTCTCCTCCTGCCTTCAATCTTTCCCAGAATCAGAGTCTTTTCAAATGAGTCAGCTCTTCGCATCAGGTGGCCAAAGTATTGGAGTTTCAGCTTTAGCATCAGTCCCTCCAATGAATACCCAGGACTGATTTCCTTTACGATAGACTGGTTGGATCTCCTTACACTCCAAGGGACTCTCAAGAGTCTTCTCCAACACCACGGTTCAGAAGCATCAATTCTTCTGTACTCAGCTTTCTTTATGGTCCAACTCTCACATCTATACATGACCACAGGAAAAACCATAGCCTTGACTAGACAGACCTTTGTTGGCAAAGTAATGTCTGTTTTTGAATATGCTGTCTAGGTTGACCATAACTTTCCTTCCAAGGAGTAAGCGTCTTTTAATTTCATGGCTGCAATCACCATGTACAGTGATTTTGGAGCCCCCCAAAAACTAAAGTCAGCCACTGTTTCCCCATCTATTTGCCATGAAGTGATGGGACTGGATGCCATGATCTGTTTTCTGAATGTTGAGCTCTAAGCCATCAGTATCAGGGGCTGCGTCTAAAACAACTCCTCAGTGTTGGACGCTTGTGAAGCTCTAGACCCAGAAGGAATAAAGAGGTGTACTATGATTAGAATATTAGGTGGGGCTCCTGAGCTGGGCTTAGTGCTAAGGGCCTTCCCACCTGACTTCATTCTTCCAAGAGGCAGGTAGAGTCATCCTTCTCACTGACCAGTTGAGAACCTAAGGTGAGGATGGAGTAAACAGGCCTGTAAGCGGCAGTCAGGTACCAAGGCCGGGCTGACTCTGTGTCCACCAGCTCAGCCCCCATCCTGACTGCCTCCCCGTAGCGGAATTTAGCACAGCGAGCCCTTCAGTCTGTTCCCTACTGCCCATCTAAAGAGCCACCATTTTAAAAAATATGAAAATGAAAGGCAGACACCCTGCCCAGAATTCATGTGGACAGATCCTAGGGAGCCTCGACTATCCAGGTGAAATCTGGGAAGCTGGAAGTGACCTCAGGGCCCAGATGCTCTTCTCTGCGTTTATTGGAATCAAACTGGGAGGCAGGGCCTTCTTCCCATTCATTCTGCCTGCCTGACCATCTATAGTCTGACTCACCCTGAAATTTGGTACCTACTCCTGCTCTCCCTGCTTGGCCTGACAGCCTGCAAAACCACCCTCCATCCAGTCTGGCTGGCTCTTCTTAATCCAGCCAAGACCCTCCATGGTACACCACGTGCCCGCCCCTGGCAAAGCACTGGGCTACCGCGGCCACCACTCTGGGCGGCTCTGCCCCCAGTGCCCAGTGTGGGAAGACTGGACTCCTCCTGTCTCTTTCAACTTTGACAAGCTGAATGGGTGACTGAAAATGCCACCAATTAAAACGAAACTGCCTCTGGTTGTGAATCTGAAACAGCCAGGAGGCATGCCACTGCCGTTTAAAATCAGCCACTTTTTTTAAAAAAGATTTTTTATGTGGGTCATTTTTAAAGTCTTTTATTGAATTTGTTACAATATTGCTTCTGCTGTTTGACTCTTTGGTGGCAAGGCATGTGGGACCTTAGCTCCCCGACCAGGGATTGAACCCACACCTCCTGCATTGGAGGACGAAGTCTTAACTGCCAGGGAAGTCCCCCAAATCAGACACATTTTAAAATTAAAATTATTAATATTGAAAAGGCTACTGAAATGGTTCCTGTTTTGTTTCACCAAAATTGGAAGGGATCAAAGTCTGCTCAGAGGAGGAAAGGTATAAGGATCGGGGCTGGGTCATTCTCAGCACAAAACAAATAAGCCTTGGCCTCCTTCTTTGTGAAAAAGGGCCCAAATTGGAGCCCACCTTGGTCTTCTTGTGACTGGGTCTTGATCTTTGCTCCACCCCCTTCAGGCCCTGCCACTGTCCTTCTGGAGCACAGAAAACACCTTCCCCACTCGCCTTCCTGGCCCTCAGAAAACTAAGATTTGGAGACAAACACACCAGTTTATAAACACCTCCTCAGTGACTCCCCAACTCCCTCCAGTGCCTCTAGGGACCAGGAACCCCTACGGACAGGCCGGGTCTGTCTCGTCCCTTCACACCTCCCTCTGCATGGGTTGGGGGATGCAAGACTGGTTGCCATGACAGCAGATCAAGCAGCCTTAGAAGAAGAAAAAAAAAAAAACATGGAAAGTGCTCCAGAAATGGAAGCATATTGGACTTTCATGAAACAATGCCCAAGGCAGAAATGGGGCAGAGAGCACACAACTGAAGCCACCACCTGGGACCAGCTCCCAGGGTCTGGAGAGCCTGCACACTCACCTTCCATTCACCACACACCCCCAGGAGGCTGAGCTGTGGACCTGGAACCTCTGTGAAGTGGCTGCGATCAGGACAAATGTCAGATACAGCCAGGCTGAAGAACCTGAGGGTTCCCTGTTTCTTGGGATGAAGCCGTCTCTGCTGACTGGCTGCTACCCCCCTCCCCTTCCTGGTGATGCTCAGAGGCAAGAGTGTGGTGGTCCAGGTCCCTTCATTAACCATCCACAGGCAGGTGAAAGCTCTGGTTTCCAGCCAAAGTTTGCATCTGCATCTGCCAGAGGGGGAGGAATAAACTGAGGTAGAATCACCACGTGAATGAGGGCGCACAACACCCGAGGATGGAAGAACCGTGGCAATCGAAAGTTTACACAAAAAGGTGGGTCAAAGAGCACCTACCTGAGATCCATTCTACAAAGGCAAAAACTAAACTAAAAATAGATACCCCTTTAGCATCCATGCAGAGAAGACACAACTCTTCTCTGTTGCGGGGGGAAGGCGGTGCGGCAGGGTGGGAGGAACCCCTCACACCACTCTCTTCTGCTTGGCATCGCCAGGAGCTGCAAGGCTGACTCATACCCCTTTTGATGGCACCATTTTCTTCACTTGTAAAATCGGCCTCCGTGATCCTGACTCAGAGGCGTTTGCCTCTGCTGGGCCCACACGCCTTACCCCAGGCCCCGGGCCGTGGAACCGTATCTGTCATTCTTGTGCACGTACTGCCCGGGGCTGGCTGAGGACACCCAGAGCAGTGAGTAGCAAACAAGCCCCCAGCCTGGGCCAGCCTCTGAGGACGCACACACGTGTGCCTGCTCCCTGGCCACTTGTCCCTCTCCGACCCCTTGTGCCCTGTCAGGACGTGTGAGTTTGGAATGTAGACTCCAGCAGGCTCTGCAGAGCCCAAGGCTCCCAAGGACTCCAGCCCCTCAGACTTGCCATGGCATTTACTGGACAGCCTCTGCCCAAGCCAGCATCTCCTACAGCCTCACTCAGATCCCCCTTAATCATCACCTGGGTTTTGCTGAGCATTTGCTATGTGCTGGGGTCGCCCTAGGCACGGGCAGTGCCACAGAGAACAGCTCCTCCAAGGCTCTGATCTCTCAAGAATGTTCGCACACGGGACTCACTGCATGCCATTCTGCAGAAACAAACCCAGAATCCCTATCTCCTCGCACATAAATAAAATACCCATACCAGCTAGTAAGCGGTGGCTGGCTCTCTCACTCATGTCACTTGAGAGGCTTAACCTTCCTGCTGAGGTTTCAATGTTGGTCCTTCATCTCCAGCAAGCGGTAGAGACAGGGGATGTGGGCAGAGGTGGGGCTGACAGGTGGTCCAGAGGGTGGGAGACCTTCTGTCCGGGTTTCCTAGGGGGCCCTGTGCGAGGCCTCTGCAGGGACGGCCTGAGGAGTCCGGCAGGACCAGGCAGGGAGCCCAGCTGCGCCCAGCTGACGGGTCTGAGGGGACTGGCAGGGCACTTGTGTCAGAAGAAACACCATTTGCTGATACAAATGAACCTATTTACAAAGCAAATGGACTTATTTACAAAGAAAATGAACTTATTTACCTTACTTTGCTAACAAAGGTCCATCTAGTCAAAGCTTTGATTTTTCCAATAGTCATGTATGGATATAAGACTTGGACTATAAAGAAAGCTGTTGCTGCAACTGCTAAGTCGCTTCAGTCGTGTCCCACTCTATGTAACCCCATAGACAGCAGCCCATCAGGCTCCCCTGCCCCTGGGATTCTCCAGGCAAGAACACTGGAGTGGGTTGCCATTTCCTTCTCCAATACATGAAATTGAAGAGTGAAAGTGAAGTCACTCAGTCAGGTCCGACTCTTAGTGACCCTATGGACTGCAGCCTACCAGGCTCCTCCACCCATGGGATTTCCCAGGCAAGAGTACTGGAGTGGGGTGCCATTGCCTTCTCCAAAAAAAGCTGAGCACCGAAGAATGGATGCTTTTGAACTGTGGTGTTGGAGAAGACTCTTGAGAGTCCTTTGGACTGCAAGGAGATCCAACCAGTCTATCCTAAAGGAAATCAGTCCTGAATATTTATTGGAAGGACTGATGCTGAAGCTGAAATGACAACACTTTGGCCACCTGATGCAAAGAACTGATTCATTGGAAAAGACCCTGATGCTGGGAAATACTGAAGGTGGAAGAAGGGGACAACAGAGGATGAGATGGTTAGATGGCATCACTGACTCAACAGACATGAGTTTTAGTAAACTCTGGGAGTTGGTGATGGACAGGGAGGTCTGGCGTGCAGCAGTTCATGGGGTCGCAAAGAGTCAGACACAACTGAACTGAACTGAACTGAACACAGACTCACAGACTTAGAGAAAGAACTTTTGGCTCCCGGGGGTGGGGGAAGGATGGGGGAAGGGATAGTTAAAGAGTTTGGGACTGACATGTACACACTGCTATATTTAAAATGGATAACCAGGGCTTCCCAGGCATCCCAGTGGTTAAGAATCTGCCTTGTAATGCAGGGGACGAGGGTTTGCCCTGTCCAGGAAGACTGTAGCCAAGCCCATAAGCTTGTGCTCTAGAGCCGGAGAGCCACAATTACTGAAACCCACGTGCTCTAGAGACTGTGCTCTGCAACAGGAGAGGCCACGGCAAGGAGAGGCCACACTTTGCAACCAGAAAGCAGGCCCTGCTTGCTGCATCTAGAGAAAGCCTGCACGCAGCAAGGCAGACCCAGTGAAGTCAAAAATAAATAAAATATCTGAAATGGATAAGCCACAATGGCACAAGGAACTCTGTTCAATGTTATGTGGCAGGCTAGATGGGAAGGGCGTTTGGGGGAGAATGGAGGCATGTATGCATATGGTTGGATTGCTTTGCTGTGTGCCTAAAACTATCACAACATTGTTAATCAGCTATACTGCAACATAAAATTTTAAAAAAGAAGAAGAAAAGTCATTTTCTTTCATAGAGTATGAATGGGTAAACTCCCACGCACCTGCCAGTCACAGGGGGCCAGGGGCATTTTCTTTCTCTTTCTGCCCCATCAGAAGGGAGACACGGCGGGGTGGGTGGAGTACTTGGATTTTCCCTTGGTTCATCCCTTCAAATCAGAGCAAACACAGAGCCTCTGTCTTGGGAGGAAAGCCAAAGATAGACAGAAAAAAATAAATCACCAAGCCACAAAGAGTAGGAGAGGGGAGGAGAAAGTACAGGGGAGAAGAACACGCCCTTTATGTTTTCTGTTGCCTGTTCCATCAAACTAAAACGCTGCACGCCCAGGTGGAAAAGCCACGCAGGTCTCAAAGCCCAGGCTCCACCCTGCCCCCACCCTTGACTTGAAAGAAGCAAAGCAACGTGGCTTCTTCATTTCCCGGGGTGCCAGCTGCCTGGGTGGAGCAGGCGCACCCTTAAAACAGGTGGATTTTCTTAACAAGCTGCAAGACCAACACGAGCTGGCTTTCAAACAGTCGATCCAAGCCTTCACAAACACAGTTCATAAATAAGTATTCCATTACTGTAACTTGTTTATGTGATTTATCTTCACAAGATCGTCACTGTTCTGCCCCTACTGAACCAGACAGATTGAGGGCAGCTCTGAATGCAACCATCACAGCTGGGGCTTGGAGGCACAGTTGTGCACCTGTAACCTACTGCAGAGGAGGACACAGCCGGACTGAGCTGAGCTGCTGCAGGGGAAACGATCACTCTTATCTTCATCTGCACTCCGACAATGCAGTGTGGCTGTCCATCAGCTAGCCAGCAGACAATCTCAGCCCCGTTTCCCTGCTCCCCTAGCCTGCTAAACTTGCGTTGGCTTCTCAGAGGATTGCTCTTTGGTCTTGATTTCTGTGCTGTTTTTCCTAAAATCAGCAGAATTGTAGAGCCCATGTAGTAGTGTCTGGAGTGGCCAAGATGGAAAGACGCAGGGATAAAAATGTCACGGAGGCAGGGGCTACCCATCCACAAACGGACAAAAGCCTGCCTGTGGGTCTACCCGTTTTGTGGTTCTTCAATCAGAACGTCTCTTCCCATCTGAGAGTTGGCTTGAGATCTTGTGCCGTTTCTTGCCTTGGGATGCAGTCAGAAGTAGCGAAAATGAGGATAGCTTAGGGAATTCAGCTATCAGGGGAAGATAAGTATAAAAAGGTATGTGTGCTATGCTCCTGATGATAAAGGGATTGGTAAAAATGAAAATGTCTCTATCGTGTGTTGGTGAAGGTATGGACACATGGAGTCTTTCATCCATTTTTTGATAGGAGGAACAGTTTAGCATAATCTAATCAAGCTAAGCACTCTAGCAACTGCGCTCCTAGTCGACAGGATAGAACTATTCTCACTCAATGAGAACACGAGGTATGTAAAGGATGATGATGGTAGCATTGTTCAAATACCAAACCTGCAAACACCCTGGCACGCATCTGCCAGAGCGGAAGGAACTAACTGGGGCAGAATCGCAAAGTGAATGATGGCCCACATCATCCCAGAGTATGGACGAACCATGGCAATTGAATGTTTACACAAAAAAGTGGGTCAAAAAGCACTTACCTGAAATCCTTTCTACAAAGTCAAAAGCCAAACTAAAAATAGATATACTTTTAGGATCCGTGTGGAGAAGACACAACTCTGAAAATGTCTGGCAAAACGTGAGGATCAGATTCAGGATGGTGATTAGCATAGAAGGGCAGGAGAAGGGAGTCATGTGACTGGATGCAAGTTGTTGCAAGATCTTCACTTTTCTGTGGAAGGTGTCGTCGGGAGTGGGGAATCACTCTGTCATTAAAGATGGGCAATGATAGTGATGATGGTGGTAGATACAGACAGATAGATGGTGATGCTAGATAAAAAGATAATAAATGGATGCATGGCTAGACAGACAGAGGACTAATAGCTAAAAGACAGAGGGATGGATAGACAGTAGATAGCCTCTATGCACCAATGATGAGAAAGAATGTTTTAGAAACAATTCTCCACACTTTCTGTAACACAGACATAGCTGTACTTTTTCTTTATCCCCAACCACAAAAAACAACTGAATTTGGCATCCTCTCTGGCAGTTAGTGTTCCTTAGTACTAGTTCTGGCCAATACAATCTGGGACAAAAGCAGTGTGTACCCTTGGAGACTGGCTCTAGAAATCCTGCATGTGGTCTTGAACCTGCTCTTGCACCTGAGGGTTGGGTACACCTGCCCTGGTCCCCCTGCCTCACATTAAAGAAGTGAAACCTCTGAAAGCCTGAGTTTCTGAATGACCACGTGGACTGGAACCCCTCTCCCCAACCCCAGTTGCCCACTGGATGTTCCACAGTGGAGAAATAAACTTCTGATGCACTAAGTCACTATGATCCTAGGGTTTACCTAGTACAACCCGAACTAACTCAACTCAAACACAGGTACCACGGGCACGGCTGGAAAACAGTTACCCAGAAGCATGCTTTTTATCAGTTAAACCTCTTATGTGCTGGCATTAGACAGCCCAGACCTCTGGAGTATGCTTACTCAGGCCAGTACCAATTGCTTCCTCATTTGAACAGATGTGGTGCTTTTATGGTGTCTGGAATCAAGCAATTCATGGAGAAGTAGAGCATCATTTGAGGACAAGGTCTAAGTCCTGGTTCATTGACCAGAAGGGCCTTTTCCTGTATGTTAACTAGGAGCCCCTTTCAAATACCAGCAGCACTAGGAAGGCCACCCTTGTTCTGTCCTGCGAGCAGCGAGTTCATCCTCCTCATGCCTGGCACGCCAGCACTGTCTTGTGCAATCTGCTCTGCCATCTTGTTGGCGGGGGGGACACCGAGCAGATGGTCATGACCACTGGGATGCCAGGTAATGAGCAAGTGCCTCACATCAGAGGATCAGGGCCTTGTCACCCCGCCAGAAATGACAGCTTGGCCGTCTGGCATCAGCCCTGATGTTGGGGAGACGCTCCCAGCTCACCACTCCAGCTCCTAATGTAGTGACACTTTCAGATTCTTGCCCCGAATCAATTCTTCTTGCCTTTTCAGCTGAGTTGAGCAGGGCATGGGTGGTTTCCAGGAATGAAACCATATTAACATAGATCCATCACTTGGCTGACGAGTCTGGCTTTGGGGAACAGATCCTGGGCTCAGTGATACTCTCCTAAGGACAAGCCCCCTCCCCATCTATTCTGCTTTCGTCATACCCCTGCCCCAAGCCTGGCAGTGAACTGTCAGCCCCTCCACCCGACTTGTCCACGCATACCAGACTGACCTTAAATCAGTGCCCCCATCCAGCCTCCCTCCGACCTGTCTTCCCCACCTGCTGTAAGAGGGGTGGGGCTACCTAGTGGAAGAGCAGGTCAGTGTTTGAATGCGCTGGCAAGGAGACAAGGAAATGTGAACATTGGGCAGGTAGCAGAAGAGGGCTGGCTGCAAGGTGAGGAAGGGCAGACACCAAGGGGAATGGGACCCAGCAACCCAGAACTGAGTGGACTGGAGACAGTGTAAGACCGCATCCCACAGCGGAGACAGGAAGGAAATCGCAACCCTAGAAAGGACCTGGAGGACCACCTGCCCTATCCTCCATGCTCACAGAGAGGAAGAGACACCCAGGAAAATAATGGGACTTACCCCTACCCACCTCCCATGAGTAAAGGCAAACTAGGGATCCCCAACTCCTATGGTAGCATCCTTTCCCTACACATCCCCTCTCCATCCAGAATGTTCACTGTCTTCCTTTTAGCAATCTTTCTGAGCAGGGAGGAACCAAAGCCACTCTTTTAAATTAGGGGGGAAATCAAACTCTTGTGGGAGCCTGCAATACAGAGATGCCCAACAAAGACCACCTTCCAAGCTGGTCCCTGGGAGGCATATGAGAGGAGCTGCAAAGAGGAGGAGGGACACTGGGTGGGGGACCTCACCCCGCCCCCCCCCCCCCCCCGCCACTGCCAGGCTCTCAGATTGCCCAGGTGAGTGAGTATTCTGTCAAAAATGAAAGCACTGTATCCGGGACCTGTAAGCCATTCCGATGTCAGGTTAGAGCACTAAGGAGGCTTAAGGACCGATTCCACCTACACTGGCCACGCATCCCTGTCTCAAACAGCAATTCTGAGTCCTCACAGCAAGAGTAACAGGCCATCCTCCCAAGTCAATGGGCTGTGACCTGCTTAATGATCAAGCAGTCAGGACACCCAGTGAAATGTATACTTGGATCTTCCTGGGCTGGATGGGGACACACAAGGTCTGGACACCCTTTCAGGGAAGACTTTCCCACCCCACCCCCCTTGCTGGGACTGGGGTTGGCCTTTGGGATCAGCTGTATGCCCTTTGGGATCAGCTTCAGCTGCAGAGTCACTGGTCCAAGGTCACCCTCCTAGCCAGGGTGGCCCATGCCTAGGGGTCGATGGATGCAAAGATAAAGAGAACAGCCACTGGGGCTTAGTATGGAGCAACTCACACTCTCGGTGTCAACCAGACCCCCTCAGGACCAGCAAGGTTACGGCACCAGCTTCCTGCTTCTGCCCCTTCCTTCCACCAGGCCCATCCTGGGTGCTTCTCCTGCTAAACACCCCGAGCGCTAAACCCTGTAGAGTTCGCCTCATGGCAAACTGCTTCTCTTTTGCCTCCAGGGAAGCAAACCTCACACCATAGCCTCACTGTGGACCCCACCTTGAAACAGAGCAGGACCCTACAGTCCATGTCCTCTGCCTGCCTTTTGCCTGTGGAAAGCTTTAGTCAAATAAGATTAATCAGAGAAATGAGAACATACAAAAACAGAGGAAAACAAAGGAGATCAAATAATAATGACGTAGTCATTAAGCACAGACAAAGACTTTTAGCTCCTTCTCAGGGGCTGTAGATAATATTCTGAGCCATATCCTGTGAGCTGTCTAATAGATACTGAAATCCCCACCAAGTGGAAGAAGTTAACTACATGATGACCACACTGGACCCTTCCCGCCCCCAGTTGCCAGCATCTGAACAAAAGCAAACTTTCCCCTTCACCAACCTGGCCTGTTTATTGGCTTTTGAGCAGCGAGCAGCTGGACTCACCACACACTCTTTTGGAAACAACCTAATCAGAAATTCAGTGTGTTGTTATTAGGTTGCTCATTCATGTCCAGCTCTTTGCGACCCCATAGACTGTAGCCCGCCAGGTTCCTCTGTCCATGGAATTCTCCAGGCAAGAACACTGGAGTGGACAGCCATTTACTTCTCCAGGGGATCTTCCCAACCCAGGGAATGAACCCAGGTCTCTCGCATTGCAGGCAGCCGCTTTACCATCTGAGCCACCCAGAGACCTGATCAATTCCCCAAGCCCCGGAACTCTTCCAGGAGCCCATCGAGTCATCCCCAGAGTAATATTCGT
Organism: Bos indicus x Bos taurus; assembly: GCF_003369695.1. NCBI lineage: Eukaryota > Metazoa > Chordata > Mammalia > Artiodactyla > Bovidae > Bos > Bos indicus x Bos taurus. The sequence goes on from NC_040102.1 coordinate 35,367,129, forward strand.
GCAACCTGAAGCCAAGCATTGTCTCTAGTAATGCTGAATCCTCAGACAGGCTCAGTACAACTTACTAACATGCAAAAAAGGAGAAAGCTGCTAGTGCTGAATCCCATTTTTCAGCCCTTTGATCTGCGGTCTCCACAGGGGTTACAGTTACTCTCACACCATCTGACTAGAACTGATGCTTCTAAGTTCTATAATGTCAAATAAGTCATATTTCAGTAACACTTCCTACCCACTGCTAAAAATATTGTTTCTTCCCACACAGCTATTTCTAATGAGATATTTCAAGCCACCTGGCACTCAGGGAAGATCCCTGGCTCTTCTTCGACAGCATGCCATGAAATGGAACCAGGTACAATAGAACCCAATGGATGCTGGTGTCAGGGGCAGGAAGAGACCTCACAGCTTCCTCTGTCCTATGGTAAGAGACGCCCCTTGGAGACGGCATTAGATCCACAATCTGAGTGACCTTCGAGTAAAACGTAGGACACCAGAAGAGGCACTGGAGCCTGTTACCAACGGTTTGTCCTCCAGGACCTTAGCTGTTCTTACAGCTTCTGAAGAGAACCAGTTTGAAGCCTGAAGAAGTGTTAACTCCCGCTGAAACGTGACTGCATCCAAGGAGCAAACAAGGTTCCTACCTGTTCATTTGCCTTGCCATTTTAAGTCACTTCAGTCATGTCCAACTTTGTGCAACCCTATGAACTGTAGCCCACCAGGCTCCTTTTACCATGGGATTCTCCAGGCAAGAATACTGGAGTGGGTTGCCATGCCCTCCTCCAGGGGATCTTCCCCACCCAGGGATCGAACCTGCATCTCTTAAGTCTCCTGCATTACCAAGTGGGTTCTCGACCACTGGCGCCCCGTGGGAAGTCCCTTACCTGCTGCTGCACTAGCTGACAAACAAACCCCAGCCATCCCAAAGGCTTGCCGCGGAGGATCACAGATGGAATACCCACCACGCTCATCCTCCCATCCTGTCCAATGCTATGTTCCCTTCTCTTCACCATCCTGTGGTCCAGGGGGTAGGGGCTGCCTCCCTGGACCATGGTCCCTCTTCTTCTCAATAAGCTGGGTAAAGGGCCCTTTTCTAGATCCTCCTGGCACTCTGTGAACACATACAGACAACAGAATATATTCTGCACCCCTGGAAGGCTGTGCACCCCACGGACCGAGAGCTGTTCTAGGCACGTCAGCTAGTGTGACAAAAACAAAATTAAAATGTACCGGCGTGGTCATCCGGGTCTAAAGCCGACGTGCCGTTTCTGCTGCGTCTTCCTCTGAAAATGACTAAGCAGAGCCCAGAGGATGGTCCCAAAGGAGACAACTCCAGCAGCATCCCTGGGCTGCCCTGGGCAGGCCTTCAGAAAGGCAGCATGCCCCTGCACCTCCCTGTGCAGACCGGGTAGTGTCTCAGAGCCCGCCGAGGAGGTTCCACCCTCTCACCGGAAGAGGTGAGATCTGTGACCCGGAAGAGGCCTCTGTGATCCGGAAGTGGTCTGGAGGTCAGTAGAGTCTCCCCTCCCCCACCCCAAGACCCTCCCCGCTTCACACTGGGTCACAGCGGTAACAGGAGGCGATACTAAAGAGAATGAATGTGCCTTTGTGCGATCCCAGGATCCCAGGAGGACCAAGTGAAAGTAAAAGTCGCTCAGTCGTGTCCGACTCTTTGCGACCCCATAGATTATACAGTCCATGGAATTCTCTAGGCCAGAATACTGGAGTGGGTAGCCTTTCCCTTCTCCAGGAGATCTTCCCAACCCAGGGATCGAATCTAGGTCTCCCGCATTGCAGGCGGATTCTTTACCAGTTGAGCCACAAGGGAAGCCCAAGAATACTGGAGTGGGTAGCCGATCCCTTCTCCAGTGGATCTTCAGGACCCAGGAATCGAACTGGTGTCTCCTGCATTGCAGGCGGATTCGTTACCAACTGAGCTATCAGGGAAACCCAAGAGAGTTCACCAACTCTGCCTCTGCCCACATACAGGGCGGCTCTGTTCTCAGACACCCCTCCCACGGCCTGGATTTCCCCTCATCCACCATTCAGACTACACCTGGGGGACATTTAGGAACATGCTACTGGGTACTCATCGTCAGGGTCAACACTGACTGCTATGGGTTGAGTCGTGACCCTTAAAAAAAAAAAAAAGGTACATTTAAGTCCTAACTCCCAGGACTTGGGATGTGATGTTATTTAGAAACAGGGTCTTTGCAGACATAGGGAAGTTAAGATGAGGTCCTATTTAACTGGGGCAGGTCCTCATTCAGTAACTACTGTCCTTATAAGGAGGAAGTTATACAGATGGGGAAATAGGCTGCCACCTGAAAACAGAAGCAGACCTGGGAGTGAAGCATCAACAAGACAAGGATGCCAGAGACCACCAGAGCTGGAGGAAAAGAGGGTGCATACTCCTGAGAGCCTCCAGAGAGCGCCTCACCCACACCTTGATCTCTCGGAAACTAAGGTGGTGAGCAGGCATTTTATGCTGCACATCTAATGATGCTGTACAGCCCTCACCTCGTGACAGCCCAGGAGGTGCTTATTGATGCCCAGAAAGCCCACATGAGAGGCCCAAGGCAAGGTCAGCATAAGGTTCCCAGAAACAGAGCAGAAACTCAAATTCATATCCCAGGGACTCAAATCCCTGTCTCCTTGCCTCCAAGTGCAGCCATCTTTCCAGAGCATTTAAGTCAACTGTTGTTTCAGCATTTCCTTCAAGGGTCCTCTGAACTTTGTTAGAACTTTTCTTCCCAGTTCAGTTCAGTGCAGTTCAGTTGCTCAGTCGTGTCCCACTCTTTGCGATCCCATGAATTGCAGCACGCCAGGCCTCCCTGTCCATCACCAACTCCTGGAGTTCACTCAAACTCACGTCCATCGAGTCAGTGATGCCATCCAGCCATCTCATTCTCTGTCGTCCCCTTCTCCTCTTGCCCCCAATCCCTCCCAGCATCAGAGTCTTTTCCAATGAGTCAACTCTTCGCTTCAGGTGGCCAAAGTATTGGAGTTTCAGCTTTAGCATCAGTCCTTCCAATGAACACCCATGGCTGATCTCTTTTAGAATGGACTGGTTGGATCTCCTTGCAGTCCAAGGGACTCTCAAGAGTCTTCTCCAACATCACATTTCAAAAAGCATCAATTCTTCAGTGCTCAGCTTTCTTCACAGTCCAACTCTCACATCCATACATGACTACTGGAAAAACCATAGCCTTGACTAGATGGACCTTTGCTGGCGAAGTAATGTCTCTGCTTTTTAATATGCTGTCTAGGTTGGTTATAACTTTCCTTCCAAGGAGTAAGCGTCTTTTATTTCATGGCTTCAATGACCATCTGCAGTGATTTTGGAGCCCAAAAAAATAAAATCTGACACTGTTTCCACTGTTTCCCCATTTATTTCCCATGAAGTGATGGAACCAGATGCCATGATCTTAGTTTTATGAATGCTGAGCTTTAAGCCAACTTTTTCACTCTCCTCTTTCACTTTCATCAAGAGGCTTTTTAGTTCCTCTTCACTTTCTGCCATAAGGGTGGTGTCATCTGCATATCTGAGGTTACTGGTATTTCTCCCAGCAATGTTGATTCCAGCTTGTGCTTCTTCCAGCCCAGTGTTTCTCATGATGGACTCTGCATATAAGTTAAATAAGCAGGGTGACAATATACAG